>NC_092379.1:117797314-118103407 GCF_030028105.1 Mobula birostris
GAAATGGATGACCTCACAATTTTCCACATTAGGTTCCATTTGCCGCTTTTTGTTCATTCCTTCCAATTTGTTCATATCTCTTTGAAACTTCTTAATATCCTTTTCAACACTAACAATCCCATGTACTTTAGCAACAATAGTAAGCTTAGAAATAAGACCTTTGGTGTCTTCGACTAAATCATTGACAGAACCAGCAATTAGGGTTCAATTCCCTCCACTGGCAGTAAGGAGTTTGTATGTTCTCTCCATGGCTGCATGCCTTTCCTCCAGATGTTCCAGTTTGCTCCCACGTTCCAAAGACATATGACTTAGAAGTAGTAAGTTGTGGGCATGATATGCCAGTGTTGAAAGCGTGTTGGCATTTGCTGTCTGCTCTGCATTTCACTGCATGTTTCAATGTACATCTGACAAATAAAGCAATTCCTTAATTTATTATACACTATGAGTTACAGATTACCAACAAGCTGCCAATTTATTCTAACTCTTTACTTTCTGTGCAATATCCCATTACAATTAATGTCTGAATAATTGCAAAGATTGCTTTCCTTTATAGAAATTCCTACAATCCTTACTGATTACTGTTGAGGTTATATTTTGTTGCTTTGATTCTACTTTCATTTAGGTAAAAATCTGGTTCCAGAATCGTAGGGCAAAGGAACGGAAGATGACGAAGAAACAATTGGCTCAGTCTGATGGCTGTTTGACTCACCATGGTCCAGGTCCCGGAAGTCCTGTGGAAATGGCAGGCCAGATGTTGCTTGGGGGCCATATCTCTGGGGGCCCATCCGTTGGGAATATGGCTCAAGTAACGGTCACACTCTAATTAGTGTACAGCAATAAGGACTTCAAACCTTCTGAGGATGACCCAGCCATATGCCTAAGATTATGTACAGAGAGCACTCCATTTAAGAGAAAAGGCGCTTGACATTTTCAGAAGATGTGAATTTTTACGGATATCAGGGAGCGATTCATAATTTATGATATTATGAGATCGTATGCAGACGTTTTGTATGCAAATCAACCTTTGGCTTGAACCTTAAAATTACTTAGAAGATGGTTATAACATCTTCATGACATTCCTCACCATACTGCATGTTAATTCCCCTTTCTTAAATGTTGACATGGACATGTAAAATTAAAACCAATTCACATTTTGAAAACACTTTCCATAAACTTTCCACCTACTTGAATAAGGCGGTAAAAAGTTCCCACTAAATATGAACAAACAGCAGAATGCATCATTTTGCCTGTAATATTATTAAATGGAGGGTTATACTCTGTAAACTACGAGGGGTGATTGGTAAGTTCGTGGCCTAAGGTAGAAGGACCCAATTTTAGAAAAACGAGCACATTTATTTTACAACACAGTCCCCTCCTACACATACACATTTAGTCCAGCGGTCGTGGAGCATACGGATCCCTTCTTTGTAGAAGTCGGTGTCTTCGGCCTCCAGAAAGTGGTCCACAGCAGGGGTGATTGATAAGATGGGTTATACAGCTCTCGTTACATGTACATGCAGTTCAACTCTTTGAGTGATTATACAGAAAGTTTGAAGTTAATAACTCATCTCCTTCTACCTTAGGCCACAAACTTATCAATCACCACTCGTATGTCACAGTACCTATATATATAAACAGCTACTTTACCAAAATACATGCTGCATGTTCAGCAAGACAGACACCAAATTTCCAAATACCTCATTGTTAATGTAAAATGTAAAAAAATACAAAGAGGTCACATCACAAGAAGCAATTCTTTATCTGACTTAGTAATAAAAGGGTATTTGGGTACATTCCTGTCTGTCTTTCGATTTGATTATCAGTATGGAGAATTACATTCATTCACTAGCTTTTCAGCAATCAGACAGTGGGAAATTTGTTAAATTCAATCAAAATAAAACATAATTTTCAATAATGCAGATATCAATCAAACTTGTTGAGCTATTGGCTTGGAATGATATAGGTTGTCACAACAGTACTTTGGGCCTCCAAAACTGTCAAATGTAACATAAAGATAAGGGATAATATATTTGGAGAAATTATGGTTTCCATTCCTTTCATGGTAAGCAAATCAGAAAAAAAATGTATGTAGTTTTACATTCAGACTGGTAACTTCAACATGTTTAAAGAAAGTAGAAGACATTACATTCATTGTCCAAAAAATTTGCAGTAACTTCAGTAAATTTTAAAAATGTTACGAAGAGCCAATGACCTGAGAAGCATTTTTATATGTATGTTCTTCAAACTCAATAATAATTGACTTTACATTGACATTAAAGCTGCAATGTAAATGCTAACTGATTTGTCAGGTTCATTTTTTAAACTATTTATTTCACATACAATCAAAGCATTATAGTCTGAGATCACTGTCAACGAATGATGTTTTTTAATGCAAATCTTGACAATGTTAATTATATAACTATATAAGCTAAATCACCCATTTTGAAAATGTTTATATTGTGATTGCCTGTCTTGTGAACTAGTCATATTCATTCAAAATCTTAAAGGTACAATGAAAGGCAAGGTATTTACTGTAACCCTTTACTGTGTAAGCTATTCATTGCAGGTTGTATAGCTTCACACCAAAAATACATATAGCAAGACACAAAATGCTTGAAACATCTACTGTCCATTTCCATCCATAGATGCTGCCTGACCCACTGAACACCTCCAGTATTTTGTATGTTCCAGATTTCCAACATCTGCAGTTTCTCTTGTGTCACCAAAAAATGCATAGTGTTTTTCTGTTAGTTTGTGTGTAATATTATGCCTGTGACTATTCCTCAAACTAAACTGCTACGAAAGAGATGAAAGTGACAAAGACAAAGGATCAGATCTGAATCAGAATCTTATTATTACTGATATGTCATGAAATATGTTTTGTGGCAGCAGTGCAGTGCAAGACATAAAATTACTCTAAGTTACAATATTTTTTTAAAAAACTGCAAGAGAGGAATAGCAAGGAAGTGTTCATGAAATTTTCAGAAATCTCATGGCAGAGTGGAGGACACTGTTCCTAAAACATTGACTGTGGGTCTTTAGGCTCCTGTACCTCGCTCCTGATAGTAGTAATGAGAACAGGGCAAATCTCGGATAGTGAGGGTCTTTAACAATGGACGCTTTCCTCTTGAGACATCACTTTTTGAAGACATTCTTGATGGGTTCTGTCCATGATGAGGATGACTGTTTCATTTGGAAGATTCAGCTGGGTTTGGCCCACAGCCCAGACCCTTTGTCCACAGTCTTTGCCAGCCCTATTTATCAAAGCCAGAATCCACACACAGAGTTGACCAGCAAAATGTAATAAGGTCATCAGCAGCAAGTATTCTCCAGACAACATATGACTGAGGTCTCACCACAGGAGTACCTTGCCAGGCTTTGGCAGAAGGTAATGCAGGGAGTAGACCTCAAGTCCTGTAAAAGTCTGATATAAAACAAATAAAAATAAAATAACTAACAAAAAAAAACTAAACTTACCTTTCCCCATCCAATCTATAGGCTTGGGAACGTCCTTTTAAATTAATCAGATTGCAACTCTTATGCCAAGATGATTCCCCAACTTTATACTGGATTCCGCAACATCAGAAAGTGCAGTACAAAGTGCAGCATCAGACTGGAGTGACAATGCATCTTCCAACACTTTGAACTCCATCCCAGGACATGACAGCAAAAGTCTGGGATGGATGAGATTACCTGGGAGCAGATGATTTCTGATGGTTCTATCAGGAAACTCTGGAAACAACCAGCATGCTTTGGCCCTAAGTACTGTTCATTAACACTTGTAATTCCTGTTTTGCTGAAGGTACTTTCTTGTTTACACATGGTTTCACAGATAATAGCACTCTTTATCAACATTTACAGCAGACATTGTTATCTTTGGAAGAATAATCCAAGTCTCAATATTTCAGTATTAACCCAAGGCTAATATTTTCCACAAAGGAGTCCCAGATAACCATCAAAAGCTGAAAATTAAGAAACTTTTCATCCGAAAATCATACCATCAAGCAAGGGGTCTGTGGACCCTAGGTTGGGAATCCCTAAGGTCATCTAACTCAACCCATGGGAGTTGAAAGATCATGTACTCCTTATATTAAGTAACGGTGAGAGAAGGACCTTTGGAAAAATGCAGTTACGAAAATTTAGAACATAGATGGATCCTTATTGATTGGCATCATTTATGCTGTTTGCCATTTGAGTGCATGAAGGTTTTGGGATTTCCTGAGGTAATAAAAGGGACGATATTAAGGAAGGTGCTTAGATAAGTCTTTGCAAATCTATGTTGTATCTTAACATTATGTACTTGGAAACCATGCCTGAATTTCTGATTTTGTAAATAGTGAGAGGTAAATGAATACATAATTCAAAACAAATTTTCGTGCAGGATGCAAGCATACTGGTATATAAACTGTGATTATTGAATCACTTAATCTTGGCCCTTGGCCACTATCCTTTTCTCAGCCATTTCTTCGCAATTTGGAGATCATAATAGGTGGTCTCTAAACTAATTTCTTTTGGTTTAAGTTTTCCACATTTGCTACTAAGTAAGTGAACGAAGCACTGTAGAATGTACCATTTTATATCATTTTGTGCTTTTCCCATATATTCATGTATGCAAAATAAACAATAAAATAACAACAGAGTGAAACACTATTACTGTAGTGTTTATCACTTGCTGATAGACGTGAGTAAGTACACTTCATCTGCCATAAATTTTCAAAGATTCTTTGGTGTTTGTCAGTTTTATGCTTCTTCAAAGAAAATGGAATCAGTGGAATATTCTTGTGGAATGCTTTCTCAGTTTGAAGTCTGAGAATTGGTTAGCAGACAGGAAGCAAAGGGTGGGAATAAACGGGACCTTTTCAGAATGGCAGGCGGTGACTAGTGGGGTACCGCAAGGCTCAGTGCTGGGACCCCAGTTGTTTACAATATATATTAATGACTTGGATGAGGGAATTAAATGCAGCATCTCCAAGTTTGCGGATGACACGAAGCTGGGTGGCAGTGTTAGCTGTGAGGAGGATGCTAAGAGGATGCAGGGTGACTTGGATAGGTTGGGTGAGTGGGCAAATTCATGGCAGATGCAATTTAATGTGGATAAATGTGAAGTTATCCACTTTGGTGGCAAAAATAGGAAAACAGATTATTATCTGAATGGTGGCCGATTAGGAAAAGGGGAGGTGCAACGAGACCTGGGTGTCATTATACACCAGTCATTGAAAGTGGGCATGCAGGTACAGCAGGCGGTGAAAAAGGCGAATGGTATGCTGGCATTTATAGCGAGAGGATTTGAGTACAGGAGCAGGGAGGTACTACTGCAGTTGTACAAGGCCTTGGTGAGACCACACCTGGAGTATTATGTGCAGTTTTGGTCCCCTAATCTGAGGAAAGACATCCTTGCCATAGAGGGAGTACAAAGAAGGTTCACCAGATTGATTCCTGGGATGGCAGGACTTTCATATGAAGAAAGACTGGATGAACTGGGCTTGTACTCATTGGAATTTAGAAGATTGAGGGGGGATCTGATTGAAACGTATAAAATCCTAAAGGGATTGGACAGGCTAGATGCAGGAAGATTGTTCCCGATGTTGGGGAAGTCCAGAACAAGGGGCCACAGTTTGAGGATAAAGGGAAAGCCTTTTAGGACTGAGATTAGGAAAAACTTCTTCACACAGAGAGTGGTGAATCTGTGGAATTCTCTGCCACAGGAAACAGTTGAGGCCAGTTTATTGGCTATATTTAAGAGGGAGTTAGATATGGCCCTTGTGGCTACAGGGATCAGGGGGTATGGAGGGAAGGCTGGTGCAGGGTTCTGAGTTGGATGATCAGCCATGATCATAATAAATAGCGATGCAGGCTCGAAGGGCCGAATGGCCTACTCCTGCACCTATTTTCTATGTTTCTCTATGTTTCTATGAAATCTGAGTTAGTATCATGAAAATAAAAATATTCTTTTGCTGTTTGAAGGCTTAGATAAAGAAAGAGCATGTCCCCCTTGACGATGCAAAGATCATTGCCAGAGGATCAGCAATCTCCTCCCTTGCCTCCCACGGTAGCCTGGGGTATATCTGATCTCCCAGTGACTTATCCAACATGATGCTTTCCAAAAGCTCCAGCACATCCTCTTTCTTAATATCTACATTCTCAAGCTTTTCAGTCTGCTATAAGTTATTCCTACAATCACCAAGATCCTTTTCCGTAGTGAATACTGAAGCAAAGTATTCATTAAGTACCTCCACTATCTCCTTCGGTTCCATACACACTTTTCCACTGTCACACTTGATTAGTCTTATTCGCTCATGTCTTATCCTCTTGCTCTTCACATACTTGTAGAATGCCTTGGGGTTTTCCTTAATCCTGCTTGCCAAGGCCTTCTTAAATGCGGGCTCACTTTTAACATTTAAGCAAAACTTGGACAGGTACATGGATGAGAGGTGTATGTAGCGATATGGTCCAGGTGCAGGTCAGTGGGACTAGGCAGAAAAATGGTTCGGCACAGCCAAGAAGGGCCAAAAGGCCTGTTTTTGTGCTGCAATGTTCTATGGTTCTATGGTTCTAAAAATTAATCAAAGTGGAGATCAGCGGAATATGTAGGGTCACTAGAAGCCTTAGCCCAAAATGTCGATTGTTTACTCTTTTCCATAGATGCTGCCTGGCCTGCTGAGTTCCTCCATCGTTTTGTGGGTGTTGAATTGATTGTGGACTTCAGGAAGGGGAGATCAGGCGAAGGCACACCAGTCCTCATTGAGGGGTCAGAAGTGAATAGGATGAATAGCTTCAAGTTCCTGTGCATCAACGTATGGAGCATATATCCTGGGCCCAACATACTGATGCAATCAGAAAGACGGAATGCTAGCTGATACAATGATAAACACAAGAGATTCTGCCGATGCTGGAAGTAGTTGAGTAACACAGACAAAATGCCAGAGGAACTCAGCAGGTCAGGCAGCATCAGCGGAAGGGAATGAACAATGTTTCAAGCCAAGATTGTTCATTAAGACTCCCCTTCATAGATGCTACATGACTTACATCTGCAAAATGTCCTGTGTTAAATATTGGTGTTATTCAATATACAAAGTTAGCACCTGGGGTGGCGGCGTGGAGATACATCTCTACCAAAGGAGGTGTAAGGTGCTCCTCCCCTTCACTAGCCTGCAAGTTACTCTTGGGCAAGGTGTAGTTCCTGCTTGCCCCCCACCCCCCCTTCCACTGGATCAGGGTCACATGAAGCTATGGGAGCAAGTGGTGGATGGTCATATCACAAGTCCTGGCAGGCAATCAATGAAGAGTATTGATAGTGGCTGTGATCACTCCTCTTGTAAAGATGCTGCCCAGAAGAAGGCAATGGCAAGCCGCATCTGTAGAAAATTTGCCAAGAACAATTATGGTAATGAGACCATTATCGCCTACTTCGTACAACATCGCACATAACGGTAGTGATGAGCCCCTGTGGAGAGAAAAAAACTGAGTTAATATTACAGGGCAATGATTCTTGATCAGAGTTCACCTTACATTTATTTTACAAGTAACAACTGCAAAGGGCTGATTGCTGTGGCTGTCATGATAGCATCCTCAAAGACAAAATTTCATAGGTTCAAATCCTATTCAGGAGACATGACTCATTTAAAATGATTCTCTAATACAACTACAGTTGGAAGATATTAAACTGGAAGCCCCAACGCCCTTTTGTGATTAAAAGATCTCATTGCATTATATTAAAGAAAAGCATGGCCAAAGCTTATCTCTAAATCAGCATTTTATTATATATATAAAAATTATTCAAAGACAACAATATCACAGAAATACATTATACAATATACAGGACTTCATAAAACACACCATTTTCAGTTTCAAATTAAAATACAATTATCTACAACACACTTGAGCCCCTGAGGGGTGTTCAATCAATATAACAGAAATAGTTTGCGCAGTCATTTTAGCATTGACGTTTGGAACAAGTTTGTGGTTAGACTGGCTGCTGCCTTATCTAAAATATAATTGATTCTATTCAAAACTTTATTGGGTATAAAGTAGTTTGGGATATCCAAAGGGAATAAGACGTACCATATGATTGAAAGTCTTTCTTGGTGTGAGGTAATCAGCAATTATAATATTTTCATAATTTTCTGCCTAGTCTAAATTGAACTAGACATTGTGTGTATACTTAATCTTCATACTAGTTCTAAAACTTCTATAGATGTACTGTGGAGAGCATTCTGACAGGCTGTATTACTGTCTGGTATTGGGGGGGGGAAGGTTTGCTATGACACAGGACTGAAAGAAGCTGCAGAGGGTTGAAAATTTAGTTGGCTCCGTCTTAGGTACTGGCCTACAAAGTTCCCAGGACATCTTCAAGGAGCAGTGTCTCAGAAAGGCAAAGTCATTATTAAGGGCCTCCAGCACCCAGGCATGCCCTATTCTCACTGTTCCCATCAGGTAGGAGGTACAGAAGCCTGAAGGCACACACTCAGCGATTCAGGAACAGTTTCTTCCCCTCTGCCATCCAATTCCTAAATGGACATTGAACCCTTGGACACTATCTCACTTTTTAAATTTATAGTATGTATGTTTTTTGCACAAGTTTTAATCTATTCAATATACATATACTGTAATTGATTTACTTATTTATTATTATTTTATTTTGTCTTTTTTTCTTTTATACTATGTATTGCATTGAACTGCTGCTGCTAAGTTACCAAATTTCACATCACATGTAGGTGATAATAAACCTGATTCTGATGTCTTGTCTTTGTTATGACTGGAGGAAGTTCTAACATTAGAAAAAAGCTAATGGTCGATTTTGTTCTTTTGCATGCAAAAGGTTTCAGTGGACTTTCAGGCTCATGGTTTAGAGAAGAGTCTGGTTAACAATTAGTTTTTTTTTGTCACGTGTACATCGAAATGTGTTGTTTACATCAGCAACTAGCACTGTCTGAGGATTGTACTTGGGACAGCCACAAGTTTTTAAAATTTATTTTTTATGGGATGTGAGCATCACCAGCTAAGCCAGCGTTTATCGCCCATCCCTAGTGTCGCCATACTTCCATGCCAACATAGTACGTCCAAAACTTACTAACCCTAACCTATGTGTCTTTGATATGTTTTGAAAAGTTATCATTAAAATTCAAATTTAATGAATAAAAGTAATCTCTTATAAAACTCACATAAAAATAACATGTAATGTCAATCTTTTAGCTTTCTAATGAATGATTTGTTATATTTCTATCAAGCAAAATGTTTGATCATCCAAGTGATATCCTTAAGTAGAAAATAACTGGTGTTTTACAATAAATGTCAATTTTCCTCATGAAGATTAGTGGGCTAAAGCGTATCATATGAGCTATCATATTTCTGATAGGGCTGACTATAACAAGTTTGGACTATGCAGCTATTTTCTTGAAATAACCACACCAAAAAGTGGAACAAGTCAGAATCAAGAAGCCCAGCAGGGACTATCAAATTGCAATTTTCCAAAAATTGAAGTTGCAACTAAAGTGGTATATACCAGAGAAAAACAGCAGTAACAAGGATATATCTGTCTATGATCCTTCAACAAATTCTTTTATGTTCCCAGTATCTACTGTATTTTTCATTTTATCATTGTGTTTTTGCTGTTCCCTGAGTGCAGTGATGCTATAAAATCCACAATGGACTGCTATTGCTCTCAGCTCCAAAGGAACCTTCCAGCTTACAGAAGGACAACTTCCAGTTTGAAGCAGCTCCAAACAGAAATGCAGTATTTCATGTTCAAGAAACTTTTGGGAATGATCTCATTGTACCAAACTTCAAGTGTGAAATGAAAAGGAAGAGGAGTTGCTTCACAACCAGCTGGTGTCACACAGGCCTTTTTATCAGGTGTGAACTAAAAATGAGGTTAACTTCACAAGATAACTGTATTAACCAAGCTGTTTCTTTGCGTGAAAAACATTTCCTATTCCTCATGCAGGGGTTGCCACGATCTTGTAAGCCATGGGAAGTATGTGTTTCTGTATGTTTGTAGCAAAGTACTGGGCACAAAAATTCATCTCTTTTCATAGAGTATTTCACATCTTAACTATCTTTCCAAATACTTCAGTTAATTAATTACATCTGAAGCAAAAACAAAATATTGTTGTTGCTGGAAATCTAAGTAAAAAATGCAAGGAATGCTCAGCTGGTCATGAGGTTTTGGAGGAGAAAGGGAATTCATTTTTAAGTCCAATGACCTTTCATCAGAACCAAATTACTTTTGAAATGTAGGCATCATTGTAGACAAGGGACACAAGTATTTACACAAATGAATAACTAATTAATTTTGGTTTCAGGAAGAATATTAGTTATGAAAACAGCTGCTTATTTTCAAGAAAATCCATGTAAACAGGCAAAAAAAGGCTTCCATATAATGCTTAACCAATAACACTGTAGCTTTATTTTACTATACTGCAGTAATGGTCAAAGTGTAGATCAAATGCCCAAAATTACATCAGTAATCACTTACCAAGTAATCCAATGTACAATATTCAATAAGAATATTAAAATATTATGAAATTATTTTCAATATGTTGAATATTATAAATGTTCTGGTGAGGCCAGTTGTAAAGTGGTAACCATTGGCCATTGTATTTAGAAATCTTCGTCTCAAACCTAACTGGCTTGTTACTGCCATAATTTTAATTCATTCTTCAGGCTGTCACTGACAAGGCTGGTAATTACCGTACATTTCTAATTGCCCTTAAGAAGCTGGTGATGAGCTGCCTTCAGGAATTGTTGCAGTCTTTTACATGGGGTACCCTCACAATGCTCTTGGATAGGCAGTTCCTGGAGTCGAAACATTGTCGATGAGAGAATGGCATTATAATTTCAAATCAGGGTGGCTTGCGACTTGGAGGAGAAACTGTGACTAGATTACATGATGGGAACACCCAAATGAGGATTAAGGACAAGACTGAAGCACTTACAAAAACAAACAGTGAGACGATCCATCTTGGCTTTCTCTGAAAATCCTCACCATCACAGAGAGTAATCTTTAGCCAATTTGATCAACTCATCATGTTAGCAATAAATAGTAAACGTTTTGGGACCAGGAAATATCCTGGCACAATACTGAACCTTGTGCTCCAGAATTAGTCCTGCCTTTAGACAAGCCATTACAGTTGAAATTCAGGCATCTAGAATCAGAATCAGGTTTAATATCACCAGAATATGTCATGAAATTTGTCAACTTTGTACACTGCAGTAAGTATATATCGGCCCGCTTATGATCAAGACTCCCTCGAGGTGGTGGGCCAGCAGTGCTAAAGCACCACCTCCCATTGGTGAGCTTAAAAACTTGGCATCTGCCTCTATCAGAGTTGTTGTTCACTTCCATCCAACAGATAGTCTGCTCTTCAGGTGTCTATGCAACTACTGAAGGGTTTGCAAAAGATAGATACACTATCCGACTCTCTGCCCCTCTGGACATACTTGGTCCACACCCATGCTGATCCTGTCTCTGCTGCCTCAGCTACAGCCCTGCTGGTTGACTTGATCTCGCTTCTAGTGAAGCCAAGGTCATGCAGCCACTTCTGGAAAGTGAATGCAATAAAGCCATGGCAACCTACTTCCAATGGATAGCATGAGACCTTCTACCCTCTGTCTCTGCACTCTGATCTTAATTCTGCATACTTGGTTAACTTGCGCTCATGGGCTTCATCGATGTTGTCTTCCCAGGGGACTGTGAGTTCACCAATAACCACTTCACTGTTGGTGTCAGACCATACGATTATATCTGTACGCAATGTGCTGAAAGCTATTTGCTCCGGGAAACTGCCTTTCCCACCCAGGTCAGCCTTGACACACCAATCATTGGCTGGAGAAAGTATGCTTGATTGTGGGCTTGCGCTGTACACCCTTGACTTGGAGCCTTCTTTTACAAATGATATGCGATGTTCTGTGCAGCATGGGCATGAGATAAGTTGTGCTGCAGTACTCTCTGCTCAACCACTTCTGTTACAACTTTGAGAACATTGTTACGTCTCCAAGTGTACATGCCACTAGAAAGATTGACTCTGCATGCACTCAAAATATGTTGAAGTGTTCCCTTCTCGTCACAAGCAGCACACCTGTCTGTCTTATCTTCATACCAGGTGTTCAGGTTGTCAGGTGTTGGGAGCAGGTCATACACTGCTCTGCATAGAAAAGAAATGCGGAGCGGTTCCATCTGCCACAGAACATTCCAAGATAGATGTCATTGTTCAACACTTTCCCACCAGGTCCAAGCCCCTTGTTTGGCCAGGCCAGCTGTCTTAGTTAACCTCTTCTCCTCCTCTACCTCTCATATTTCTTATGTTACAAGCTCACAGTGCTCCTTACCTGTAGAAGGTGACCACTACTTGTGGGTTGTCTATCCAAGTCCCTGGCAACCTAGCTGGGTAGCCCCAACCGTCTCCTTGTGCTTCAATCTAGACTCTGCCTCGTCAACTGCTACATGGGCTGACCACTTCCTGTCTGATCTCACATCCAGCTGGGTGTTCTTGATGACAGGGTCTTTTGAGTCTCGAAGCATCAAGAATGATCTTACCTTGGCTACTTTGACCTCTTCAACAAGGGATTGCACTGGGATGGTAAGCTTTGCCTAGCTACTGTGGATTGCAGCATTGGTGAGGCTGCTCGGTATTCCAAGCCACTTCTTCACACACTTGTTCATCTTCCATTCCATAGCCTCAACGTGGGACATTGCCACTTCATAGTCAGTTAGTACCCACATTATCTGTGGCATCAGTCCCTACTGCAAGCACCACAACTTCAACTTGCCAGGCAAGCCACACTTGTCGACAGACATCAGACCTCTGCTGATCTGTTCTCCTGTCTCTTGAACCCTCTTGATGTCTCTCAGCTCCTCTGTGTACCATCCCCTGTGTATATGTAATATGTATAATAAATACATATATATTTAAAATATATGTCTACTGTATTAAATAGTTAAATTAAGATAAGTAGTGCAAAAAAAACAGAAATTGAAAAAGAATGTAATTAGTTAGTGTTCATGGGTTTGATGTCCATTCAGAAATCAGACAGCAGAGGGGAAGAAGCTGTTGCTGAATCACTGAGTGTGTGCCTTCAGGCTTCCGTACCTCCTACCTCATGGAGGCAATGAGAGGAGGGCATGCCCTGGGTGGCAAGGGTCCTTGACAATGGAAGCTGTTTTTCTGAGGCATCACTCCTAGAATATGTCTTGAATACTATGGAGGCTAGTGCCCATGATGAAGCTGACTAATTTTACAACTCTCTGCAGCTTGCTATGATCCTGTGCAGTAGCACCCCCTCCCCATACTAGATGGTGATGCAGCCAGTCAGAAAGCTCTCCATGGTAAATCTGTAGAATTTTGAGTGTTTTAGGTGACAAACCAAATCTCCTCAAACTCCTGATGAAATCTACACAACAGTATTGAAAATTGCTCAGGTATATCCCATCCACAAAAAGCAGGAACTATTCAATCTTCCTTATTACCACCTACTCTGGTCTCAATGATTAACAAAATGACAGAAGCTATTGTCCAAACATGGAATAAAGAGATGAATTCCAGAGGTGAGGTGACATTAACCAATTTAACATTAAGGAAACGTTTAATCAAATGTGACATCAAGGAGCTCTGGTAAAAATTAAGTCAAAGGATGCTGTGGAGATAATATCCCAACAGACATTATAGAAGTCACACAAAGGAACATATTATAGATGTCAACCTTTCCTGCCTCAGGTCACCACTGCATGTGTTCCACTGAACATTGCCTTGGACCAAACATTTTAAACTGCTTAATCATTTTCTCTTCATCACGTAGGCCAGAAGTAGAAAAATTTACTCATCTAAGCCACATGCAGCTATACACAGGCAACACAAGACCATAAGGCAGAGTAACAGAATTAGGCCATTTGGCCCATCGAGTCTGCTCTGCCATTCAATCATGGCTGATCCTTTTCTCCCCTCCTCAATCCCACTCCCCTGGCCTTCTCCCTGTTACCTTTCAGAGCATGTCCAATCAAGAACCTATCAAGCTCTGCCTTAAATACACCCAACGAACTGGCCTCCACAGCTGTCGGTGGTAATAAATTCCATAAATTCACCACCTTCTGGCTAAAGAAATTTCTCCGCATTTAAATGGATGCCCCTCTATCCAGAGGCTGTGCCCTCTTGTCCTAGACTCCCCTATCATAGGGAACATCCTTTCCACATCTACTCTGTCTAGTCCTTTCAATATTCAAAAGGCTTCAATGAGATCCTCCCTCAACCTTCTAGTTTCTAGCGAGTACAGACCCAGAGCCATCAAACGTTCCTTGTATGATACACTTTCATTCCTGGATATCATCCTTGTGGATCTCCTCTGCACCCTCTCCAAATGCAAGCACATCTTTTCTTAGATGAGGAGCCCAAAACTGTTCACAATATTCAAGTACCTTATAAAGCCTCGGCATCATATCTCTGCTTTTGTATTCTAGACCTCTTAAAATGAATGCTAACATTGCATTTGCTTTCCTCACCACTGACTCTACCTGCAAGTTAACCTTTAGGGTGTTCTGTACAAGGACTCCCAAGTCCTTTTGCAGCTTAGATTTTTGGATTTTCTTTCCACTTAGAAAATAGTCTGCACATTTATTTCTACTACCAAAGTACATGACCATGCATTTTATTTTATTTGCCATTTTCTTGCCCCTTTTCCTAATCTAACTCCTTCTGCAGCCTACTTGTTTCCTCAACACCACCTGCCCCTCCACCAACTTTCCTATCATCTGCAAATTTGGTAAAGAAGTTATCTATTCCATCATAAATCATTGGTATACAGCATAAAGAGAACCGGTCTCAACATCAACACTTGCAGAACACCACTAGTCACTGGCAGCCAACCAGAAGCAGATCCTTTTATTCTCACTCGCTGCCTCCTACCAATTATCAGTGTTCTAACCATGCCAGTAACTTTCCTGTAATACCACGGGCTCTTAACTTAGTAAGCAGCCTCATGAGTGGCACCTTGTCAAAAGCCTTCTGAAAGTCCAAATATACAACATCCACTGCATCCCCTTTATTATCCTACTTGTAATCTCCTCAAAGAATTCCAACAGGTTCGCCAGACAAGATTTGCCCTCAAGGAAACCATGCTGACTTTGACCTATCTTGTCCAGTGTCACCAAGTACTCCATCACCACATCCTTAACAATTGACTCCAACATCTTCCCAACCACTGAGGTCAGGCTAACTGGTCTATAACTTCCTTTCTGCTGCCTTCCTCCTTTCTTAAAGAGTGGAGAACATTTGTAGTTTTCCAGTTTGTTATGTGAAAACGGTTTCCTTATACATCTCGTTCTTAAGTGATTGTTCTTTTTTGTTTAGACCCCCACAGATTTCCTGTGTTTTATGTTTTATTTAAGGGTATTCTGGACCAGCACTAATCACTGAAACTTGGATTTGAGTTTTTTGTGAGCTACTGTCCTTTGTGCTCAAGTCCTGAGTAAGTGAGTTCTTAGATTGAGGGCTCTTTACTACCCTGTAGATACCTTTGATGCCACTTCCAATGAATTATGGGCCTGTATTCCCAGATCCCTTTGTTCTACTGCTCTCCTCAGTGCCCTAGCACTCACTGGATGACCTACCCTGGTTGGTCCTCCCAACGTGCAGCATCTCACACTTGTCTGCATTAAACTCCATCTGCCATTTTCAGACCTTTTCCCAGCTGGTCAAAGCTGCAAGCTTTGATAGCCTTCCTTACTGTCCACTACATCCCTAATCTTGGTGTCATCCACAAATTTTCTGAACCAGTTAACCACAGTATCATCCAGATCATTGATGTAGAAGACAAACAACAACGGATCCAACTGATCCCTGCAGCACACCAGTCGTCACAGGCTTCCAGAGAGGCAATCATCTACTACCACTCTCTGGCTTCTCCCACAAAGCCAATGTCTAATCCAATTTACTACCTCATCTTGACTGTCGACAACATCCACTGCCTTGCTTTCATCAACTCTACTAGTAACTTGCTCAGACAAAACTTTATAAGATTGACTAGACATGGCCTAACATGCACAAAGCCATTTTGAATATCCCTAGTCCATATCTATCCAAATTTTCATATATCCTGTCCCTTAGAATACCTCTCAATACCTTTCCCACTACAGATGAGAGGCTCACTGGCTATAATTTCCTGGTTTATTCTTAGAGCCTTTTTAAAAACAGCAGAACAACATTAGCTATGCTTCAATCCTCTGGTATCTCATTTGTTAAAGATAACTTAAATATCTCTGCTAGGGCCCTGGCAATTTCTGCACTTGCCTCCCATATGGTCAGAGGGAACATCTTGTCATTCCCTGAAGATTTCTCCATCCTAATTTGCCTCAAGACAGCAAACACCTTGTATTCTGTAATCTGTATAGGCTTTGCCTCACTTCTATGCACTATGTGGCCATCTCCTAAGGACATAGAGATGCAAAAAAATACATTTAAGATATTCCTCATCTATTTTGGCTCCATGCATAGATTACCATCCTGGTCTTCCAGAAGATCAATTTTGTCCCTTGCAATCCTCATGCTCTTGCTATATCTGTAGAAGTCCTTAAGATTCTCCTTCACCTTGTCGGCTCAAGCAACCTCATGCCTTCTTTTAGCCCTCCTGATTCCTTTAAGTGCTCTGTTCCATTTCTCATTTCTCAAGTACCTCATTTGTTCCTACCGATCTGCAATGCACCTCTTTTTTTCTTAACCAGAGCTTCAATGACTCTCTAAAACCAAGATTCCCTAAACCTCGCATTTTATTCTGACAGGCATATGTTAGGCCATATTCTGGAGTTCCACATGCACCAGATTATTACCTTCTTAGAAAAGAGAGTGTGCAGCAAAGGTAGAAAGAGAATAGGGGCATAGATGGGGTAAATGCAAGTAGGCTTTTCGCACTGAGACTAGAACTAGAAGACATGGGTTTAGGATGAAAGAGGAAATGTTTAAGGGAAACACGAAAGGGTATTTCTTTACTCAAAGGGTGGTGAAAGAGTGGAAAGGGCTGCCAGTGGAAGTGTTGTATGCAGGTACAATTATAATCTTTAAGAAAAATTTGGATCAGTACATGGATGGGACTATAGTCCAAGAGCATGTCAATGGGCAGATTAATAGTTTGGCAGAGACTAGATTTGCTGAAAGGCCTGTTTCTGTGCTGTAGTACTGTACTCTATCATCCCATGACTATGAGAAAATGCAAGAAAAGCTTAGCAGGAACCAGGAATCAGTATTATTATTGTCTTATATTATGAAATGTATTGTTTTACAGTATTGATTCGGGCTGGCTGGTGGTGTAGTGGCATCAGCACTGAACTTCAAGGCAGATGGTCCTGTGTTCAAACCCAGCCGGGTCCCAACCTGGGCAGCAGCAGCATCTGCGCGGAAGAAAGGCCTGGCAATCTACTTCCATATCTTGCCATGAAAACCCTATGGACCCTATGGTCCATGAGGTCACGAAGAGTTGGACTCGACTCACCGACTGAACAACAACCAATTGTTTTACAGCAGCTGTACAGTACAAAGACATAAAATTACTATAAATTACATCAAGGTGAGGGAAAATGGTGATTAATTAAATTTTAATATTGAATAACATCACCATTGCTGAAATGCCTACTATTGGTGCTTAGTGTAATTGTTTTACAGTGCTAGGGATCACCAATAGGGATCTCAATCCTGCTGCTGTCTGCAAGAAGTTTGTACATTCAACCCTTGACCACATGGGTTTTGTCCAAGTGCTCCAGTTTCCTCACACATTCCAAAAATGTATGGTTAGGGTTAATAAGTTGTGGGCATGCTATGTTGACATCAGAAATGCGGAGACAGTTGTGGGCTGCCCCAGCACAAACCATGCTGATTTGATTTGACGCAAATGAAAGATTTCACTGCATATTTTGATCTACATGTCGATGCGACAAATAACAATCATTGTTATCTTTGTCACCACCTTGGATCACCAGAAACCAGAAACTTAACTGGATCAGTCATCTATTGGGCTGGCTGCAAGAGCAGGTTAGAGGCTGGGTATCCTGCGAGGAGTGACACAGTTGACGACGCATTGTAGCTCAGCCATCAAGCAAGAGTAAATGCAATCATTATCTAAAAAACTACAGCATGGTCACTAAGGGTTGGGTGACTGGTTTTTGAGTATTCATCATAGGCTTATCAATTTCTCATAAATTACAAAGATTAGCTGCACTTCTGTGGGAACTTCATTGCAGGTGAGATGCAGTATTAGAGCAATAACACAAGTTTATTTAACACTTGTCTTTACTGAGACTGGTGCTACACACCTGGTGGTTAGGATTTTGGCTTGCATTAATAAGGAACACATGCAATGCAGATGAATTTCTGTGGCAGTCAAATTTGAGGAGAGTGCTCCACTTTCCCTCCTGGTTGATGAAAGTCATAGTTTTTGATATTTCTTCCTGGGTTCTCACAAGATGAAGATGACGCTCACTATACTTCTAATTGGACAAAATCCACACTGCAAGATGGGGTTGTAGAGGAGGATCCGGGCAATGAGTTTCCTTGTGCAATACAGCAGGAAAACCTCTCTGCAAATACCACAGTTAGTTCTGTAACCTTCCTCAAAGCTGAGAACGATGTATATCTGTTATTAGCGAAAGAGAAGAGGATGGGGGGGTGCAAGGGAGGGAAAGAGGGAGGGAGACAGAGAGATGCACACACCTTAAGGATCAGTGAAATAATTTATATTTGGTGCTCTTATGTGTGACAGTTCATGTGTAAGGGATTAAATTAATATTTCTCATCTGTATTTATCATGGAGAAGAACATAGAGGCCAGTGAGTTCAGGGAAATAAATCGTGGTATCCTGAATCATCTCAATAGCACAATGTGCTGCAACATTAAGGTTTTTATTCTCTGAAGTGTTGAAACAAGTGAGACAGAATGGATAAGAACATGTATGAATGTATATAGGAGTTTAGAAATCATATTACATTTGTTGGTTAGACTGAACTTAAGAGCATTGTGTGTAGCTCTAGACATTGAAATAGGAAGGACACAAGGGCAAAGTAAGGATTCACAGGTATGTTACCTAGACAGGAGGGCTTGAGTTACAAGGTGTGACTAGATAAGATGGAACTGTTTTCCCTAGAGTGAAGAGGCTCAGGAGTGCCCTTGTAAAATTCTGAGGGATATAGATCGTTTAGATGATCAGTCTTTTCCCCAAGATAGGGGAGTCTAAAACTGAAGGGAATTGCTTTAAGGTGAGAGAGGAAAGATATAAAGGGGATATGAGGGACAAGTTTTTTCCACACAGAGGGAGGTGCATAAGCTTCCAGAGGAGGTGGTAGAGGTAAGAGCAATTACAGTGTTTGAAAGAGATTTGGACTGGTACATTGCTAGGCAATGTTTAGAGGACAGAAACTGTTGATCCATCTAAGCTTAATGAACTGTATATGAATTCTCATTTTTCTGTTATTTTTCTTGCTGTCACATACTCTGAGATATCTCTATGATAATTGCTGAGCAACCACTGTTCTTACATTAACCCAATCAATTTCAGAAAACAGACCTTCCTTACATTTCCTTCTTGACTCAGATCTTAAATTGGATATCTGATATCTTTCTTCCTGGTCGCTGCTGTATCTTGCATTTCATTTTCTGAGTTCTTGAGAATAAACCGAGTCTTTAAATACAGTTTTCACTTTTCATTTGCATTAGTTCCCTAATTAGCTCATAAATTCAAAAAAATAACCCCACCAAAAAACTCTACCTGCAATCAAGGACATACCTACAGAAGGATGCCGGAAAAAGGCCAGTAACATCATGAAGGAGCCACACACCCCACTCATGGACTGTTTGTCCCACTCTCATTGGGGGGTGACATCCACGCCAGGACCACCAGACACAAAATCAGTTACTTTCCCCAAGCAGTAAGGCTGATCAACACCTCCACCCACTAACCCACCCCTCCACACCACTATTACTTCATTATTTCCTGTCAGAGACACTTTATGTACAGACAATCAATCCATGTACATAAACTTTCTTATGTATTTATATATGTTTATATTACTGTGTTTTTTATCGTATAGTTTTTTGTGTACTGCATTGGATCCAGAGTATAATTTATTTCATTCTCCTTTAAACTTGTTTACTGGAAATGACATTAAACCATCTTGAATCTTGAAAAATTACGTTGTCAATTAACCTTCAGTTTTTTTAATTCTGACTTGCCATTCTGCTGCTTCAGCTTTTTTTTTCTGGCCTAAATTTATTGAAAAGAGAAAATGCAGTTCACTCACGTCCACTTACTAATCATCCCACACGGTCTTGTGTCAATTTTGCATTACCCTATTTAATTTACTCTTTTTCTCTCCCCCAACTAAATCTGCAAACTCAATACGTTCCATCCCACAACACCAACTTCCCTAACTTGGCTTCGATGAAAAACTTCCTTGTGTGCTTTGAGCTTAAAAAGAAAAAGGAAGCTAGGCTATTATCTAGTAGTGTAGTGCACTTCTGAGACTGCTTGCGCCTGGAGCACTGCATACTTGTGGTCTTCATATTTAAGGATATATTCTGTTGGAAGCTGTGCAATGAAAGTTCACTTGATTGATCCATGATAAAGTAGATGCATGTAGAGACGCTGAACAGATTGTGTCTATAGTCTAAAGGAGTAGAATAGCCTTACCCTTCTGTTTCTTATATTTTTAAAGCACTTAATAGTCAAAGAAGTACTTTTGAAGTGCACTTGCTATTGTAACTTTACATGATGCAACTGCCGCACCTTAAACATCCATTTTCCAGACCATCAACCTTTTCACCCACACCCCTGAGATAACTTTCCATTGCTATCATCCTTCTTGACATTTTAATTCTCTCCTGTATATGTCCACTTTTCTCCTCAAGCTCTCTGCATTCCTTCCCTCACACATCTTTATTGTTTAGCCCCCTTATTGCACCTCTTTCCTTTCTTCTTTCCCTGTAACTCTTCTCATTTTCTCCTCCCCACCATTGTCTAACTCTTTTCTTCCCTCATCATTTTAGTTTTGTCCTCTAGTTTATACACTCTTTCCACCCTAACATCTCCCTTTAACCCATTTTGCCTATTATCCCTCCCAAATCTCAGATGACCAGCCAACATTATTTTAATTTTGTAGTTCTTTTGAAATGCAGAACGTACAAGCCAGAATTCAGAAGGCAAGTTAATAAACATCACGTGCTCACCTCCATTGAGACCGAGACATTTTCTTCAGGGTTACCAAAGGAAAAAAACTGCCACACGACATTGAAAAGTTTTATTTCATCAAGGTTGTGAGTCTTACTTCAGCGGTGGGCAAGTTGTTGGAGAAGATCCTGAGAGGTAGGATTTATGAGCATTTGGAGAGAGATAATCTGATTAGGAAGAGTCAGCATGGCTTTTGTCAAGGGCAGTTCGTGCCTTACGAGCCTGATTGAATTGAGGATATTAAAAAAAATACATTGAAGAAGGTGGAGCAAGCATTGGTGTATACGGATTTCAGTAAGATATTTGATAAGGATCCCCATGCGAGGCTCATTCAGAAAGTAAGGAGCCATGGGATCCAAGAAAACCTTGCTTTGTGGATCCAGAATTGGCTTGCCCACAGAGGGCAAAGGATGGTTGTAGATGGTTCGTATTCTGCATGGAGGTCAGTGACCAGAAGTGTTCCACGGGGATCTGTTCTGGGACCGCTCCTCTGTGAATTTCACAAATGATCTGGATGAAAAAGTAGAAGGGTGTGTTAGTAAGTTTGCTGATGACACAAAGGTTAGAGGTATTGTGGATACTCTGGAGGGTTGTCAGAGGTTACAGCAGGACATCAATAGGATGCAGAACTGGTTCATTTTGGTTGGTCAAATTTGAGGACAGAATATAGTATTAGTGGTATGACTCTTGGCAGCGTGGAGGATCAGAGAGATCTTGGGGTCCATGTCTATAGAACACTCAAAGCTGCTGTGCAGGTTGGCAGTGTTGTTAAGAAGGCGTATGGTGTGGTGGCATGCATCAAACGTGGGATTGAGTTCAAGAGCCGTGAGGTAATATTACAGTTATACAAAATCTTGGTCAGACCCCACTTGGAGTACTATGTTCAGTTCTGGTCACTGCACTACAGGAAGGACCTGATTACTATAGAGAGCAGAGGAGATTTACAAGGATGCTGTCTGGATTGGAGAGCATGCCTTATGAGAATAGGTTGAGTGAACTTGGTCTTTTCTCCTTGGAGGGACAGAGGATGAGAGGCAATCTGATAGAGATGTATAAGATGATGAGAGGCATTGATCCTGTGAATAGCCAGAGGTTTTCTCCCCCAGAATTGAAGTGATTAACAAGAGGGGGGCACAGTTTTACGGTGCTTGGAAATAAGTACCGAGGGGATGTCACGGGTAAGTTTTTTTTTAAAACAGAGAGTGGTGGGTGCATGAAATGCACTGCTGGTGACAGTGGTGAAGGCGGATACAACAGGGTCTTTTAAGAGACTCTTAGATAGGTACATGGAGCTTAGAAAAATAGGGGGCTACGCAGTTTGGCAACTTTAGGCAGTTTCTAGAGTAGGCTACATGGTCGGCACAACATTGTGGCAAAGGGCCTGTAATGTGCTGTAGATTTCTATATTCTATCACAGGAAATGGAATGAAAAATACTGAATTAAATTTTGAACAATAAATCTCTTAGTTTCATTTTCTAAGAGTCAGTGACACTTATTCAGTGCACACTTTCCTCGCTCAGTTCTTCTTCATTCAATGAAATTTGCCATCTTGCAGTGTAATTATGTACATATAATCTTAACCACTTAGATAAAAGTCCTCTAATTCATCAGCCTATCGTGAACAATTGCAGAGTGTGTACTTTTAAAATGCATGCGCCTCCATCCCATCATAAGGCCACGTGATCTCCTGAAAAAGACTCAGGACAACACGACATGGAGATTCTTTACTAATTTACCCAGGTAGTCAGCACTAGTTCAGGAAATATTTCTAGCCCTTTATTCCCTTCACTTTGTAAATGGCAAAATCCACTCCAGAAAGTGATTAAGCTATCAATTTAAGGAATTTAGTAAGCTAGCACAACACAAAACCACCTGACATCTCATATGGATACAATCTTACATTAAATATCCATAAATTCCATCGTATATACAAATTGTCAATAGAAGTTGCTCATATTTTTATTCCTTCTTTTTACAAACTTCAAAAGTCAAAGGACTCCATGCATGATTCCAGATTCCATTCTGTTCTCACTCTCACTAAGATGGAGGTGGTAGAGAGTTTCAAGTTCCTAGGTGCAAATATCAGCAACAATTTGTCCCAGACCAACCATGAGACTTCTTTGGCTAAGAGTGCACACTGACTCCTCTACTTCCTCAGAATGCTAAGGTAATTTGTCATATACCCAATTACTCTTACCAATTTTTATAGAGGCACCACAGAGAGCATGGAAAGACAACTGCTCTGTCGAAGACAACAAAGTTGTGAACACAGCCCAGTCCACCATGCAAACCAACCTTCCATCTATACAACACACATAAAAGTTGCTGGTGAACGCAGCAGGCCAGGCAGCATCTCTAAGAAGAGGTACAGTCAACGCTTCAGGCCGAGACCCTTCGTCAGGACTAACTGAAGGGAGAGCTAGTAAGAGATTTGAAAGTTGGAGGGGGAGGGGGAGATCCAAAATGATAGGAGAAGACAGGAGGGGGAGGGATGGAGCCAAGAGCTGGACAGTGGATTGGCAAAAGGGATATGAGAGGATCATGGGTCAGGAGGCCTAGGGAGAAAGAAAAGGGGGAGGGGGGGGAAAGCCCAGAGGATGGGCAAGGGGTATAGTGAGATGGACAGAGGGACAAAAAGGAGAGAGAGAAAAAGAATGTGTGTATATAAATAAATAAATAACAGATGGGGTACGAGGGGGAGGTGGGGCATTAATGGAAGTTAGAGAAGTCAATATTCATACCATCAGGTTGGAGGCTACCCAGACGGAATATGAGGTGTTCTTCCTCCAACCTGAGTGTGGCTTCATCTTTACAGTAGAGGAGGCCATGGATAGACATATCAGAATGGGAATGGGATGTGGAATTAAAATGTGTGGCCACTGGGAGATCCTGCTTTCTCTGGCGGACAGAGCATCTTCCATCTATACTCCCGGCAACCTTGGAAAAGCAGATAACATAATCAAGGATCCCCTCTGCCCCAGAGGTTTTCTCTCCTCTCCTCTCCTGTCACACAGAAGATACAAAGCTTGAAAGCACATATCACCAGGCTCAAGGATCGCGGTTATAACATTTTTTATCAGACTATTGAACATCCTTTCTCATAAACTAAAAGATTAATTCTTAATCCCATAATTTACTGCATTGTACTTTCCCCACAATATATTTTTTGTTTTCTTTTCACTCTCTCTTTGTAAATATGCATGTCATGATCTGTCAGAATGCCATGCAAAACAAAAGCTTTTCACTGTGTATCTTGATACATGTGGGAATAATAAATCAACACGTCTCCTAATCCAGTTTGCAACATACTCAAAAACTGGAAATTCCCATCAATATATTCCTGCGAGCCATTTTTGGTTATTTGTTGCTTAACCATTGTTTTGTTATTGACTCAATGGCATAGTCTGGAGTTATAAAATACTGAAGGAACTCAGTAGGTCAAGTTAAATTTGACCCCTTCTGCAAACATACATTATGCTTTCAGACCATATAGTAGCCGAGTGCCGCAGACGTTTCTTCCTTTCGGATTCCGATCACCTTTGGCTGCCCGATGTTTCGCGTGTTCACAGGCATCTACCGTGCGTGGGATTACCTGAATACAGTACATAGACTCCTCCTTGAAAAAGGCTACAAGGCTGATCTTTCGCACCAATGTATTAACCCAGGAGAACTAATTGAGCACCTCTACGGTCTGCAAGATTGCCATTTAAGTACAACGTCAACAACGGGAGTCCCGCGTCAGCCTTCCATTCGGCGCTAACGCCCCTCCCCCCCCTTGCAGCTGCTAAATGCGCAACGTGATCGTCACCCTGCGCCGTCTATGACGTAACCGACGCGCGCTCACGCACAAGGCCCTCCCCTCCAACCCTCGCACGCGCCCAGCGTAGACGCGGGGACGGCTCGTGCCCCTCAGTCCGACATGGCCGACTTCGATACCATTTACGAGCTGGACGAGGAGGACGAGCGGGTGGTGATGGACGAGCATCTGATCCGATATACGCCGGATCCCGTGGTGGTGCGAGGGGCAGGCCACATCACAGTGTAAGTTCTCGTGATGCAGGGGTATGGTGGAGACCACCACCACCATCCGGTAGAAGTCGGGCTGGGACCCGGCCTTTGCTGACAGTGAGCCGGCCCCGCTGTAACCAGGCAAGGGACGCGCAGACGCTTCCACGGAGAGCGACAGCACTGCAGTGGCTTCGGGCTCCTCTTGTAATTTGCAGATCGCTTCCTGTTTAATCTCGAATTTACAGTATTTTTAAATTCCTGGCGCCTGTTACCACTCTCAGCTATTAGCACGTTTATAATGACATTACAATTTATTGTAAAACCATCTGATTCCCCCCCCCCCGAGCAGTTGTCACATCATTTCGCATTCTGTCACCAGTAGGAAACTGGTTCGTGAAATTTATGTAACCTGAACGTTTTGGCTGCTAGTCTATTCAAGCAAATAGCATTTAATTTTGATCACGCGATGACGTTTCAATGGGCGTCCCATTTTAAACCCAAATTATTGTGATTTGTTCGTCCGAAGGTTTAAAGCCCTGCGTTTGTGTTGATTCTGTGATATTTATTCGTGATTCCATTGATTTAGTCAGCGATGCAGTGTTGCCCTGTGTTACAATGCTTTGATCATCGGCTTTGAATAAATGCACCTCCCTTTTTGTTTGAAGTAGAACTATACAGGTTATACCTATGTAGGAAGAATCTTGCAGGAAATGTTTGAACCAATACCTTTTCAGATGTTTCTGTTTCTTGATGTTCAACTAATCCATCTCACTTAACAAATATGAATTTTGGTGATGTGGCTTAACATGCTAAAACTGTTGTTTGTTTAAGAAGATGGTCAACAGTAAATTTGACTTGTATATTAATGCAGGAGGGCGATACTGCGGGGAGGGAAATGCACGTTGCTGTTTCAGCACCTTTGTGTTGTAAAAAGCAGGGTATTATATTGAGATTTGACACTTCTGATACAAATCAAGTAATTTGAGGAATATGAGAACTCCAAGAAATTAACTTTTTAATGAATGGAATAGGCTGCTAATATGGAATTGCTGAAGAAAAAAATATGCTTGCACACAGTTACTTCATGACCTTGGGATGTCACAAAACATTTCACAGCCAATTAAATGTTTTAAGTGTAGGTGTAGTTGTTGTAGTGTAAGTGCCACAGCAGCCAATTTGAGAAGAGCAAGCTCACCCAAATAGAAATGCTAAAAAATGACTTGGTAATCTGCTTTATTTGATATAGCAGAAGTAAGCATTAGTTAGGACACTAGGAGTAACTTGCCTCAATTCTCCAAAATAATGTCATTTTATTTTTTGTGTCCAGTGGGGGTGTGTTGGGAATGTCTTTATTGTCTCATGAGAAGTTGTCCACTTCAAATACCTTTTTTAAAAAATAAGGAAACTAAATATAGCGTAGTCGTGTAATACTGGTCACCTGATTTATTTCAGTTATTTTGCACTGTGTGTTTAAACTATGGTTTGTGTGTGTGTTATATGCAATTCAGTGATTATGATATTTTAAGAGAATATCACATTTTTTGACAGCACATCTTTTTTTACCATTAGTATTTTCTCCAACTACTTGGAGATTTTTCCAAGTGAAAAATTGTTAAAGCTTTTCCTGAGTGTGGGTAAATCAGACTGCTGTAAATGAACACCTGTCATAGATTGGAGTTAATATATGTGTGTACACAATGTCGTGCAATATTGAAAATGCATACTGTTGTTTGAGCCATAAAGGTCCACTGTTCTTCAAATCTGATTGCTGTCTTGGCTACGGATGAGTGACATTGTTGTCGGTGAAGGTTCTGCATTAGACTTTGGCATCCTTGTACAGAGGGGGAAAATGGTTCAGCAAGGAGCTTCGGTAAATTGCTACCTCATGCTTTGAACATTTTTTGAGATTTATTCACATAGTGCTTGGGTGTGGACTTTTTAAATGGACGAGTGGAGTGAATGTGAATCTGATTATGCAGTATTGTAAATTGAAGGGAATGATTTCATGGGAGATGAGAATTTTTTTTCAGGTAGCTGGGAATTGGTGGCAAGGCCAGCATTCATTGCCTGCCTCCAGTGCTCTTGTAAAGATGATGGTGAGCCATTTTTTTAATTGCTGCAGTTCTTATGGGCAGGGTTTAGACCAGCAAAGTAGGATGGTGATTTATTTCCAAGTCATGATGGTGTGTGGCCTGGCAGGGAAACTGCAGGTGGTAGTATTTGCATGCACCTATTGCCTTTGTTCTTTTTGGTGGTGGAAGCTACAGGTTTGGAAGGTACTGCTGATGTGGTCTGAGTAAGTACCAACAGGTGCAGCTTAAAGGAGGATATCTTTAATATGTAAAGGCAGAGTTAATTTGTGAAGTCAGAATTCAATGCAAGACTGTTTTCTTTGGAAAGGAAAAAAAATGAAAATAGTCTATTTGTGACTCTAGTCAATCAATAAAATTGATTTCAGGATTCCAAGTTATTCAGGATATTGCATGAGCGATTCATGATTCAGTGTGTTGAGGAAACTTCCACAGGCATGTTGTGACCTGATAAGGGTAATTGACATCTGGGAAATAGAAATGATGACATCCATGGCATTTGATTATGCAGTGAGCTGTTATATTTTATATTTTAGACCATGTTGCAAGAATGACAAATGGAAGCAAATTCAATATTAATTTTCTAAAAAAAATTGAATATATTCTTCATATAAAAATGTAGATTTGGAGAAATGGAAAGAAGTGAGTTCCTACCTATGTAAGGTGTATGGCCTCCTGTGCTGTGATTGTTGTTCTGTAAACCTGACTACATTCATCCTACTTCCAGCATGATAAGTAAATGCACACAAACATCAAAACAATGTTTTAACTATGCTTGTGAATATGTACAAAAAGTTAAATCACAAAAATGGGCTTTGTACTAGGCCCAACAATGTTGAATCACCACTTCCCTTCTTATGAATAATTACTTCCGTTGGGAATAAATTTGTTTTTATGAGCAATTATATCAAGATACTGAAATAATTACAGCAGGTTTTTGAGAATACCAGGAATTACAGAAGTGTTTGTGTGAAGGGTTTTTATAGGGAGAGTTGTTTCATGAACAATGGAACATGACTTTAATATGTTTGTTGAAAGTAAAAGAAGAGATTTAGTTCTTTTTGTGAAATGTTGGAGCACTGAATCCTTTCTCACAAACAGCAGATGAAACAGCAAATGGAAGGTAATAAAATATCAGACTGTGATACAGGACTTTAAAAAGAGAGCAAGGAAGTTAGAGAGAACTAAATCGTCTTCAGATTAATATAAAACATACGGGAATATATTGGAGTGGAAAAATCAAGTGTTGAATTGTTTAAGGAGGAACGGAGAAATGAATACAAAATAAAATGCTGTGTTGATTTTTCTGTTACAACAAAACAAAGTTGTGGACATGATTGTTAAATTCCTCTTTACTTTCACCACATTTACAGAAGAAAATCCTAAATGTAATAATCCAAATAGAATTAAGTAATTTTGAAATTAATTCATTACAAATTGCCAACAGATAGAAATAGATTAATCAAATGAATTTCTGTAGGCAAATGATAATTATTCTCATGTAATAAGGGAGATGGGGTATTAAATTTGTTGTTTCTAATAAGTATATTTATTAATCAATGGAAATTGAGATATTAGAAATGGAAATGAGAATGAGAATCCTTTAAGTTAATTAGTTGAAACTTGGAGATCACTATAGAATCAGCACCTACATTTAACCTGGGCAATGAGGAGCCTGCTTGACTCCTTGATGTATTGCACTCCTCGTAGCGATGGAACATTTTGTGTTTGCATGTCCCTTGGCTGTCAAATGCATTTAGTAAAGTTTTCTTTACCTGAAAGTAGTGGATATTTAGTGAAAATCAGCATAATGTTGGGAATTGTTGGGCTAAGTTTTCTGTGGATAGTGTTAGGGGAGGCCCCTGGTTTTAATATTTATTAACATGGATTCAGAAATTTGACACAAACACAAAGGGACATTATCATTCCTAATAAAGAAAAATACAAATTGTGAAAGTGGGTAGAATAATGTTACATCAAATTTGATAGGAGGGAAAAATATATTGGCATGACTACATTAGTATTGAAATAAAGATATCTAAATTTCGTGAATGTATTATGTTAATTATTCTCAATTCTTGTCAAGCACCATTTGGCAGAGCTAATAGTATACTGAATATCTGAACAAAACATAGAATTTATGAAAGCCTGTCAAACAGAAGGGCAAATCATTAGTAATTATGCATTGCTGTTGTTTATTTCTGAGTTGAAACATAATCAATTGGTAAATTCCAGGACTGGTATTGACGTTTTTAGACATGACTGCCCTCTGTTCCTTTCAATTAAAGTTTGTGTCAAGTTGCTATTTGGAAAGATGAAAATTGCCTTGCTGTAGTGATTCAGGAAAGTTTATTGTACCAGTGGTATAGCAGATGCATTGCTATACAATAGACTAAATATCAATATATTTATATTGGATTCTGGTGTATTGAAACATCCAACATGTATCTCAGAATAATAATCCACGTTCAAACTTCAGACTTTGACCAAGTGCTATTGTAATCATCTAGAAACAGATGGTGGAATTTGTATTGTGCTAATCCATCTCCCTGTAAGCAGGTTTTTGAGTCATGCTGCTTCCACAATTGTATCAGTTTTGCTCTTCAGTGATAGACAGCATCCCATTGTAACTCATTTCAAAGTTCAAAGTGAATATATTATCAAAGTACATATATGTCACCATATACAACCCTGAGATTCATTTTCTTGCGGGTATACTCAATAAATCCATAATAAAAAATAATCATAATAGAATCAATGAAAGACCGCACCAACCTGGGCGTTCAACCAGACTCCAAAGCTTTGTTGTCTCCTTCCTCTTATTCCCTCAGGACTTTAAGGATGGCAACTTTGAGCTCTTCACAACAGTATTCAATTCTTTAATAATCATTTGAAAGATAGATTTCAGTGATGTGACTATAGATGTAGAGGGAGATTTAATTCTGAAAGTATTGACTGTTGCATCAAATCCCTAATTGTGGCAATTTTGTAATCATTAATCCACTATCGGGGCATCAAATATATTGGCCTTTTACCGTTTTACTCTTTTAAGTTTGCTGGATGAAGTTTGTGACACTTTTTTTTCATAGAACGGTGAGACCTTTTAAATTGAGAAGAAAAATTTACTTTGAGTTTATTTTATGGGAACATTGCATACTTTCAAATGTTAAATTCCTCCCCCCCCCCACCACTCAATTCATGTTTTTAATGTTTGTGTTAAAGGTAAAAAGATTTACCTGATTTGAAAATTTTCTGATCATAGGTGGTACTTTTGAAAGTAACACTACCTAAAGAAACAACAAAAATCAATTTGAAAGATAATCTTTCAATTTCAGGGCTAAGTTTTAACACTTTGGTGCACCTTTGACTTTGCTGTTGCCATTTAAAAGAACTCTGGAAATATAATCTTAAGAGCAAATGAACAAGGCCAGATTTTGTTTTTATATTGGTTTTATAGCATGTTGCTGAAATTCGTGCTGGCACATGTAAGGAGTTTGCAGTCACCTTTCTTACCTATCAGTAAAAGGAAAAAGAGTCTACCTGTGACAGGTGTATGCAATAGAAGTTTGGAATGTGGTTCCTGGTTCTCAGATTTGCTGCTGATGTGATTTTTAACAACCTCATCAAATCAGGAGAAGTGAGTATAACAGGTCTACCTATATCCTAGTGTGTCCTTTACTCCAGTCCTTCCCATCTGCTCCAGCATATCTCACTTTACATTCAATATTATCTTCCAGTTACACCCATTCACTAAAATCTATGTACTTCTTCAAGCTCATCTGTCAAGCAACTACTATGACTGAAACTCATCTGGCTGTTACCATCAGCAAATATTCTTTAGTTTTATATTCAGGCATATGACAACAGGAAGACAAGATAGCCCTGGGACGATGCAGTGAACCAGAGGCAGCTGCATACCCATCTCTTAACAGCTGCTAAAAGTGGAAATAACTGAACGATATAATGCACAACTTCTGAGAGCTTCACAGCTATTTGGTGTCAGAATTCTACCTAAAAGAGTCATAGTACACTACAGCACAAAAATACTTCAGCCCATCTAGTCCAAACCAAACTATTAATCTGTCTAATCCCATTGATCTGCACCCAGACCATAGCACCCCCCCGTACCCATCCTACAAATTTACCTATCCAAATTTCTCTTAAATGTTGAAATCGAACCCATAGCCACCACTTGCACTTGCACATTCTCACCACTCATTAAGTGATGAAGTTACCCCTGATATTCCATAGAAAAACCATAGAAACTACAGCACAGAAACAGGCCTTTTGACCCTTCTTGGCTGTGCCGAACCATTTTCTGCCTAGTCCCACTGACCTGCACACCGACCATATCCCTCCATACACCTCCCATCCATGTATCTGTCCAATTTATTCTTAAATGTTAAAAAAGAACCCGCATTTACCACCTCGTCTGGCAGCTCATTCCATACTCCCACCACTCTCTGTGTGAAGAAGCCCCCCCTGCAATGTTCCCTTTAAACTTTTCCCCCCTCACCCTTAACCCATGTCCTCTGGTTTTTTTCTCCCCTTGCCTCAGTAGAAAAAGCCTGCTTGCATTCACTCTATGCATACCCATCATAATTTTATATACCTCTATCAAATCTCCCCTCATTCTTCTACGCTCCAGGGAATAAAGTCCTAACCTATTCAACCTTTCTCTGTAACTCAGTTTCTCAAGTCTGGCAACATCCTTGTAAACCTTCTCTGCACTCTTTCAACCTTATTCATATCCTTCCTGTAATTTGGTGACCAAAGCTGAACACAATACTCCAGATTGATTTGGCCTCACCAATGCCTTATACAACCTCAGCATAACATTCCAGCTCTTATACTCAATACTTTGATTAATAAAGGCCAATGTACCAAAAGCTCTCATTACGACCCTATCTACCTGTGACGCCACTTTTAGGGAATTTTGTATCTGTATTCCCAGATCCCTCTGTTCCACTGCACTCCTCAGTGCCTTACCATTAACCCTGTATGTTCTACCTTGGTTTGTCCTTCCAACATGCAATACCTCACACTTGTCTGTGTTAAACTCCATCTGCCATTTTTCAGCCCATTTTTCCAGCGGGTCCCTCTGCAGGCTCTGAAAATCTTCCTCACTGTCTACTACACCTCCAATCTTTGTATCATCAGCAAATTTGCTGATCCAATTTACCACATTATCATCCAGATCATTGATATAGATGACAAATAACAATGGACCCAGCACTGATCCCTGTGGCACACCACTAATCACAGGCCTCCACTCGGAGAAGCAATTCTCTACTACCACTCTTTGGCTTCTTCCATTGAGCCAATGCCTAATCCAATTTACCACCTCTCCATGTATACCTAGCGACTGAATTTTCCTAACTAACCTCCCATGTGGGACCTTGTCAAAGGCCTTACTGAAGTCCATGTAGACAATATCCACTGCCTTCCCTTCATCCATTTTCCTGGTAACCTCCTCGAAAAACTCCAATAGATTGGTTAAACATGACCTACCATGCACAAAGCCATGTTGACTCTTCCTAATAAGTCCCTGTCTAACCAAATGCTTGTAGATTCTGTCTGTTAGTACTCCCTCCAATAACTTACCTACTACCGACGTTAAACTTACTGGCCTATAATTTCCCGGATTACTTTTTGATCCTTTTTTAAACAACGGAACAACATGAGCCACTCTCCAATCCTCCGGCACCTCACCTGTAGACAGCGACATTTTAAATATTTCTGCCAGGGCCCCCGCAATTTCAACTCTAGTCTCCTTCAAGGTCCGAGGGAACACTCTGTCAGGTCCCGGGGATTTATCCACTTTAATTTTCCTCAAGACAGCAAGGACCTCCTCCTTTTCGATCTGTACAGTTTCCATGATCTCACTACTTGTTTCCCTTAATTCCATAGACTTCATGCCAGTTTCCTTAGTAAATACAGATGCAAAAAACCTATTTAAGATCTCCCCCATTTCCTTTGGTTCCGCACATAGCCGACCACTCTGATCTTCAAGAGGACCAATTTTATCCCTTACAATCCTTTTGCTCTTAATATAGCTGTAAAAGCTCTTTGGATTATCCTTCACTTTGACTGCCAAGGCAACCTCATGTCTTCTTTTAGCCCTCCTGATTTCTTTCTTAAGTATTTTCTTGCACTTCTTATACTCCTCAAGCACCTTATTTACTCCCTGCTTCCCCTTAAACAATTCACTTTTCACCCATGCCTTTAACCCATGATCTCTAGTTGTAGTCTCACCCAATCTCAGTGAAAGAATTCTGCTTGCATTTACCCCATCTATACCCCTGATAATTTTGTGTACCTCTATCAAATCTTCCCTCAGTCTTCTATGTTCTAGGGACTGAAGTCCTAACCTATTTAACCTTTCCCTATAATGCTGGCAACATCCTTGTAAATTTTCTCTGCACTCTTTCAATCTGTACTCGTACATCGATGTATGAAGGCCAATGTGCTAAAAGCTTTCTTTAGGACCCCATCTACCTGTGATGCCACTTTCAATGAATTATGGATCTGTATTCCCAGATCCCTCTGTTTTATCATACTTCTCGGTTTCCTACTACTCACCAAACTCCATTAGATTTATTAGATGCAACCTACCACGCAAAAAGCTATGTTGACTATCCATAATAAGTCCTTGTCTGTCCAAATACTTATATATAAGGTCCCTTAGAATATATTCCAATAATTTTCCCACTATTGATGTCAGACTCACCAGCCTACAGTTTCCTGGCTTATTCTTAGAGCCTTTCTTAAATAACAGAACAACACCAGCTATCCTCCATTCCTTCAGGACCTCACCCGTGGATAAGGATGCTGTAAATATCTCTTCTAAGGCCTATGCAACTTCTGTACTAGGCTCCCACAGGGTCCAAGGGAATACCTGATCAGGTGCTGGGGATTTATTCACCTTAATTTGCCTCAAAACAACAAACACCTCCTCCTCTCTAATCTGTATAGGGCCCTTAACCTTGCTGCTGCTTTTCCTTACTTCTATAGACTTTATGTCCATCTCCCGAATACATACAAATGCAAAATATCCATTTAGAATCTCCCCATCACTTTTGACTCCACGGATAGATTACCAGAGGATCAATTTTGTCCCTTGGTATTATTTTGCTTTTAATATTATCTGTAGAAGCCCTTAGGATTCTCTTTCACCTTGTCTGCTAGAGCAACCCCATGCCTTTTAGCTCTCCTGATTTCCTTCTTAAGTGTTCTCTTGCACATCTTGTACTCAAGTATTTCATTTGTTTCTACCTGCCTTTACCTGCTATGCACCACCTTTATTTTCGGAACCAGGGCCTCGATATCCCTCAAAAACTAAGGGCCCCTAAACCTATTATCCTTGCTCTTTATTCTGACAGGAAAATGTAAATTCTGTTCTCTCAAAATTTCACTTCTGAAGGCTCCCATTTACTAAGTACACCTTTGCCAGTAAACAACCTGTTCGAATCCACACTTGCCATATCCTTTCTGATACCATCAAAATTAACCATTCTGCAATTTAGAATTTCACCTCTAGGACAAGACCTATCCTTTTCTATAATTAGCTTGAAAATAATGCATTATGATCGCCAGACTTGTCTCACCACATTGCATATAACAATTGTAGTAAGCAGTAAATGGAAACATAATCATGTATTGATATAATCAGGTATTGATAAACATAATCTTGATCTAATTTAAGTGTTTCACCCTGACAGGACATTTATGCATTATGTAGAATGACAGCAATGCCTTGGAGAAGGACATTCACTGGAAATGCATTTCACAGAATTATTACCAACTATATCCCAGCTTGGATGTTCCTAATTGGGCCTTGTTTCCGAAAAGAGAATGTTGTGTTTACATCTGGTGATATACACATCACATGATTGTGTGTAGATGGGGAAAAGCAGCGTAAGAATCTCGGCTCAGCTTGACACTTTGGTGGGCATCCATGCACAGTAGTAGCAGAATGAACTTTGCCCCACAACCTGAATCGTTTTAGAAGGATTGGAAGAGGTGGTCTTGAGCACGAGTAAATCTATTGTAGGCATTTGCTATGATGGAAGAATTTGTATCATCACTGAAAATGATGGTCTGTCCAGTTATGTTTCTCTACTAGTTCAGGACACTGAAATATAGATGAGATTAGAGACAAGTGTATTGAAGCTACATGTGAAAAGTGGCATGTTTTAGGTGATATCATGTAGGGTGGAGTATCCTGGTTACCTTACATCCAGCAGGATAGCTATTTTATTAGCTGCACATTGACAACAAACATGCACAAATTTTAGAACATAGAACATAGAATAGTACAGCACAGTACAGGCCCTTTGGCCCACATTGTTGTGCCGATCCTTAAACCCTGCCTCCTATACAACCCCCCACCTTAAATTCCTCCATATACCTGTCTAGCAGTCTCTTAAATTTCACTAGTGTATCTGCCTCCACCACTGACTCAGGCAGTGCATTCCATGCACCAACCACTCTCTGAGTAAAAAAACCTTCCTCTAATATCCCCCTTGAACTTCCCACCCCTTACCTTAAAGCCATGTCCTCTTGTATTGAGCAGTGGTGCACTGAGGAAGAGGTGCTGGCTGTCCACTCTATCTATTCCTCTTAATATCTTGTACACCTCTATCATGTCTCCTCTCATCCTCCTTCTCTCCAAAGAGTAAAGCCCTAGCTCCCTTAATCTCTGATCATAATGGCGGGAGGAGAAGATGGTGGCGCAACACAGCTCGCAGTGGCCACTCCAGTGGTGATATCTGTTATCTGTCAAGTAGGGTACCGTGCACAATCCTGATTTGATGGAGACAGACGTGAGTGCATGGAGGAACATCTGGTGAAACTTCTGAAATGCCTGCTTCGCTGCTACTATGTGATCCAGAATCTCCGGAGGAAAGGGCCCCGAGTCCTCGGATTTGCTTGTTGCTTGGCGGGCAGGGTCGAAGCGCTCGGCAGAGAATGGCGCTGGGTGCTCGGTGTTGGGGGGCTGGTCGGAGACTCAAAGTTTTCGGACGGACTCAGAATCCGCTGCGGTCGGGTGCTTCCAATTGTGCGGCATCGGCAAGTTTGCAGCGCTTGGATGTTCATGGCAGGGAGAGTTTCTCCCTTCTACCGTCTGCGTGAGATGATGAGGCTATTGGAACTTTGAGACTTTTTTTTACTGTGCCCATGGTCTGCTCTTTATCACATTACAGTATTGCTTTCCACTGTTTAACTATACGTTATAATTATGTGGTTTTGTCAGTTTTAGTCTTGGTTTGTTTTCTGTTTCTGTGATATCACTCTGGAGGAACATTGTATCATCTTTTAATGCATGCATTTCTAAATGACAATAAATGAGGACTGAGTGTCCTCATAATCTAATCTAATGCATGCTCTCTAAACCAGGCAGCATCCTGGTAAATCTGTACCCTTTCCAATGCGTCCAGGACTGGACACAGTACTCCAAGTGTGGCCTCACCACAGTTTTACAGAGCTGCGTCATTACCTCGCGACTCTTGAGCTCTATCCCTCGACTTATGAAAGCTAACATCCTGTCTACCTGTGAGGCAACTTTCAGGGATCTGTGGACATGTACCCCCAGATCCCTCTGCTCCTCCACACTACCAAGTATCCTGTCATTTACTTTGTACTCTGCCTTGGAGTTTGTCCTTCCAAAGTGTACCACCTCACACTTCTCTGGGTGGAACTCCATCTGGCACTTCTCAGCCCACTTCTGCATCCTATCAATGTCTCTCTGCAATCTTCGACAATCCTCTACACTATCCACAACACCACCAACCTTTGCGTCATCTGCAAACTTGCCAACCCACCCATCTACCCCCACATCCAGGTTGTTAATAAGAATCACGAAAAGTAGAAGTCCCAGAACAGATCCTTGTGGGACACCACTAGTCACAACCCTCTAATCTGAATGTACTCCCTCCACCAGGACCCTCTGCTTTCTGCAGGCAAGCCAATTCTGAATCCACCTTGCCTAACTTCCCTGGATTCCATGCCTTCTGACTTTCTGAATAAGTCTACTGTGTGGAACCTTGTCAAATGCCTTACTAAAATCCATGTAGATCACATCCACTGGGGGGGCAGAGGAGAACATGGCGGCGTGACACAGCACACGCGGCCGCTCCGAATGATATTGTATTTGTGAACTAGGATGCCGTGCACAATCCTGATTTGATGGAGACAGCCGTGAGAAGCATGAAGGACCATCTGGAGAAACTTCTGACATGCCTGCTTCGCTGCCGCTGCTACTGTGCAATCAAGAATCTCCGGAGGGGAAGGCCCCAAATCCTTGGCATTGCCTATTGCTGGGGCCGGGGTCAAAGCGCTCGGCAGAGATGGTGCTCGGTGTCAGAGAGCTGGTCGTAGGCTCCAAGTTTTCGGACGGACTCGGAGTCAGACTGTGGTCGGGTGCTTCCAGGATGCTGCATCGGCAAGTTTGCGGCGCTGGAAGCTTATGGCAGGGAGAGTTTCTTCCTTCAACCATCTGCATGAGATGATGGGACTTTCGAGAGACTTTGAGACTTTTTACCATGCCCATGGTCTGTTCTTCTGTCAAATTATGGTATTGCCTGAACTGTTGTAACTATATGTTACAAATATGTCGTTTTTGTCAGTTTTTTCAGTCTTGGCTTGTCTTGTGTTTCTGTGATATCATTTTGGAGGAACAAATTGTATCATTTCTTAATGCATGCATTACTAAATGCCAATAAAAGAGGACTGCATGTCCTCATAATTTAATCTACCCTCATCTGTATGCCTGATCACCTCCTCAAAGAACTCTATCAGGCTTGTTAGACACGATCTGCCCTTCACAAAGCCATGCCAACTGTCCCTGATCAGACCATGATTCTCTAAATGCCCAGAGATCCTATCTCTAAAAATCTTTTCCAACAGCTTTCCCACCACAGACGTAAGGCTCACTGGTCTATAATTACCCGGACTATCCCTACTACCTTTTTTTAACAAGGGGACAATATTCGCCTCCCTCCAATCCTCCGGTACCATTCCCGTGGACAACGAGGACATAAATATCCTAGCCAGAGGCTCAGCAATCTCTTCCCTCGCCTCGTGGAGCAGCCTGGGGAATATTCTGTCCGGCCCCGGGGACTTATCCGTCCTAATGTATTTTTAACAACTCCAACACCTCCTCTCCCTTAATATCAACATGCTCCAGAACATCAACCTCACTCATATTGTCTTCACTGTCATCAAGTTCCCTCTCATCGGTGAATACCAAAGAGAAGTATTCATTGAGGACCTCGCTCACTTCCACAGCCTCCAGGCACATCTTCCCATCTTTATCTCTAATCGCTCCTACCTTCACTCCTGTCATCCTTTTATTCTTCACATAATTGAAGAATGCCTTGGGGTTTTCCTTTACCCTCCTTGCCAAGGCCTTCTCATGCCCCCTTCTTGCTTTCCTCAGCCCCTTCTTAAGCTCCTTTCTTGCTACCCTATATTCCTCAATAGACCCATCTGATCCTTGCTTCTTAAACCTCATGTATGCTGCCTTCTTCCACCTGACTAGATCTTCTACCTCACTTGTCACCCATGGTTCCTTCACCCTATCATTCTTTATCTTCCTCACTGGGACAAATTTGTCCCTAACATCCTGCAAGAGATCCCTAAACATCGACCACGTGTCCATAGTACATTTTCCTGCAAAAACATCATCCCAATTCACACCCGCAAGTTCTAGCCTTATAGCCTCATAATTTGCCCTTCCCCAATTAAAAATTTTCCTGTCCTCTCTGATTCTATCCTTTTCCATGATAATGCTAAAGGCCAGGGAGCGGTGGTCACTGTCCCCCAGATGCTCACCCACTGAGAGATCTGTGACCTGACCCAGTTCGTTACCTAATACTAGATCTAGTATGGCATTCTCCTAGTCAGCTTATCAATGTACTGTGACAGGAATCCGTCCTGGACACACTTAACAACTCTGCTCCGTCTAAAGCATTGGAACTAATCAGGTGCCAATCAATATTAGGGAAGTTAAAGTTACCCATGATAACAACCCTGTTATTTTTGCACTTTTCCAAAATCTGCCTCCCAAACTGCTCCTCGGTATATCTGCTGCTACCAGGGGGCCTATAAAATACTCGCAGTAGAGTAACTGCTCCCTTCCTGTTCCTGACTTCCACCCATACTGACTCAAAAGAGGATCCTGCTACATTACCCACCCTTTCTGTAGCTGTAATAGTATCCCTGACAGTAATGCCACCCCCCTCCCCTTTTTCCACCCCCCCCCATCCCTTTTAAAGCACTGAAATCTAGGAATATTGAGAATCCATTCCTGCCCTGGTGCCAGTTAAGTCTCTGTAATGGCCACTACATCATAATTCCATGTATGTATCCAAGCTCTCAGTTCATCACCTTTGTTCCTGATGCTTCTTGCATTGAAGTACATGCACTTTAGCCCTTCTACCTTACTACCTTTACATCCTTTATTCTACTTCTCTTTCCTCAAAGCCTCTTTATATGTTAGATCTGGCCTTACTCCATGCACTGTACATGCAGTTCTCGCATGACCTTTATCCTCCTCCACCTCACTATCTGCTCTAACACTCTGGTTCCCCTCCCCCTGCAAATCTAGTTTAAACCCCCCCCCCCCCCGGAGCAGCACTAGCAAACCTTCCCGCAAGGATGTTAGTCCCCCTCCAGTTCAGGTCCCACCTTCCCTGGAACAAGGCCCAATTGTCCAGAAACGTGAAGCCCTCCCTCCTGCACCAGCTCCTTAGCCACGTATTTAGCTGCATTATCTTCCTATTTCTAGCCTCACTAGCACGTGGCAATCCTGAGATCACAACCCTGGAAGTCCTGTCCTTCAACTTTGCACCTAACTCCCTAAACTCTCTTTGCAAGACCTCCTTCTCCTTCCTATCCACGTCATTGGTCCCTCCATGGACCACGACATCTGGCTGCTCACCCTCCCCCTTGAGAATACTGAGAACTCGATCTGAGATATCGCGGACCCTGGCACCAGGGAGGCAACAGACCATCCGGGATTCTCGATCTCTCCCACAGAACCTCTTATCTGTCCCCCTAACTATTGAATTCCCTATCACTACTGCTCTCCTCTTTTTCCCTCCTTCCCTTCTGAGCTGAGGGTCCAGTCTCGGTGCCAGAGACGTGACCACTGCAACTTATCCCTGGTAGGTCGTTCCCACCAACGGAATCCAAAACGGTATCCTTATAATTGATGGGAACAGCCTCTGCTCATTCTGTCTATTTCCCTTCCCTCTCCTGATAGTCACCCAGCTACCTGTCTCCTGACTTTTAGGGGTGACTATCTCCCTGAAACTCCTGTCTATTTCTGCCTCTGCCTCACGAATGATCTGAAGTTCATCCAGCTCCAGCTCCAGTTCCTTAACTCGGTTTGTCAGGAGCTGCAGCTAGATGCACCTTTTACAGGTGTAGTCATCAGGGACAATTGTGCTCGCCCTGACTACCCACATACTGCAAACAGAGCACTCGACTGCCCTAACTGCTGCCTTCATTACCTACTTCTAAATTAATTAGATTAATTAAAGGAGCTTACCTGGCCTTACCTCACTGGGAGCGAGCTCATCCTCAGCCTCTGCTCGCCAAATCCTCTCGAGCCAAAACCTTCCTACTCTATCTCCCACTACTCCGTCGCGCACTCTCTTAATCTGCTAGCTTTTTAAACTCTCCTGCTGTTCTCACAGGCCTACCTTCACGCGCTTGCGCAGTCGTGCCCCGTTCAAACTGCCGAAGAAATGACCTTTCCCTTCTCAATCTGCTTGCTTTTTAAACTCTCCAGCTGTTCTCACGGGCCAACCTTCATGCACTTGCGCAGTCATGCCACGTTCAAACTGCCGAAGAAATTATTCTGAGAATTAATTTAATTCTACTTCAATAAAAATCTATTGCAAGATTTTTTACTTACTGACAAGGCTTAAAAATGTAGAAATCAAATAACTTTTAGGATTGGTGATATTTTCAGTGAAATAGTTTTATGTTGAAAAATTATGTACTTATTTACCTCCCCCATCCCACTCTTTACTGTATTTCTGATCTAATCCATAGTTTGGATTATATGATTGTAGACAAAGATTAAAGATTAGCTTTATTTGTCATGTACATCAGAACATTGAAATATGCCGTCAAATGTGTCATTTGCATCAAAAACCAACACAGTTCGAAAAAGTACTGTAGGCAGCCCACAAATGTTGCCTTACTTCCAGTGCCAACATAGCTTGCCCCCCAACCTAACCCGTACATCTTTGGAATGTGGTAAAACACCAGAGCATCTGGAGGAAACCCACATGGTTGAGGGGAAAATGTATAAACTCCTTACAGACAACAGCAGGAATCAAACCCTATTTGGTGATCCCTGACACTTAAAGCTTTGCACTAGCTGCTATGCTCCCGTGCCACCCACAATATTTAAACCATTCAATACTTCCTGCAATTGAATATAATGTTTAAATTGTTCTTTACCATAAACAGACCTTTGTGACCTTTACAGATATTCATGTGCACTCAATTCTAAGATAAAATAGAATTTTAAGGTGACAGGAATTGTTTCCTTCTCTCCTCGATTTTTGTATATAGTGTGCAATCTTCCTGCTATATCAAACTATTTCTAAGCTTTATTTGCCTACGTTTAAAATCATGATATTTTTCATACAATTAATCAAAATTTCTTCTGCATATCTGTTGAATTAGTAGTAAATCAGGAATCCCAATGGGAATGGTTTCTGCTCATTTTGGAAAATGTCCTAAGTAGATATGTTGGTTTGAAACATGTCTTTTTATTATATTGCAACACACACAAAATGCTGGTGGAACTCAGCAGGCCAAGCAGCTTCTATGGAAAATAGTGAACAGTTGACATTTCGGGCCAAGACTCTTCATCGGGACTGCAACATTTTGTGTGTGTTGCTTTGGGTTTCTAGTATATACAGATTTTCTTGTGTTTGTGGTTTTTATTATAGTTTTTCTACTTTTTTACATACCAGTTGGTTCTTTTGTGTTATATCATCTTGCTTTACAATTTAGATATACTGCTCTGATCAGAGGTAGAATTGAGGTGGTGTTTTGAAACGTATACCGCCATCCGAAGGTAGAGTGTTCCTATGAAACGGTTCGTAAGCCAGGATGTTGTAAAGCAAAGAAGCAATTACCATTTATTTATATGGGAAAAATTTGTGAGCATTCGCAGACCCAAAAATAACCTACCGAATCATGCCAAATAACACATAAAACCTAAAATAACAGTAACATGTAGTAAAAGCAGGAATTATGTAATAAATACACAGCCTATATAAAGTAGAAATACTTCTCTACAATCATTGCTGCACTGTTGTCCGTAGCGAAAATCTCACGCAAGTGTTCTCGGCAAAAACATGGCACAAGCGCTGTTTTGCAGAAACATGGCACAAGTGTTCTCGGCAGAAACACTCTCTCCAGTAACCTTTACGCTATGAAGCTGCCAAATCATACCAAATAACACCTAAAAATACACAGCCTATAGAGTAGAAATAATGTATGTACAGTGTAGTATCACTTACGGGAATTGGGAAGACAGCGCCGAGCACACTGATGATGGTGTGTTAGGCTGAGTCGTCGGAGTTTGGGGCGGTGCAGTGGCCCCCACCCTCTGGGCCGCCGACTGATACCGCCAAGAATGCAGCGGTAGCCGGGACGCACCCAACACGTCTTTAAGAAAAAAAGCCCAAATAAACAAGCTAATTAATTAGGTGCCGCCCGGCATGTAAATGTCGGCCCTGATACCTTAGAACTCATCTTGCAAATGGATGCACACAGGCACATGTTTAAGCAATGCCGGCTAGAATGCAGTTCCGAATCCGGGGGAGGAGCGGCCTTTTTTCGTAACAGCGAAAACACCTTCTGATATCGAAAACAGAGAACTAATGTAGGTCTTTCGTAACAGTGAGGTTTCGTAAAGCGAACGTTCGAAAAGCGGGGGACACCTGTACATAAATAGACTACAATTTAAAATTTGAGAGTTTTGGAAAGTCTTTTCATCTCATATTTAGGATTGAAAGTTGATGTTTGTTTAGAAAGACAGAAGAGCCTTTTTCCCCCAGAAAGTCTGTAATGTACATGTATCAACTCTGAGGAGGGAAAAAAAAATTAAAACTTTTATATTTTATTTCATTCCCAATTGGTACCATGTCATTAACTCATCCTCGATGATATTTTCCTCATTGATTCAAATAAGTCTGTTCTTATTTGAGATTAGAGAGACATTACATGAAGTTATTTTGCAAGTTGAAGTTAACACACTCTGTCTCTCCTGTTTTCGATCTCTATTTACTGTGAAATACAATCCTCCTTAAGTGGATCTTAAACAGTTTTATTTATCTTTTTTAGGTTTGGCCTCAGCAACAAATTTGATCCCGAATTTCCTTCAGTTCTCACAGGGAAGGTGAGTTGTATTAAAAAAAACTGGCAATTTTCCTCTTTTAGTATCTTAATTTCTTTCTGTCCTTTCCTACACAACATGCATTGCTGTCCAAAATCTATTCAGAGAACCTGAAACTAAACTGATCCATACTGATTAAGCAGAACTTTTCCTGATGTACTTAGTTCCTTCCACTGAACTAACAAAAGGAGATGTTTTGCATACCTCTTGGTCGCAATAACTGGGTCATATAGACCAGATTCCATGTGTGGTCCTTGATTCATGCAGATCAATTATTTCAGATGAGCTTATAAATTTGGCTTTTGTAGCTATGGATCATGAAGGATAATATCGAACCTGCTTTCTGTAGTCTTTGTGGCTAAAATGAATACTAATAGTTTAATTATTGTCCTTTTTAAAATTGGCAAACAATTTGAGCATTTGGCTCGAAGACTCAGTAATATATGAAAATCCACTGACATACCAGTTATTTATACATACCAGTTATTAGCAGTTAGATGCATTTTAATTTCTTGTTTCTCTCTTTGATAGCAACAATTAATCTGAATTTGTTTTGATTATCATAGGTTCAAAGTCACATAATGGTAAGAAAACAGGGTTAGGAAAGAACATTTACGGTGGGTTTTCATTGTATAGAAGGTTTCAGATTACCAACTCCTGAATTTATTATTTAAGACCTAGTTTAATGTTTGGTGAATTTAGGAAGATGTCAGTCTTTATTCAGTAACTACCTTGACAAAAATAATTCATTCTTTTGCTTACATTTGTATTCTGCATCTTTCTGTTGCAAAATCATCATTATGGGTGTGATACAGTTACATCAATCTATGATTCATACAGCTAACTTGCATAACAAATGAAAATGCCAAAGTACTGTAATTCTGTTCACTGTGATCCATTGGTAAAATATTTTCTTCTGAGTCAGAAGGTTGTGATTCAGATCCAGAGATTTGAATGCATAAATCCCAAATCAAAACTACACTACTCAGCTGCATTGACAGAGGTACCATCTTTAAAGTGGGGTATCTACTGATTTGCCACATGGTGAATATCTATTAATTTAATTTCAGGATTAATTAGGGGTTAGTGCAGCATTTTTTCATAGAGGATCATAATGGCCACAAAAATAATTGAAACTTTCCAAAGCCTTCAGTATTTGCTGCTAGTAGTTTTGTAGGATTGCATCGTTTTTGGTGACTAATCCACATCAAAGCATTTAAAGGTCTTTGTTTTCATTCTTCAAAGTAACCCCCCCTTAATTCTCCAAAAATTGCTGACCTTTATTCCATTCATTCAAATTATATTTAATGATTAAACATAATTCAAATGTTAATTTGATAATTAATGAGTTAAATTTGGCTGAGGAATGTTGTGTGTTTTCCCAAAATACCAACCCCATCTTTTCCTTTCCGAAAGTATTGAATGCTGGTTCGATTACAGTTCTGCAAACTGCCTCAGATCTCCCAAAGAGTTTGTCTGTCTTTGAATATTTCCAGCAGTGATCAGTTCAATCTTTGAAAGAAATTGAGATTGAACAAATGCCACATAAAAATGGGAATCAAAGTGAGTAGCTTTTTGTGGTTTAAATGCTCACAGTATTAATCTGCCCTGGTAGAAAAATGTGGTTAGATGACTGAGGGGCAGCCGGGGAGGGGGGTGGGTTAGGTGGATTGGGGAAGAGGATCGGTGCAGAAATTCAGCATAATAATTAACACTGTAGGTTTTTGAGTAATTATCTGTATTTAAACAAATGTTTTTTAACTATAGATTGTAACTAAAGCTATCATGAGTACAGTATAATCATGAGCTTTCATTTCAGTGGTTTGCTTAGAACTTATGATCATAATTTTGTTCTTGACCAGTACTTTCTCTTTGCTTTCTCCCATTACAACATTAGAACTGAAGTATAGATTAATGCCATGTATGTTGTAATGTACAACTACCTAGGAATTCACTAGATGACTAGACACTAATACTTACTGGGGGGGGGGGGGGGGAAGAGCCTTCCTACTCTAAATGTGCAACAAAGCAGGGGCTTTTGAGAGGTGGTTGTGCATTGCAGAGAAGTGCAAGCAATAAACCAAGTTGCATTGTGACTGTACCTGACAGTTGATAGATTACAGGGTTTATTATGATTGAAGAGGTATGGTTAGCCTGCTGGGCTTTGCCAGTCTTTTCACTATTTGTGAAGTGTTTTTTGCATCCTGTCGTAAAATGTTACAACCATGTTTTATTAGCAGGTCTAATATAGATGTAGGAGGAAGTATGGCTCATTTGAAGTGTGGGAATCATGCTTCCTGAGCAGTAGCTGAATAGTTATTTGCACTTTTTTTGCAGCAAAGTACACAGCTCATTGTTTCTAATAAATATATTGCTATTTGCTAATAATTCAAAGGTGCTTTTTGACTTTTGATTATATTTGCAAATGCATTAATATTTGAACATTTCTATTAAGGTGTCTTGTACAAGTTATAAGAAGTATTTAGTTCATTTCTATCAAAGAGAATCATAACCTGCCTTTTATAACTGCTGGATCGATATTAAGTAAGTTTCAAAACTATGTATGCCCATTGCATTTGAGGCCCAACTGCTGAAACAGTGAGTCCAATTTTAATGCATCACAGTTAATGGCTCTCAATATGGAATCAGTTTTCATTGTTCAAAAAGCTAGAGGATATCTGTAATGAGAAAACAGCACTTCTGCCTTGGTTAGTTTAAAGTAAATTAATGAGCACTTGTTTTTCCCCCTGCACCTGTTTCTTTACTTACCCCCACCCCCTTTTAAAGGGTAATGCAAGACTTAGCATGCTGTTTAGAATATTTTTGCTCATCTTCAGTTGTTATTTAGGTGATCACTTGCTTTGGTGCTTAAAATTGTAAGGAGCAGTAATATGGAAAAAAACATTTTGTAAACTCTGTTGTTAGTGTCCATTTAAAAAATACTCACATTACCTCATATGTCTGGAGAAAAACTGGTGGCGTTCAAAAAGCTAGAGGATATCTGTAATGGGAAAACAGAGCACCTCTGCCTTGGTTAGTTTAAAGTAAATTAATGAGCACTTGTTTTTCCCTTTGCACCTGTTTCTTTACTTACCCCCACCCCCTTTTAAAGGGTAATGCAAGACTTAGCATGCTGTTTAGAATATTTTTGCTCATCTTCAGTTATTTAGGTGATCACTTGCTTTGGTGCTTAAAATTGTAAGGAGCAGTAATATGTAAAAAACATTTTGTAAACTCTATTGTTCCATTTAAAAAAATAATCACATTACCTTATATGTCTGGAGAAAAACTGGTATGCTACTTCATTGTCTCATTAGACATCTTTCAAAATAAGAAGTCCAGTATATGATGTCCATAAGTATGGAATGATTATTGCATCTTGGGAGTTTAATATATCTGATTTTAAATAATATTCATATAGCATTCATAATTTTGACTAGCAGAAAATAGTTTTACTGTGAATCTTACCAGAAAATAGTCTAAGAATACGTGAAGGGAGGGTATGAGAATAGAGGGGACAAATAAATTAAAATCTCATTATATTAATTTCTTTCCTGCATTTTGAAGCCAAATAGAAAAATGGATAATGAATGATTTAAGAAAATTGTAAGAATATAGATAGCTTGTTCATCTCTTCTGTATTGAATTCACTAAATGCTTCAATTAAATTGAATGTTTGCAAAGTGAACAGAGCAGATTGCTAGTTTCAGGTAGAGGTTACAATACAGTATTGTCATTGTATTTAAGTAGTATACACAAGAACAAATGAACTGAAAACTGTAAATGGGGTTTGTTTCATTGATATCTGTCAAAGAGATGTTTCTTACTTGTTTGCGAACAATTTAAAATGTACCTGTTTTGCTACAGACATCATCATTTTGTTTCATTCTTTCTGGTACAGGTGGCCCCAGAAGAGTATAAAACGAGCATTGGTCGGGTAAATGGATGCTTAAAGAAAAATCTTCCCATCAATGTGAAGTGGCTTCTTTGTGGTTGTTTATGTTGCTGTTGCACCTTGGGCTGCAGTCTGTGGCCTGTCATCTGTCTTAATAAAAGAGTAAGTAGTGTGCAATTCTTCATAAATTGTGGACAAACTAATGCTAATAAGTTGGTGTACTTATGAAGCCTTGTTTTCAGCCTTTCTCAAAGAAATACTGATTTTCTTGTTCTTGTACATGTGCAAAAAGCAGTAATCCAAAAGGCCATAAAACATAGGACAAAAAATAGGATATTTGGCCCATCGAGTTTGCTCTGCCATTCAATCTTGGCTGATCCTTTTTCTCCCCTCCTCAGCCCCACTCCCCAGCCTTCTCCCCATAACCTTTGATGCAGTGTCCAATCAAGAACCTATCAAGCTCTACCTTAAATACACCCAATGAACTGACATCCACAGCTTCCAGTGATATCAAATTCCACAAATTCACCACCCTCTGGCTAAAGAAATTTCTCTGCATCTCTATTTTAACCGGATATCCCTCTATCCTGGGGCTGTGCCCTGTTGTCCTAGACTCCCCTACCAAGGGAAACATCCTTTCCACATCTACTCTGTCTAGGCCTTTCAACATTCGAAATTTTTCAATGAGATCCTCCCTCAACCTTCTAAATTCCAGCAAGTACAGACCCAGAGCCATCAAACGTTTCTTGTATGATAACCCTTTCATTCCAGGAATCATCCTTGTAAACCTCCTCTGAGCTCTCTCCAATGCCAGCACATCTTTTCTTGTATGAGGAGCCCAAAACTGTTTACAGTACTCAAGGTGAGGCCTCACCAGTGCTCATAAAGGCTCAGCATCACATCTCTTCTCTTGTATTCTAGACCTCTTGAAATGAATGCTAACATTGCATTTGCCTTCCTCACCATTGACTCTCCCTGCAAGTTAACCTTTAGGGTAACTTCTATAGTTGTACCGTGGAGAGCATTCTGATAGGCTGCATCACTGTCTGGTATGGAGGGGCTACTGCACAGGACCGAAAGAAGCTGCAGAAAGTTGTAAATTTAGTCAGATCCATCTTGGGTACTAGCCTACAAAGTACCCAGGACATCTTTAGGGAGCAGTATCTCAGAAAGGCATTGTCCATTATTAAGGACCTCCAGCATCCAGGGCATGCCCTTTTCTCTCTGTTACCGTCAGGTAGGAGGTACGGAAGCCTGAAGGTACGCTCAGCGATTCAGGAACAGCTTCTTCCCCTCTGCCATCCAATTCCTAAATGGACATTGAATCTTTGGACACTATCTCACTTCTGTTTTTAAATATACAGTATTTCTGTTTTTGCATTTTTTAATCTATCTAATATACATAATTGATTTACTTGTTTATTCTTATTATTTTTATTTATTGCTATTTTTTTCTCTCTGCTAGATTATGTATTGCATTGAACTGCTGCTGCTAAGTTAACAAATTTCACGTCACGTGCCGGTGATAAAAACCAATTCTGATTCTGCACAAGGACTCCCAAGTCCCTTTGTATCTCAGGGTTTTCGATTTTCTCCCCATTTCGAATATAGTCTGCACATTTATTTCTACTACCATAGTGCATGACACTTCTCCTAATCTGTCTAAGTCCTTCTGCAGCCTACCTGTTTCCTCAACATTGCCTGCCCCTCCACCAAACTTCATATCATCTGCAACCTTGACAACAAAGCCATCTATTCCAGTATCTAAATCATTGATATATAGCATAAAACGAATCAGTCCCAACACCAACCTCTGTGGAACACCACTAGTCACTGGCAGCCAACTAGAAAAGTATCCTTTTATTCCCACTCGCTATCTCCTACCAATCAGCCAATGCTCTAACCATGCCAGTAACTCTCCTGTATTATCACGGACTCTTAATTTGGTAAGCAGCCTCGTATGTGACACTTTGTCAAAGGCCTTCTGAAAGTCCAAATATACCGTACAACAACCATTGCACCCCTTTTATCTATCCTACTTGTAATTTACTTCCAACAAGTTCATCAGGCAAGATTTTCCCTGAAGGAAACCATGCTGACCTTGTCCTATCTTGTCCTGTGTCATCAAGTACTCTATAACCTCATCCTTAGCAATTGACTCCAACATCTTCCCAACCACTGAGCTCACGCTAAATGGTCTATGCTTTCCTTTCCACTGCCTTCCTTTTTCATGAAGAGTGGAGTGACATTTGCAATTTTGCAGTCCAATGATTTTTGAAAGATCATTTCTAATGCCTCCACTGTCTCTACCACTACCTCTTGCTTTGTTGTATGCCCACTCTTTTGCTTTTGCAGTAGCTTTGACTTCCCTTGTCAGCTATGGTTGTACTATTTTGTTATTTGAGTAATTCTTTGTTTTTGGAACACATCTATCCTGTACCTTCCTTGTTTTTCCCAGAAACTCGCAGCATTGCTGCTCTGCTGTTATCTCTGTCAGCATCTCCTTTCAATTTACTTTGGCCATCTTCTCTTTCATTCCACTGTAATTTCCTTTACTCCACTGATCACTACTGTTATATGTGGTAACTCCGAAAAATAAGACCAATTGAGAGGAAAACAAGGGAACCAGGAGATAACTCATGTATGTTTGTTTTTTACTTTAAGCAAGGCACACATTGTATGACGAGGTGATGTATATCATTTATGTAGTTTGCACATATAACCATAATGAATTATATAAGCAAAATTTATATATTTATAATATATAATGTATTATATAATCAAACAATATATTAACAATATTACTCAAATATTACTGATATATTAAATACACAACAATCATCTTGCTTGAGCAGCTGGTGTCCATGTTTAATCTTTTCCAAGTATTGGCAGACAGTTTGATCATTAGGGTTTGCAACTGACTACTACTACTATCCATGCAAACACGAGGAATTCTGCAGATGCTGGAAATTCAAGCAACACACATCAAAGTTGCTGGTGAACGCAGCAGGCCAGGCAGCATCTCTAGGAAGAGGTACAGTCGACGTTTCGGGCCGAGACCCTTCTACTGACGAAGGGTCTCGGCCCGAAACGTCGACTGTACCTCTTCCTAGAGATGCTGCCTGGCCTGCTGCGTTCACCAGCAACTTTGATATGTGTTGCTGCTATTATCCATGATTATTTGAGGTGCTAGTTGAAGAATACACACTCAATAACATTACCTGCCTTTACACATACAGACTAGCCTGTTTTCTGCTGTGTTTACAAAATAATTTTCAAAGATCTCGGCATTTGGCTGTTTTATTTAATGTGAAATATTTCTTTTCGACAACATATTAAATTATCTAGAACCGTGGTTTTACATTTAGGAAAACTCTTTGTATCCCAGGATAAGAAATAAGCTAATTTGTTTGCAGTTTCTTTTACATGATACAATATTTTTCATTTTCTCTTTCCCTAATTCAACTTCTTATCAATGCAATCTTTGTTCTTTTTTACCTGGTCTTGTTTGCCTTAAACTTCAAATATCTGCATCTCTACCATTTGCTGAAATTCAAAATCCTCAGTGTCTTTTACTCACTTTTCAGAACTTTATTTCCATTCAGGATTTTTCCAACAAATTTTAAGTCTTTTGTTGTTTTGACTCCTCACTGTAAATATATAATTGTCTCTTAATAACTTAGGTTCTTGCTTTTTGTCTTTTTTTTGCCTCCATCAATGTTGACATGGTGTGTGGGGATTCACATCGATGCACTTTGTGTGGGTTTTTAATAAGTCATCTTTTGAGTAAATTATTTATTGCATTTGTAGCAGTTAATTAGTTTTAATGATTGTAGAGGGTTAATGATTTTCTTTTCTAATTGTTTATGGTTGTGTTTTACATTGTGATGCAATGGGTTAAGGTCATTATTCCTCAGTTGCTTCCTCCCAGTGGTTGTTTGCTCCTCACAGAATCACAAGACAGGTCCTGACTATTAAGAGGCACCATTGACATGATCTTCATCATGCAACAAATCTAAGAAAAATAGCAGAAGATCCATCATCCATAATATAGAGTCATCTTTGACTTCACAAAAGACCACTGGAGGATTATAGAGGATCCTTCTTGAATAAGGCTTTCCTCAAAATTGTCACCATCCTCTTCTCTAGGATGTAATGCAACCCATGATTCTCACCAATGACTTCTGCACATTTATTTCTACTCCCTGTTGCCCTTGTCCTTGAGCCACTGCAATTCTTCTCTAGAAGATACACTCAGGACGTGGCTGGTAAGATAGCTGAAGGTTTGTACCCAATAAAAATGAAGGAATAGCAATATATTTCCAAGCCATTTCCCATGTAGTTGTTGCTCTGGTCTTCCTTGTTGGTAGAGCTTATTTGTTTGGAAAATATAAAAAAAAATTATGAGAGTAATTACATATTGCAGCCATGGTGTGTCAATGGAGAGAACAAATGTTTTGGATTATAATGGAGTAATAATTAAATGGGCTGCTTTGTCTTTCCTGTATGTTCATCTGTTTAAAATTTGTAAGAGTTGCACTCGGCCAGTCAAGCAGATAGTATGACCTGTGCCTTTATATGTGGTGGAAAGGCTTTCAGGTATCAGGATGTAAGTAACACGCACAAAACACTGGAGGAACCCAGCAGGTCAGGCAGCATCCATGGAAATGAACAGTCAACGTTTTGGGCCGAGACCCTTCAGTCCTGATGTTCCTCCAGCATTTTGTGAGTGTTACTTTGACCCCAGCATCTGCAGAATATTTTGTGATCAGGATGTAAGTGACTTGTCAGAGGATATCCAGCTTGTGATGTGCTCTTGTTGCCATAGCATTTGTGACTAATCCAGTTCAATATGCGGTCAATGATGATCAACTCCACTCAGAATTTTTTTAATGTTAAAAGATTTGGTGATGGTAATGCAACTGAATGTCATGCATAGGTGGTTATACTCTCTTTTTGGAATGTAATGCCATGCCATTACACTAACGATTTTCTAATTCCTCTTTGAAAATAGATCTCCTCACCTCCCAGAAATCTCCCTGATAGGATGGAATTAATCAACCATTCAACCTTTGCCATCTTCACTCCATACCCGATCTATTTCACTTACTGAACAATACAGTGGATACTAGTTAGTTGGGCCATCAGATAATTGCGTCAGCTGCTTATTTAGGACAACTCTTAAAGAACAAAAACTAATTGAAAATAACTGGATTCCCTTTGTTTACTTGGAGCTATACCACTTAATTGGGGCAGAACACTGTTGCCGAACAATTTGTAACTAGTGTCAGGCGCGTGTGCCTGTGTAGCTGTTAGATACTACTCCATGCTTAGAGCAAACTGTTTTTAAATAGCATCAGTTGTGTGTGTGTGTGTGTGTGTCTTCAAAAGCACTGATTTTTTTTGTCACTAATAGTTGGCAAGAATAAGCAGTCAGACAATTCAGAACTGTTTTGTTCACTGCGCTTTCATGCATTCATGCTTGGAGATCCCAGATACAACTGGGAGTTAAAATGAAATGATTTCACTACTTACAAGTTATGAACTACGAAGGTATCGACAATCATTTTGAATGTTACAAGGAAAATGAAAATTTGAAAGATGCAATTGATAGCATTGAATGAAGGCAGTCCATTATCTACACTAAGTGTCTGTGTTGATTTTGTTCATTTATAGTGAATCAAAAGAATGTACCAGCATAATCTGGATGAATTTCTCTGTTAATAACTATAAGGAACTAATAGACAGCTTTATGATACTGTTAGCAGTATTAGTAATGTTCTAATTAGTTTTGTATTTTATTTAAATGCATAAATAGTTACTCAATGGTAGCTTTTTATTTTTTTTTACTATTTCCATGAAACCTCAATGAATTGGGGCAGCCGCTTAATTGGGCCAAAATGTACCAGTCCTGATGTGTCCCAATTAACCAGACTCTGCTGTATTACACACTTGCTGCCTATGTGTATGCAAAGCTGGAGATGGATCTCCAAAATCATTGAATCCTTTCTTGAAGCATAGAAGTACATGAACCTAGAGATAACCGTTCTAAGACAAAATAACTTCAATAATCTTCCCTGCCACACAATGTCCCCCTAATAATCAAGATCTGTGATGAGATCCCGATTAACTTGAATCACTTATCATATTTTGAAAGTAGAAAGAGAAAGTATCAATATGAAAATCTACCATACCTCCAATGTACCAGCATAACTTTAAGCTGCCTGTTGAAAATTAATGATTAGGAACCAGGACCTCAGGTAGCAATGATCCCTGACCATTCCCAATATTTGTCTGATGCACATACACTCAGGCTGGACACTAGATTCATGAAACAAACATTTCACTGTGATCTCTATTGAGGCTAATGATTTCCAGGAGGACAGCAAACACTTTTGGGAACATGCTTAAATCTCTCTGAGAAGCTGTAACATTCTCCCTGACTTATTGGAATCCCCAGACCAAGACAACTCAACCATCATGGAAGATGGGACCACACACTTAGTCTCTGGGAATAATTACAACCAGCAAGTAAAATATGAAGTAATCCAATCAACCTATATGTGGAATATTTACTTGTGCCATGTGGGGCAGAGTCCGTGGCTTTCACTTGGGACTTGTCAGTCCAGCAGAACTGGAGTTGATTGAAGTCATCTTTGACCCTAAGGGACAACTGAGAAAATAATCAGAATGAGATTTGTTATTGCTGACTGTTGCTCACAAGATGATGTGAAATTTGTTGTTTTACGGCAGCAGTACATTGCAAAGACTTTGCTATAGATTACAAAATTAAACAAATTGTGTAAAATAAAATGAGACAGTGTTCACAGTTCAGAAATCTGGTGGTGGAAGGGGAAAGCTGTTTTTGAATTGTTATGTCTGGATCTCCAGGATTCTGTCCCTCCTCTCCAGGATTCTGTCCCTCCTCTTGGATGACGGGAATCCTTAGTGATAGATGCTGTCTTCTTGAGGCACCAGCTCTTCAAGATCTCCTCAATGTTGGGAAGTGTTGTGCCTACGATGGAGCTGACTGAGTCACCAACCCTCTTGCAATCCTGTGCATTAGAGCCTCCATACCAGCCTGTGATGCAACCAGAGTACTTATACACTTTATATCTATAGAAAATGCAGGAGCCTTCAGTGGCATCCTGAAGCTCCGAATAACATAGAGCCACTGGTGTGCCGCCTTAGTGATTGCATTATTGCATTGGACCTATAGTAGATCCCCTTAATGAGGAATGATGTGCGTTCTCTTATCTTCCCCCTCCTGAAGTCCATAGATTAGGTTAGATTATGATAATCAGTTCTATTATTCTTGCTGACATTGAGTGAGAAGTTGTTGTGACACTGCTGAACCAGCTGTTCAATTTCATTCCTGTACTCTTCATCCAGGAGGTTGTATTACAAAAGGCATTCAGATGGAACAGTGTTGCTCTAGTGAACCTTAGATTTCTATCATTGGATGGATGGTTGTTTTGTTTAGACACCACTGATGCCAGGATAAACAAAGGAAGTTACATACCCTGTTTTTACAATGTATCTCTCTAATGAGAGAATGAGGAGATAACACTTGTATATTCTGCTCTTAAAGTCTGTACTAAAACATGTTAGTAACATTTTCTGCCAGAAAGGTGAACTTGGATGTAGCGACTGGTGCACCTGCCTAGAAGTGAATGTTGGTGTATTTATTCAACGTGCATTCCTCTTTGGAAACTTTTGAACAGAAGTGATTATTATGTTGGCAAAAAGTGACAGTCACACATTGATATTTGTAGCACTTAGCAGATAGTAGAAATTGGGGTAGTATTGATTGAGGGAGGACTATTGCTATTTAGTTTGTTGTGCTGAATAGGCAGATAAGATTTCAGCTTGATGTGTAAAAGAACTGACAATGCAGCAGTCTTACATATTTAGACTATATTAAGTTGGCCATAGTCAGAAACATTTTCATTATAATGCATCCTTTTTCACGACATCTCAGATTTGTAGGTGCTGTAGCATAGGAAACTTAGCAGTTAGTTTGCTCAGACAGGCTTCACTTTGATTTGTGTAAGTGATCCCTGTCAGCCAGAGTATCTGGAATACTCTCTGCTCTTGTTCAAGGTAATCTGAACTGTTCTTTTGCAACAGTAAATAACAGCAAATAACATTTCATTGTAATGCCTTACACAAAATTATGACACTTTCCATCAGTGAAATGTTATAATGAAGTTTGTGTTCAAGTTTATGAAGTGAAATTGGACTAACAATCCTCTTGCCTGTGCTATCATCTGGGTAGTGGCTGATGCACTGAAGCTGATTCTAACACCTCAAGGGCTTTCTTAACTAATGTTGAAATTAGCAGGTAGATGAATGTTTGAGTCTTCTATTTTTCTGAGAGAATTTTTATGTTACTACAGGAAGTAAACTATAATATTTAGTATATTGTATCTTGGTGTAATGACAAATTTGCTGAAGCTCCAATAGAAATGCCATAAAATTTTACAACTTTGAGGATTTAAAGAATTAAACACAATGTAACATTCAAACTTGTGGATTTTCTAAATTTATTGTTTTTATGAAGGAAGCTTGTGAATATCAGCAAAATATTATTGAAGACTTGACAATTATAACGGGGATGTAGTTAACTTTATTGATGTAAATTAGATAAGTCCTGCTAATAATACAATTATCAAGAAATGTACAAGAGCTATCTTATAATCTGCTCTTGGGCCATTCTGTGAATATTCAGGACTATTTTGGCTATGGACCAGCTTTGCAAACAATAGTGATGCCCAAGGTCGAAAACTTTGTTTGCTACAGAACAAGTATCATAGTTGAGCAGATTTGTACACTGTATATCAAGGTGACCAGGGAGTGGGTAGAAGCAGAAGACTTGGTAGGGAGAGAAGAGGGGTCACTTGATGGATATCCCTTTGAGGGTAGGGTGTAGTAAAGATTGAGCCATTGAAGGATCTAGGCCTGGGCTAATTTTGGCTAACAGACTTTGGAAAGTACAAAGGCCAGTGTATAGGAGTTGGCTTTAATGGGCTTCTGACACCAGCATTAAGTTAATTGCTACTGGAGAATGATGACATGTGAAATGCAACAGACACTTCAAAGTTTAAGTTCAAAGTAAATTTATTATCAAAGTACATGTATGTTAATATATACTGTCCAACTCTGGAATTCATTTTCTTTTGGGCATTCACAGCAAGTACAAAAAACACAATAGAGTCAATGAAAGACGCAACCAATAGGACAGACAAACAACCCATGTAAAAAAAACACAACAAAGTGTGCAAATACAAAATTTAAAAAAATATATATCAGCAATAAATATTGAGAACATGAGATGAAATGTCCTTAAAAGTGAGTCAGTAGGTTATGAGAACAGTTCAGTAATGGAGCGAATGAAGTTGAATCAAGTTATCCACACTGGTTCAAGGCCCTCATGGGTAAGGGGCAATAATTGTTCCTGAACTTGGTGGTGCGAGTCATGAGATTCTTGTACCACCTTCATGATAGCAGCAGTGGGAACAGAGCACAGCCTGGATGGTGGTGGTCTTTGGTGGTGGGTGCTGCATATGACAGCACTCCATGTAGATGTGCTCAGTGGTGTGGAGGGCTTTAACTGATGGACTGGGCCATATCCACTATTGTTTCTAGGCTTTTCCGTTCAAGGGCATTAGTGTTTCTATATCAGGCGGTGATGCAACCAGTCAATATACTCTCTACACATCTATAGAAGTTTGTCAAAGTATTAGATAACATGCTGAATCTGCAAACTTTTAACAAAGTACAGACACTGCCATGATTTCTTCATAATGGCACTTGGGTGCTCGACCCAGGGCAGATCCTCTGACATGATAACACAGAGGAATTTAAAATTGCTGACTGATCCCCTGATGAGTACTGACTCATGAACCTCCAGTTTCCTTCTCCTGAAGTCAATAATCAGCTCTTGCTTTTGTGACATTAAGAGGTTTTTGTTGTTGCACCATTCAGTGATATTTTCAGTCTTCCTCCTATATGCTGATTTGTCACCACCTTTGATTTAGCCATCAACAGCAAACATCAGCAAGCTTAAATATGGCATTGGAGCTGTGCTTAGTCTCACCGTCATAAGTATAAAGCAGAGGACTAAACACAGAGCCTTGTGGTGCACCTGTGTTGATGGAGATTGTGAAGATGTTTTTACCAACCCGAACTGACTGGTCTGCAAGTGATCAAGGATCTAGTTGCACAGAGGAATTGAGGCAAAGTCTTAAAGCTTATTGATTAGTTTTGAGGAGATGGTAGTATTGAATGCTGAGCTGTATAGTCAATGAAGAGTATCCTGATATATGCGTCTTTGCTCTTCTGATGTTCCATGCTTGAGTGAAGAACCAATGAAATGCTATCTGTTGTTGACCTGTTGTGACGGTAGGCAAATTGGAATGGATGCAAATTCATTTTCAGGCAGAAGTTGATGTGCTACAACACCAACCTCTCAAAGCACTTCATCGCAGTGGACTAGTCATTGAGGCAGGTTACTTTGTTCTTCCCAAGCACAGTGTAATTGAAGCCTGCTTGAAGCAGTTGGGTACCTCAGACTGCCGAAGCAATAGGTTAAAGATATCGGTGATCAATCCAGCAATTTGATCAGCACAGGTCTTTAGTACTCGGCCAGGTACCCCATCTGGACTGGATGCATCCCGTGGGTCCATTGACTGTACATTTGCTAACAAGGTACTGGGTAGAGGAAGTTTCATACTTCAGCATTTTAGCCAAGCTTGGAGTCCTCCTCTCCTCCCTTTCTTTTGGTTGCGGCGATGTACCTTCATCTGCTTAAAGGTGCCATACTTGCATGCTTGACAGTTAAGTCTGTCAAGTCCTTCAGAAGATTGTGGAATCACTAGTTTGTTAAGATGGTTCAAAAGTACTTTTATTCAAGGGAAATTACAGGCTCGGGATTGCAGTAAGAGCGGGTCAGAAGTAGCACATTTGGAAGCTTTGGAAGCTACCTACAACACGTTGCTGTGGTTCACCAGCGCCATTTTGCACCATCTTGCACACTTGGAAGTCCCCTGTGGAATTTCAGGAATTATATAAGTTGAGCTAAAGAGCATCCAAACCACATTTTCAGCTGTGTGGTGCTGAAATAAAAAGCTTTGGACAATCAGATTTCTAAGTTAAGAGTTTTTAATGTCAAAGTAGATCATAAGCACAAACCGCAATTTGAAGAACTAGTTAGCTGAGAATTGTCAGTTGATAAGACACACATTCTAAATCCTTTGTATCTGTCAATCATCATGTCTTGACATAATTATGCTGCTTGAGGACAAAGTATTCTCTTCTACTACCTCGAAATCATATTAAAATTCTGGTGCGGCCTTATTTAGTGGATTGCATTCAATTTTGGTCACTCCATTGTAGAAAAGATGTCTTAAGTTTGCTTTATCATAATGCTGCTTGGATTAGAGGGTTTGTGCTGTAGCAGATGTTAAACAAAATAAGGTTATTTTCTCTGGAGCAGCACAGGTTAAGTGGTGACTTGATAGAAGTTTATAAAATTGAGGGATACTGATAGAGAAGATGATCAGTATCTTTTCCCAAGGGTTGAAATGTCTAATACTAGAGGGTGTGGATTTAAGATGAGGGGGTTGCTCAGAATGGTAGGTGCCTAGAATATGTTCCCAGAGGCAGGAGATCTGTTGGGAATGGTGAGGGTGGAGCACTGCGGGAGGATAATGGGACAGGTGGCAGAGGAGGAGTATAACGGCTGGGCAGTGGCATGGGTACAGACACACCCAGCCTGAGCCACCAGGCAAGGTCATTTGATTCCAAACAACTAGTTTATTAATCATTACAGAAAGTCTCCCTCGTGCTTCCCACTCCCTTCCCTCTCCCTTCCCCTTTTCCTAACCATGATTAGCCTCTCCCTGCCCTCTTCCCACTCTCAGTCCACAATAGAGACCCTTATCAGGCTTACCATCACGCACATATATCATGAAATTTGTTTCATTTTTGCAGCAGTAGTACAGTGTGATACATAAAATTACTACAGTACTGTTCAAAAGCCTTGTGCACTTGAGATGCACACACACAGTGGTGCTAGAAAGTTTGTGAACCCTTTAGACTTTTCTATATAAATATGACCTAAAATGTGATCAGATCTTCAAGTAAAACTAGATAAATTATACAAAAAATTGTACCTTTTCATTTATTTATTGAGAAAAATGGAAGAAGTATGTGAACCTCTAGGATTGTCAGGTCATTTAAAGGAGAAATTAGTCAGGTGTTTCAATCAATGGGATGACAATCAGGTGTTGAGTGTGGGACGTCCTGCCCTGCTTAAAGAACATAAACCTGGATCTTCACCACCCAGGTTTTTGGAAGTGTGACAAACCTTGATCAAAGGAGATTTCTAAGGACTTCAGAGAAAAAAGTTGTTGATGCTCTTCAGTCTGGAAAAGGGATGCAGAAACATTTCTAAAGAGTTTGGGCTCCACCAATCCACAGTCAGGCAGATGGTGTACAAATGGAGGGAATTCAACAACTTTGTTACTCTCCCCAGGGCTGGTCGACCAATAAAAATCACTCCAAGAGCAAGGCATGTAATATTCCAGGAGGTCACAAAGAACCCCTGGGTAACGTCTAAGGAGTTACAGGCCTCTCTTGCATTGGCTAATATCAGTGTTCATGAGTTTACCATCAGGCAAACACTGAACAACAATGGTGTGCATGGCAGGATTGCAAGGAGAAAGCCACTACTCTCCAAGAACATTATTGCTTGTCTGAAGTTTGCTAAAGACCATGTGGATAAGCCAGAAGGTTATTGGAAGAATGTTCTGTGGCTGGATGAGTCCAAAAAGAACTAATTTGGCTTAAGTGAAAAGACTTATGTTTGGCGAAAAGCAAACACTGCATTCCAGCATAAGAATCTCATCCCATCTGTGAAACATGGGCCTGTTTTGCTACCTCAGGACCAGGATGGCTTGCCATCGTTGTTGGAACTGTAAGGGGGTTTCGATTTTTATGTTACTGCGGAGGCTAATTAAAATGGCATTTTTGTTATGTTAATCTGGGGAATGCGGCTTTGTTGTGCTTTAACGCTGAGAAAGTTTGCGCTAGCAGCTTATTGTGGTTTAGAGGGGTGATAAGAGGGTGCTATTAACCAATTGGGATAGTTGTTATGGTTTTGGTGTATTTGAAGATACTGTATGCGCGGGGTTTTGGGGCAGAAGGCGGGAGAGCGAGACAGAGGATGGACCAGGTGCTGTGAGTCCGCTAACGGGGTCGGACCCTGAGCGGGACGTTCGGCGAGGAGACGGAGACGGACTCGTGTGGAGCGTCTGGTCGACCACCGTTGTTGGTCCCAGGCGGCCGGTCGAGGTGGTCCGAGGGGTCACAGGGTGAAGAAGAAGGTCCTTGAGCTCCAATGGTTTTTGTGCACGAAGAGATTGAACTTTGATAAGTGTGGCGCCTTTTATTTTCCTTTTATATTTTATTCTCTTTTAATTATATAGTTCCAGTAATATCTATAAACTGTAAATCATTTAATTGCATCTGGTGTAATGTCTGTTATTTGGGCGGGGTGGGGTACCTCACACAGCATCCACACAAACGAATTACCCAGTTTGGCGGGGCCGAGGCTGTTTCCCTAGACGACAGCGAGCCGAGCGACCCTGAGGGTGGCCAGGGGGCTACATTGTGGGGGCTTTGTCCGGGTTGCTTGAGTCTGTTGGTATGCTGTGTGGGTGCCCTGTTTAAATCTGTAATGTGTGTCTCTGTGGGTTATTTGCTGTTGATTGCTGTATGCGTTGTGGGTGCGGTCTTTGTTCGAGTTCAGACTAGCATTGACGAGTTAGAGGTGGCACTCGGGGCTGTCCATGCAGTTGGGAGAGAGAGGAAAGAGTGGTCTGATTTGGAGGTAGAGTCTGCGAATAAATGTTCTAGCTCTGGCAGGCTCCGCCTGGCACTGGGGATAGTGTCCACCCCAGGAGGGGCGGAGATGTGTGAGACGTGGGCGGAGCAGATCTCTCAGTTGTTAGATGAGTGGCAGTGCTTGGTTGAGGGAGAGCGACAGGGATTGGTTGAAAGTTTGAGTAGGCGGGCTAGTGATGGTGTTAGAGCTGTCAGGTTCACTTACACCGGAGTGACAGCTGTCAGTTATTTGAAAGAGGGGGGAAAGTTTTCAGTGTGTCTTCTCTGGCGAGGAGGGCGGCTAAATTGCTTGTAGTGCCAGGGGGATCATTTCAGGGGATCAGTTGTTCAGCTGATCAGAGAGGTGTCGGGAAACTTAGTGGAGGCCCAGTGGGGGTACGGCCTGCGGTCTCTGGGGAAGCACGTTCCTAGCAATGTACCACTGAACTTCCGCAAGGAAAAGACCCTATTCCTGAAGGCTTAGAGGGGCCACGCCCCAGGGTGTCATTATGGATAGAGGGAAGCGATGCTAAACCTATCCTCGACCCCGGCGCACAGATCAAGTTGTTGTACAGTTCGTTTTACAACCGGTGTCTGAAGCATTTATCCTTGACAACCACAAGGGCACTGGAGACTTTGGGTACCAGTGCCGGTAATTATCCAGAAGACGATGATTGGTTAATGACCCTGGAGTTCATGGAGGCATTTTCTGGGCACCCAGCGTGTCGAGTTGCTTCTGAGGACATGTGTAGCAGCCTTGAGCCGGTACCGAATTTAAACGAGACCCAGCGGTGGTACGGCTTGGGGAAAGTAGCTGAGGGTGAGACCCTCTTAGTAGATGCTCCGAACCACCACGAGGGAGGGGAGTTGACCGCTGAAGACACCTCAGTGAGAGAGAGGTCGCGGCAACTGGACCCTGGCGGCGTGGAAGATGAAGGCAGCGTGTGTGTGGATGATGCGACGTGGTTTAATGTGCTGCATCTGAGGGGTGGATGTTGCCAGATCCTGAGGAGTGCGGCTGTTGAGCCGAAGATGGCCTTTACTAGTTCCCTAGGATTCTTCCGATCCGAAAAGATGCCCAAGGGCATATCCGGAGCCCCTGCATCCTTCCCGCGGGGCATGAGGAAAACGATGGGGGAAGTGAAGGTGTGTGGAGTTTTGACGTATGTGGATGACTGCCTAGAGCTTGGATTTGCCTGGGGGGACTATGAGGCGAGGCGAGTGGCTGAGCCCGGGCGACCGAAGCGAAGTGTCAAATGTGGAGGAGTTTTTGGCCGGAGGAGTTTGGTGCAATGTGAGGAAAATGACCCGACATACCAGTTGAACTTCCTGGTGTTGGGACAGACGGTGGTGGACCGGGGGATGGAAACCCAGGTTGTCAATCTGAATGAGACACAGGGAAGAGAGGGGATTTGCACCGCACTGCGGTCATATACTGACGAATTAATCCAGCGAGAAGAAACAATGACCCACCTTCGAAGGGATCAGCAGAAACTCAAGACGTCCATTCAGAACAGATTGGAAGATTTACAAGTTGGGGAAGATCAAGGAAGTGTTCCGACTAAGGTCAACAGGAAACCGAGAGCCCAGGGAGGGGAGTTTGACTAAACTCCCGAGGAGGTAAAGAAATGGAGGACAGATCTCGGAAAAGGGAGGCGGACGCTTGAAAGGAACCTGAAGATGACTATCGTGAGTTTAAATGAAGTGGAAAAACTGAAAGTTGACCTGGAAGACGTCCTCAGGAAGAAACAACCGGAGGCTGAACATCCTTTAACTGCTGCTTTTCAGGTCAGGGTGGAAGAAGCTGGTGGGGTAACTGCGTCCCAGATTGAGATGGCCAGGAACCCTGAGTCAGAACTGCTGAGGCTGTGGCGAGAGTTGAAGGAGTCCCCGAAGAAGCTGACGTCTCGACTGCAGAAGGCTGAAGGGGTAGCCCCAGCTAAATGTTTCAGTTTGGAGAAACTCAAACAGCAGCTACCGATCGAAGGAATGAGGAAGAATACGGATTTGAAGGATGATGTGCTGCACATGTGGTACATGCTGCCTTTCGCTAACTTCCCCGTGATTGAGGAAGAGACCTTTGGCCCTTCTCCCACTGAGTCAGGTGTAGTGGGGAGGGCTAGCTGTGGGCAGTCTGAGTTACGGCAGGATCAGGAAGGAGGAGAGGCGGGGCCCCGGCCACGGGACAGGGGGCTACGAGCTGTAGTGGTGGCCTGAGTGAGAGAGGAGTTGGCAAGCAGGCCCGGGGTATCCCTAGTAGTGTCTGAGCCTTGTGGGTTTAGGTGAGGGGGTACGGAGGTCTCAGAGGGTTAAGAAGCTCCCAGATAGGTTGGCCTATTTAGCGCCCGTGGGACGGGAGTAAGGTCCACTGTTTGGGGGAGCACTGTCACTGTGTGTATCTGTGTATGTGTGTGTTGTGTGTCTGTAGGACTGGGTGGCGAGTTATTTAGAAGTCATGAGGACATGACTTTATTTGGTGGGGGGAGAGTGTAAGGGGGTTTCAATTTTTATGTTACTGCGGAGGCTAATTAAAATGGCATTTTTGTTATGTTAATCTGGGGAATGCGGCTTTGTTGTGCTTTAACGCTGAGAAAGTTTGCGCTAGCAGCTTATTGTGGTTTAGAGGGTGATAAGAGGGTGCTATTAACCAATTGGGATAGTTGTTATGGTTTTGGTGTATTTGAAGATACTGTATGCGCGGGGTTTTGGGGCAGAAGGCGGGAGAGCGAGACAGAGGATGGACCAGGTGCTGTGAGTCCGCTAACGGGGTCGGACCCCGAGCGGGACGTTCGGCGAGGAGACGGAGACGGACTCGTGTGGAGCGTCTGGTCGACCACCGTTGTTGGTCCCAGGCGGCTGGTCGAGGTGGTCCGAGGGGGTCGCAGGGTGAAGAAGAAGGTCCTTGAGCTCCAACGGTTTTTGTGCACGAAGAGATTGAACTTTGATAAGTGTGGCGCCTTTTATTTTCCTTTTATATTTTATTCTCTTTTAATTATATAGTTCCAGTAATATCTATAAACTGTAAATCATTTAATTGCATCTGGTGTAATGTCTGTTATTTGGGCGGGGTGGGGTACCTCACACAGCATCCACACAAACGAATTACCCAGTTTGGCGGGGCCGAGACTGTTTCCCTAGACAACAGCGAGCCGAGCGACCCTGAGGGTGGCCAGGGGGCTACAGAACTATGAATTTTAAAATGTACCAGTAAATTCTACAGGAAAATGTCAGGGTATTCATCTGTGAACTGAAGCTCAAGAGAAAGTGGGTCATACAACAAGACAACGACAGGTCAGTCTACCAAAGAATGGTTAAAGCAGAAGAAAGTAGGCCGTATCTCGGGTAATGATGAGTTTGAGTACAGAGAGGAAATTAAGAACCTGGTGGCATGGTGCGAAGACAACAACGTATCCCTCAACGTCAGCAAGATGAAGGCATTGCTTGTTGACTTCAGAAGGAGTAGCGGACCGCACGACCCAATTTACATCGGTGGTGCGCAAATGGAACAGGTCAAAAGCTTTAAGTTCCTCGGGGTCAATATCACAAATGACCTGACTTGGTCCAACCAAGCAGAGTCCACTGCCAAGAAGGCCCACCAGCGCCTTTACTTCCTGAGAAAACTAAAGAAAATTTGGCCTGTCCCCTAAAACCCTCACTAATTTTTATAGATGTACCGTAGAAAGCATTCTTCTAGGGTGCATCACAACCTGGTATGATCTTCCGTCCTTGGACTCACTTTACACCACACGCTGTCGGCGCAGTGCTGCTAGGATAATCAAGGACACGACCCACCCAGCCAAAGCACTTTTCGTCCCTCTTCCCTCCGGGAGAAGGCTCAGGAGCTTGAACACTCGTACGGCCAGATTTGGGAACAGCTTCTTTCCAACTGTGATAAGACTGCTGAACGGATCCTGACCTGGATCTGGGCCGTACCCTCCAAATATCCGGACCCGCATCTCGGTTTTTTTGCACTTCCTTACTTTCCATTTTTTTGTTTTCTATTTATGATTTATAATTTAAATGTTTAATATTTACTATCGATTTGTAATCCAGGGAGTGGGAAGCACAGAATCAAATATTGCTATGATGATTTACGTTCTGGTATCAATTGTTTGGCGACAATAAAGTATAAAGTATAAATTTCATGTTTTGGAATGGAGGAGTCAAAGTCCTGACTTTAGTCTTATAGAAATATTGTGGAAGGACCTGAATCAAGCAGTTCATGCAAGTAAGTCCACCAGCATTCCAGGGTTGATGCAGTTTTGTAGGGTGGAAAGGCCTAAAGTTCCTCCAAGCCTATGTTCAGGGCTGATCAACACTTAGCAGAATCATTTGATTGAAGTTATTGCTGTACAAGGGTGTCACTCCAGTTACTGAAAGCAAAGGTTCGCATTTTTTTTCCAACAAATACATGTAATACTGGATCATTTTTCTCAATAAATAAATTAACAGCTTTAGTGTTCTCTTAATTTAGTCTTAAGACGTGCGCGAAGATCTGATCACATTTTAGGTCATGTTCTGCAGAATAGAGAAAATTCTAAAGAGTTCACAAACTTTCTAGCACCACTGTGTGTGTGCATGTTTATATATGTCTGTGTGTATGTGTATATCTATATCTATCCCATCTATATACTACTAAAACTCTCATGCTCTGTCTGTTTGTGACCTCCAATTAGCACAAACGGTGCATTACAGCGGCACTTTTTTTGGCTAAATTGAATTAAAATGCGCTAATTTACAGAATGCAAGCCAAGTTCAGGGTTATATATTCATAAAAAATTGCTCATTCGCCAAAAATCAACAGGCTGGCTTTCACCCAAGACCCGATCAGCCATCGTGGAAATTGGGACGCGACAGCCCGACACATGCGCACGACCAGTCTCAGCAGTGACACCTACCGAAGCAAAAGGGCAGGGCAGCTCTATTTCGAGGGGTCACATTACGCTCATCACCATCAGCATGTGCAGGATTGGGACAGATCTAACTGCCACCCGTCAATAAGAGATAATTAAATCTTACTGTAATGACATACTTCGCGACACCCATAAAACCCTTTGCTGCAGTCAAAGGACAGTGGTGACTATATCACATCCATTTAGGAGAGCGCCAACCACATCATCAAGAATAATCAGCATTCTTTGGTGTTAGTGCTTTGTATCTTCTATCCAGCATAAGGGTAAAAAAAAAATGGTCAGCCTAATTATGCCGCATGGAAAGGGAAGGGGGACATTATGGTCAAGAGATGACGCCAAACGTCGTCGGGAAGCGGCAAGGAGAGGGAGAGAACAAGAATCGGATGAGGCCAGGGCCGCAAGACTCTAGGATCAAAGAGTCAGGACAAAAAAAGATGAGAGAAGAAGAGAGTGAGGAGGAGAGGCATGCACATCTCCAGGATCAGAGACAAACAGCAGAAGAGCTGACGAGATGGGGGACGAAAGGGCTGCACGTCTCCAGAATGATAGAAACAGGCACAGAAGGAGGAGAGAGGAAGAGACAAAAAGGCTGAGAAATGCACATCTCCAGGATCAGAGACAGAACAAATAGCAGAAGAGATGAAGAGACGGGGGATGAAAGGACTGCACGTCTCCAGAATGACAACAAGAGGCACAAGGGTGGCAGATAAACCGGAAATGATGCCATCAAAAGTTTCCTTCGTTTAACGAGGAGGAGCTATATTTGCTATGTGTCGTTCTTCTTTAATAAATTGAAGTTTTCTACTTCAGTTTCCAAAGCAAAGCGATACCAGTGGCATTCAGGAAAATTTAATGTTCATTCTTTTCACATCAGACTGCACTACCCTTCTCTCAAAGGGTGCCCCAACAGGTCAGTCACCCCATTGTCTAGTGTGTGTGTGTGTGTGTATATTTATATATATTTATATTCTCTGAAATAAATATATAAATATATATATATATATATATATATATATATATGTATTTCTCACTCTCACTCTCTCTCTCTCTGTGTAAATGTTCACATCTCCTAAGGCAGTGTGCTGCAAAACAGCAGTCTCTCCTTTTTTCCGTGACTTATTTGTTTGCAACTGAGTGATATGAACTGTAGAGCGTTTGCCTAAGTATTTTTCTTTTTGGCTTCCAATATTTCCAGTCACGCTTTGAAAGGGCGAACACAGCTACAGCTGTGAAGATCCCTGCTGCACCTGATGACCCTGTGATCTCTGTCTCAGAGGCTGATGTTAGGCTGTCTTTAAACAGAGTGAACCCTCACAAGGCGGAAGGCCCCAGTGGAGTACCCGGTAGGCTCTGAAAACCTGTGCCAACCAACTAACGGGAGTACTCAAGGACATCTTCAACCCCTCACTGCCACGAGCAGAAGTTCCTACCGGCTTCAAAAAGGCAACAGTTATACCAGTGCCTAAGAAGAAGAATAATGTGGTCTGCCTTAATGGCTATCGCCAGGTAGCACTCACGTCGACAGTAATGAAATGCTTTGAGAGGTTGGTCATGTAGACTGAACTCCTGCATCAGCAAGGACCTGGACCCATTGCAATTTGCCTATTGCCACAATAGGTCAATGGCAGATGCAATCTCAATGTCTCTCCACACGGCTTTAGACCACCTGGACAACACAAACACCTACGTCAGGATGCTGTTCATTGACTATAGCTCAGCATTTAATACCATTACCACAATCCTGATTGAGAAGTTGCAGAACTTGGGCCTCTGAACCTCCCTCTGCAATTGGATCCTCGACTTCCTAACCGGAAGACCACAGTCTGTGCGGATTGGTGATAACATATCCTCTTGCTGACAATCAACACTGGTACACCTCAGGAAGGTGTGCTTAGCCCACTGCTCTACTCTCTGTATACATATGACTGTGTGGCTAGGCATAACTCAAATACCATCTATAAATTTGTTGACGATACATTGTTGGTAGAATCTCAGGTGGTGACTAGAAGGCGTACAGGAGTGAGATATGCCAACTATTGGAGTGGTGCTGCAGCAACAACCTGGCACTCAACGTAAGTAAGACAAAAGAGCTGGTTGTGGACTTCAGGAAGGGTAAGACGAAGGAACACATACCAATCCTCATAGAGGGATCAGAAGTGGAGAGTGAGCAGCTTCAGGTTCCCAGGTGTCAAGATCTGAGGATCTAACCTGGTCCCAACATATCGATGTAGTTATAAAGAAGGCAAGACAGCAGCTGTACTTTATTAAGAGTTTGAAGAGATTTGGTATGTCAACAAATACACTCAAAAACTTCGATAGTTGTACCGTGGAGAGCATTCTGACAGGCTGTGTCACTGTCTGGTATGGAGGGGCTACTGCACAGGACCGAAAGAAGCTGCAGAAGGTTGTAAATCTAGTCAGCTCCATCTTGGATACTAGCCTACGAAATACACAGGGCATCTTCAGGGAGTGGTGTCTCAGAAAGGCAGCATCCATTATTAAGGACCTCCAGCACCCAGGGCATGCCCTTTTCTCACTGTTACCATCAGGTAGGAGGTACAGAAGCCTTGAAGGCACACACTCAGTGATTCAGGAACGGCTTCTTTCCCTCTGCCATCCAATTCCTAAATGGACATTGAATCTTTGGACATTACCTCACTTTTTTTAAAAATGTATTTCTGTTTTTGCACAGTTTTAAAAATCTATTCAATATGTGTAATTGATTTACTTGTTTATTATTATTATTTAATTTATTATTTTTTTCTCTCTGCTAGATTATGTATTGCATTGAACTGCTGCTGCTAAGTTAACAAATTTCACGCCACATGCCGGTGATAATAAACCTGATTCTGATCCCTCCAAAAATTCATTTCTCATGGCTTTTACAAGTATTTGCTGTTTATTCTATGATTAACATAAAACCCAGAAGTAAAAAGTAGTTTCAGAGGTTGCACAGAACTCCAAAAGCGAAGAAAAGAAGCAGCAGGTGTAAATTATTGGGATTAAAGGATGCAGATGTCTAGATTAAATAAAGAGGGAGTTGATATTACAGGAGTACAGTCGTACCTGGATAAAGAGTTAAAGTGGATGATGTTGGTAGCTCCAAGTTGTTTTATGTATTTGCACAAGGATATTGGCCTACTTGAGCATTCAGCTTCACTGTAATTTAACATATGGAAAAAGGTGCTGTTTCATCCACCCACTACATCCCCACTATTCCTCACTGCAATTCAATTGATCATAATTACCTATCACACTTGTTTGAAAATTGATGGACTTTGAATAACAATTATCTGTGCTGATTTTTGATGTTGTTATTAAATTTTCAGCTCTCAGACATTGCACAGTGCTTAATTTTTCCAAATTACTGTTATTAGTAAATTTAAAAAAAACACTTGCACTCTGTCATAGAACATTTTTATTCACCACTACATCGCTACAACTTGAAAACTGTTTGATTTACACCTTTGTTCAGAGTAAAGATCATCAACCTGAAATGTCAATGCTGTTTTTCCTTTTTCCATTGATGCTGTTTGACCAGGAATATTGTTTTTGTTTATGTTTCAGAGCATTCTTTTGTTGTACTACACTTGTCTTTGGAACATTCCCTATTAACTTCCAGCACCTCACAAAAAGTAATTGTTGCAATATTACTCATGAAGTGATTATTTGTAGGTTTGTAGACTTCGCAGTTTCTCAACTGCAGATATAAATCACTGCCATTGTAATATTGCACCAGACATAGATGATAAGATATAGGAGCAGAATTAGGCCATTTAGCCCATTAAACCTTTTCAGCCATTTTGTCATGTAGGAGGTACATGTAAGGAGGAAGTGTTATTTTCATTGTATTACTATATTTCTTCTTCTGCAAAAAGTTGTATAAAATGTTTGCAACACATTTTATAATTCCTAAGAATGGTGAATTTACAAACAAATTATCTATTTTCTTAATGTTAAAACATTATTTCCATCTCTTTCTACTCGTGCTCCCTGACTTGTTGAGCATTTCCACTATTTTCTCTTTTTGTAAAAAGATTTTCTTCTGTGCTTGCTTCAGAACATAGAACAGTACTGTCCCCACGGCCCATGATGTTGTGCCAACCTTTCAACTTGATGATTCCCTCCCACATAGCTCTCCATTTTTCTTTCATTCATGCACCTATCTGACTTCCTAATTTCCTGAAATTCCTTTTTAATGCTAATGCCTATTAATGCTTTCTTCTTGCTGCTGCCAGCAGGAAGGAGGTACGGGAGCCTCAGGACCCACAACACTAGGTTCAGAAACTGTTATTACCTGTCAACCATCAAGCTCTTGAACCAGAGTGGATAACTTCACCCGATTTCCCTCACTGAATTGTTTCCACAACCTATGAACTCACTTCCAAGGACTCTTCATCTCATGTTTTGAATTTCTTTTACTTATTAATTTATTATTATTATTATTTCTTCAGCTCAAGCTGATAAAACTTGAGCTGTGGAAATAGCCAAGCACATTCATTTCCCAATTGTTAGGAACTTTCAGACTATTCTAGCGGAGTTCAGGGCTTTAGCTTTCTGGAGATTTTCGTAAGTATTGCTTTGTAGGGCTAACTGTTTAATGCTTTTGTGTAATAACTTTGGGGTGATACCAGTTGTAGATATTGTCCCAATAGTGATGTATACCCTATTCATGTTTCATAGTCTTTCAATTTCCTCTTTTAATTCAGCATATTTCTGGTGGTTTTCATTATTGATTTCTGTAGGTTATGTTGTTTGGAATGGCTTTATCTATTAATTAAGTTGTTCTTGTTTATCATGTAATATTATTTCCGGACAGTTATTATGGATCGTACTATCTGTAATAAAGGATCGGTTGTAATATAATTTGTAGGACTCTGACTCTAAACTGGATCAGGCTTGTATTTATCATAAGGTATAGTGTCTTTTATGAGTTCGTATTTTAAAGCAAGATTTTGGTGAATGATGTTTGCCACTTGATTGAGCTATAGAATCCTGCAGTGAGTTGAATTGTTCCTGGTTGCTCTTAACATTTTCTATATTTATCATCTTGAAGTTGTTGGTCTTTTATTATATATTTTTGATAAATTTTGTGTTAACCGCCTGGTCCTGTATTGCCACAGGGGACCTCTCTGTTTCTGGGAAGAGGTCTCTAAGCCAGATGTTCGATGTTTCCTCATTTTGCTCAGGTTACAGGGATGTCTTCCATGGAGGGGCATGCTCTTACCTTGGTTAACTTTTTCTTCTGTAGTGATAATTTCTTCATTTTACTTGGTTGTGCTTTCATTTAAGTTCTGAAGTGTGTATTACTTATCAGAATTGCATGTGCTCACATGGTGCGCTGATTCCTGTTTTTGTTGATGAAGATATATCCTTAGAAGTTTTATCTGACTATTGTGTAGCTTTTTAATGTCTGTCATTCCTCTTCCTCCTCCTGTCCAAGGTAACGTTAATCTAAATGCATTTGAGTGTATATAGTGTTTTCTAAAAATTTGTCATTTCCATTCTTATTTTTCTTTGTAAAATTTCTAGACTGGTTATTATTATTACTTTTTTTTCTTTTTTGTATTTGTACAGTTTGTTCTCTTTTGCACATTAGTTTTTGTCCATCCTGTTGGATGCGGTCTTTCATTTATTCTATTGTGTTTCCTAGATTTACTATGAATGCTCAGGGTTGTATATTGTGATGTTTATGTACTTTGATAATTTACTTTGAACTTTTGAACTTAATACCATTAATATTTTGAACTTAATACTCTTGCTATTTAATAGTATTGTTACTATGTAAATAGTGTCAAAAATGTTTTGGTCTATATGATTTTTAAGTAGATTTGTTATTATATCTCAGAATTTGATTAAATAGGTAAATGTGGAACTATCAAATTTGTGATCAGCAGCTTTTCTAATGTTATAGCAAAATTATAACTTTTTGCAGAATTAATCTTTATTTACCTTACTGTCTGCTTTATTGTATAAATGCTTTGTGTTAAGTATAATGCTAAAAGAATATCTTCTTTTCTGTCTTTTCCAGACTAGAAGATCAATACAAAAGCTGTTAGAGTGGGAAAACAACAGATTGTATCACAAGGTAAAAACTCAGGAATTATGCATTGTGTATTCACACATTATAATTCTGTTATTTTATCACTTGAAAATGAAGCTTTCTTGCAGGCTATTGATTAAAAGTTATCAGTGTGGATTTTCAATGTAATTTCCACATGGTGGCGCTCTATTTTGTTTGTACACTAACATCTGGACCTGAGGGAAAATATTAATACTATATTAATGTGGCCGCCATGGTAGCACGGCTGTTAATGTGATGCTAGTACATCTCGGGGCTTTGGAATTCAACTCCAGCACCATCTGTAAGGTGTCTCTGTGCATCCTCTCCTTGGAATGCGTGGGTTTTCCTGGATACTCCGGTTTCCTCCCACAGTCCAAGGACCTACCAGGTAGGTTAATTGATCATTGTAAATTGTCCTGTGTTAGGTTAGAGTTAATCACCATTATCGGGGATTGCTGGGGTAACGTGGCCTGAAGGGCCTACTGCGCCCTGTATCAGTAAATAATTAAATAAATTATCTTCTTCACAGTCAAACTATTGTATTAGGAATTAGAATTATCATTTGATTGACTGTGAAGGTTTATTTTAGGGAGGGCTGAATGAAATTCGGACAGCACAGTAGCTTGTGATTAGCACCCCACTTTACAGTGTCAGCTGTAAGGACGGGGTTCATTTCCCACCACAATCTGTAAGGAGTTCATATTTTCTCCCTGTGATTGCTTGGGTTTTCTCCAGGTGCTCTGGTTTCCTCTCATGTTCCAAAAGACAAAGATTGGTGGTGTTGTGGATAGCAAAGAATACAGCAGCATATAGATCTGTTGCAGAAATGGGCAGGGAAATGGTAGATGGAGATTAACCCAGCCAAATGTGAAGCATTCCACCTTGATAGCTCAAATGTAAAGAGGTAGTACATTACGGCCAAGACCCTTAACAATATTGATGAGCAGAGGGATTTTGGGATCCAAGTTCATAGCTCCTTCAAAGTGGCTACACAGGTTGATAGAGTGGGTAAAAAGGCATATTGCATACTTGCCTTTATTAGTCAGGGCATTGAGTTCAAAGGTCGGGAAGTTATGCTGCAGCTTTATAAAACTCTAGTTAGACCGCATCTGGAGGATTACATACATTTGTGGTCACTCCATTATAAGAAGGATGTTGAGTCTTTGGAGAGAGTGCAGAATGAGCATTGAATTGGAAAAGGATAATTGAGTCACCAAAATCCTCCAATATTCTGCAAGCAGATGGTTTAATAATTCACTGATTTTTTTATTATTGTTGATAGTTGAGGTTTGATTACTTTTGCACTTGAAATTTGACAATATGACAGAATTATGCCATTCGGCCTGTAAGGTACGCTCTGCCATTTCGAAATGGCTGATCCTGAATCCCATTCAACCCCCTACACCTGTCTTTTTACTAAAGGTCTTTTTGTTCTAAAAGGTCACCCCTCGATTTTGAGGCTGTGCCCTCTAATTCTAGATACCCCCACCAGAGGAAACGTCCTCTCCACATCCACCTGTCCTTTCAACATTTGGTAGGTTTCAGTGAGATCCCCACTTATTTTTCTAAATTCGAGTGAGTGCAGGCCCAAAGCTGCCAAACACTCCTCATATTATAAACCCTTCATTCCCGGAGCTATCCTCATGAATCTCCTCTGGACCCTCTCCTTTCTGAGGTAAGGGACCCAAAACTGTTGACAATACTCCAAGTGTGGCCTGATTAGTGTCTTACAAAGCTTCAGCATGGTCTCCTTGTTTATATATTCTATTCCCCTTGAAATAAATGCCAACATTGCATTTGGCGCTTTGACTCAGCTTGTGAATTAACCTTCTGGGAGTCATGCACGAGGAGTCTTGAGTCCCTTTGCACTTTTGATGTTTGAATTATTTCCCCATTTAGATAATAGTCTGCACTACTGTTCCTTTTACCAGAATGCATTATTATACACTTCCCAACACTGAATTCCATCTGCCACTTTTTTGCCCATTCTTACAATTTGTCTAAGTCCTGCTGCAATCAAATTGCTTCCTCAGCGCTACCTATCCCTCCACCTATCTTTGTATCATCCACAAACTTTGCCACAAAACCATTAATTCCACTATAAATCATTGATAAACAATGTGAAAAGTAGCGGTCCTAATACTGACCTCTGAGGGACACTAGTCACTTGGAGCCATCCAGAAAAGGCCCCCTTTATTCCCATTTGCTGCCTCCTGCCTGTCAACCATTCCTCTATCCATACCAGTATATTTCCTGCAACACCATAGTATTTTATTTTGCTAAGCAGCCTCACGTGAGGCACCTTATTAAATGCCTTCTGAAAATCTAAGTTAAATGACGTCCACCCTGTTTGTTACTTCCTCAAAGAATTCAAACAGATTTGTCAGACAAGATTTCCCTTTACAGAAACCATGCTGACTTTGACTTATTTTAACCTTTAGTCTCCAATTACCCTGAAACCTTGATAACGGACTCCAACACTTTTCCAAATACTGAGGTTGGGCTAACTGGCATATAATTTTGCCCTCCTCCCATCTTAAAGAATGGAGTGACATTAGCAATCTTGCAGTCCTCTGGGACCATTCAAGAATCAAGTGATTCTTAAAAGATCATGACCAATGCATCTGTCATCTCTTCAGCAACCTCTTTCAGGACGTATGGTCCAGGTGACATCCACCTTTTAAGACCTTTCAGTTTGCCTAGCACTTTTTCCTTTGTAATAGCAATGGCACTCACACCTGCTCCTTGGCACTCACAAACCTCTGGCAGACAGCTACTGTCTTCCACGTTAAAGGCTGAAGCAAAGTCATCTGCCATTTCGTTGTCCCCCATTACTACCTCACCAGCATAATTTTCCAGTGGTCCAATATCAACACTCACCACTCTTTTATTCTTTATATAACAGAAAAAACTTGTAGTATCCTGCTTTATATTATCAGCTAGTTTGCACTCATATTTCATCTTTTCTCCTCTTGTAGCTTTTTTAGTTGCCTTTTGTTGGATTTTAAGTGCATCCTAATTATCCAACTTCCCACTCACTTTTGCTACCTTGTATGCCCTTTCATTGGCTTTTATGCAGTCCTTAACTTCCCTTGTCAGCCACAGTTGCTTACCCCTGCCATTTGAGAACTACTGCTTCCTGTGGGCACATCTATCCTGCACCTTGTGAATGATACCCAGAAACTTCAGCCACCTCTATTCTGCCATTATCCCCCTCCAGTATCCTCCAATCTACCTGGGCAAGCTCCTCTCTCATGCCTCTGTAATTCCCTTTATTCCATTGCAATACTGATACATGAGACTTGGGCTTCTCCCTCTCAAATTGCAGTATGAATTCAATCATATTATGATCTCTGCCTCCTAGGGGTTCCTTTATGTTAAGCTGACTAATAAAATCTGGGTTATTTCACAACACCCAATCGAAGATAGCCTTTCCCCGAGTAGGCTTGAGCACAAGCTGCTTTAAAAAGCCATCTTGTTGGCATGGAGGATTCCTGGAAGACATCCTGCCTCGTCCCTGTGCCGAAGACGCCGCGCCCCAGCGGCCTCAATGACTACAGACCGGTGGCATTGACCTCCCACATCATGAAGACCCTGGAGAGACTTGTTATGGAGCTGCTCCGGCCTATGGTCAGGCCACACTTAGATCCCCTCCAGTTCACTTACCAGCCCTGACTAGGAGTTGAGGATGCCATCATCTACCTGCTGAACCATGTCTACGCCCACCTGGACAAGCCAGCGAGCACTGTGAGGATCATGTTTTTTGACTTCTCCAGTGTGTGCAACACCATCCGCCCTGCTCTGCTGGGGGGAGAAGCTGACAGCGATGCAGGTGGATGTGTCCCTGATATCATGGATTCTTGATTACCTGACTGGCAGACCACAGTACGTGTGCTTGCAACACTGTGCGTCCGACAGAGTGATCAGCAGCACTGGGGCTCCACAGGGGACTCCCTTTCTCTTCACCATTTATACCTCGGACTTCAACTACTGCACAGAGTCTTGTCATCTTCAGAAGTTTTCGGATGACTCTGCCATAGTTGGATGCATCAGCAAGGGAGATGAGGTTGAGTACAGGGCTATGGTAGGAAACTTTGTCACATGGTGTGAGCAGAATTATCTGCAGCTTAATGTGAAAAAGACTAAGGAGCTGGTGGTAGACCTGAGGAGAGCTAAGGTACTGGTGACCCCTGTTTCCATCCAGGGGGTCAGTGTGGACATGGTGGAGGATTACAAATACCTGGGGATACGAATTGACAATAAACTGGACTGGTCAAAGAACACTGAGGCTGTCTACAAGAAGGGTCAGAGCCGTCTCTATTTCCTGAGGAGACTTAGGTCCTTTAACATCTGCCAGACGATGCTGAGGATGTTCTACGAGTCTGAGGTGGCCAGTGCTATCATGTTTGCTGTTGTGTGCTGGGGCAGCAGGCTGAGGGTAACGGACACCAACAAAATCAACAAACTCATTGGTAAGGCCAGTGATGTTGTGGGGGTGGAACTGGACTCTCTTACAGTGGTGTCTGAAAACAGGATGCTGTCGATAAGCTGCATGCCATCTTAGTCAATGTCTCCCATCCACTACATAATGTACTGGGTGGGCACAGGAGTACATTCAGCCAGAGACTCATTCCTCCGAGATGCAGCATAGAGCGTCATAGGAAGTCACTCCTGCCTGTGGCCATCAAACTTTACAACTCCTCCCTTGGGGGGGGGTCAGACACCCTGAGCCGATAGGCTGGTCCTGGATTTATTTCATAATTTACTGGCATAATTTACATATTACTATTTAATTATTTATAGTTCTATTACTATTTATTATTTATGGTGCAACTGTAACAAAAACCAATTTCCCCCGGGATCAATAAAGTATGACTATGACTATGAACAAATTCTCTCTCTTGTGAGCTGACACCAACCTGATTTTCCCAATCCTGCTGCATGTTGAAGTCTCCCATTACAATTTTGTCATTACCCTTATTACATACCTTTTCCAGTACCCTTTGCAATCTCAATCCCACATTTTAGCTACTATTTGAAGGCCTATATATGATTTGCATAATGTTTTTCTTCACCCTTGCATTTTCTGAACTCCACCCACAAAGATTTGGCATTCTCTGACCCTATGTCACCTCTTTCTAAAGATGTATTCCATCTCTTACCAACAGAGCCACATCACTGCTTAAGCCTTCCTGCCTGTTCTTCTGATACAAAGTATATCCCTTGATGTTAAACTCCCAACTATGACTTTCTTTCAGCCATGACTCAGTGAAGCCTACAGCATCATACAGACCAATCTCTAATTGCGCCACGAGTTTGTCCACCTTTTTACAAATGCTATGTGCATTTAAATACAGCACCTTCAGTCTTGCATTATTCACTGTTATGAATTTTGTCTCGTAATAATTTCTCCTCAATTAAATTTACTTTTCTTGTTTTGGAATTAGCTTGGGTTGCACTGGAAGTTAAGTAAAAGGAAATGTGAGTCCAGTAACATGATGGAATATGTAAGTACAACTGCTTTCTAGTCATACAATTTTTTACATGTGTGTATATATAGCTTGTTAGTGTCTTCTGAGGAGATGCAAGTAACTGGTAATAATTTTAAGGTCATTGACATTCACCTGTTCTCATGAGCTTAGGCAATGTCATATGTGAAGAAGATGCTGGAGAGTTTCACATCTGAATTTAATCTCATTCAAGCCTACTACATGCATGAACAACTTGTAGCGGGGTCCACTGGATAGCATAGAGTATAGATATCATATGCGAACAAAAGATAAGTTAAGGCTTTTGACATCATTCCTAGTCAAAACTGCAAAGTTGGCACTGGAGTGTGTGGCACCACTTGCAGGCTGCCTCTAGCACATTCTTGGGTTGTGTTGGTTGTTAACACAAATGATGCTTTTTCACTGTATGTTTGGATGTACATGTGATAAATAAATTAATCTGAATCTGAAAATGGATGATTCATCTATTTTCCTCCTGATGACGCGATCATCACAATAAACAGTGTAATGTATTAAGAAATAGCTGAGCCTACTTGCTGAAACAAAGGCTGTCAGTCCTAATGACAAGTTGGCTATAGAGGTAAAAATTGGTGTGCCTGGAAACATAGAAAACCTACAGCACAATACAGGCCCTTCCCACAATGCTGTGACAAACATGTATTTACTTTAGAAATTACTTAGGGTTACCCAAAGCCCTTTATTTTTCTAAGCTCCATGTACTTATCCAGGAGTCTCTTAAAAGACCATATTGCGTCCACCCCTACCACCGTCTCTGGCAGCCCATTCCACACACTCACCACTCTCTGCATAAAATACTTACCCCTGACATCCCTTCTGTACCTACTTCCAAGCACCTTAAAACTGTGCCCTCTTGTATTAGCCATTTCAGCCCTGGGAAAAAGCCTCTGACTATCCACACAATCAATGCCTCTCATCATCTTGTACACCTCTATCAGGTCACCTCTCATCCTCCGCCGGCTCCAAGGAGAAAAGGCAGAGTTCACTCAACCTATTCTCATAAGGCATGCTCCCCAATCCAGACAACATCCTTGTAAGTCTCCTCTGCACCTTTTCTATGGTTTCCACATCCTTCCTGTTGTGAGGTGACCAGAATTAAGCACAGTACTCCCAAGTGGGGTCTGACCAGGGTCCTGTATAGCTTGTAGCATTACCTCTCAGCTCTTAAACTCAGTCCCACGGTTGTTAAAGGCCAATTCGCCATATCCCTTCTTAACCACAGAGTCAACCTGCGCAGCAGCTTTGAGTGTTCTATGGACTCGGACCTCAAGATCCCTCTGATCCTCCACACTGCCAAGTGTCTTACCATTAATACTATATTCTGCCATCATATTTGACCTACCAAAATGAACCACCTCACACTTATCTGGGTTGAACTCCATCTGCCACTTCTCAGCTCAATTTTGCATCCTATTGATGTCCCGCTATAACCTCTGACAGCCCTCCACACTAGCCACAACACCCCCAACCTCTGTATCATCAGCATATTTACTAACCCATTTCTCCACTTCCTCATCCAGGTCATTTATAAAAATCACGAAGAGTAGGGTTCCCAGAACAGATCCCTGAGGCATACCACTGGTGACCAACCTCCATGCAGAATATGACCTGTCTACAACCATTCTTTGCCTTCTGTGGGCAAGCCAATTCTGGATCCACAAAGCAAGGTCCCCATGGATCTTATGTCTCCTTACTTTCTCAATAAGCCTTGCATGGGATACCTTATCAAATGCTTTGCTGAAATCCATACTACATCTACTGCTTTATCTTCATCAGTGTGTTTAGTCACATCCTCGAAAAATTCAGTCAGGCTCTTAAGGCACGACCTGCCTTTCACAAAGCCATGCTAACTATTCTTAATCATATTATGCTTCTTCAAATGTTCATAAATCCTACCTCTCAGGATCTTCTCCATCAACTTACCAACCACTGAAGTAAGACTCAGTGGTCTATAATTTCCTGGGCTATTTCTACTCCCTTTCTTGAATAAGGGAACAACATCTACAACCCTCTAATCCTCCGGAACCTCTCCCGTCCCCATTGACGATGCAAAGAGCATTCCCAGAGGCTCAGCAATCCCCTCCCTCCACTCCCATAGTAGCCTGGGGTACAGCTTGTCTGGTCCTGGAGACTTATCCAACACAATGCTTTCCAAAAGCTCCAGCACATCCTCTTTCTTAATGTCTATGTACTCAAGCTTTTTAATCTGCTGTAAGTCATCCATACGATCGTCAATATCCTTTTCCTTAGTGAATACTGAAGCAAAGTATTCATTAAGTACCTCTGCTATCTCCTCCAGTTCCATACACACTTTCCCACTGTCACACTTGATTGGTCCTATTCCCTCATGTCTTATCCTCTTGCTCTTCAGGTACTTATAGAATGCCTTGGGGTTGTCTTTAATCCTGCTCACCAAGGCCTTCTCATGGCCCCTTCTGGCTCTCCTAATTTCATTCTTAAACTTCTCCCTGCTAGCTTTATAATCTTCTAGATCTCTATCATTACCTAGTTTTTTAGAACCTTTCGTAAGCTTTTCTTTTCTTCTTGACTAGATTTTCAACAGCCTTTGTACACCACGGCTCCTGTACCCTACCATCATTTCCATCTCATTGTAATGTACTTATGCAGAATGCCACTCAAATATCCCCTGAACATTTGCCACATTTCTGCCATACATTTCCCTGAGAACATCTGTTCCCAATTTATGCTTCCAAGTTCCTGCCTGATAGCTTCCTATTTCCCTTTACTCCAATTAAACGCTTTCCTAACTTGTCTGTTCGTATCCCTCTCCAATGCAATGGTAAAGGAAACAGAATTATGATCACTATCTCCAAAATGCTCTCCCACTGTGAGACCTGACACCTGACCAGGTTCATTTTCCAATACTAGATCAAGTACAGCCTCTCCTCTTGTAGGCTTATCTACATATTGTGTCAGGAAACCTTCCTGAACACACCTAACAAACTCCACCCCATCTAAACCCCTCACTCTTGGGAGATGCCAATCAATGTTTGGGAAATTAAAACCTCCCACCACGACAACGCTGTTATTATTACACCTTTCCAGAATCTCTCTTCCTGTCTGCTCTTTGATGTCCCTGTTACTATTGGGTGGTCTATATAAAAAAAACACCCAGTAGTGTCATTGACCCCTTCCTGTTTCTAACTTCCGCCCACAGAGACTCAGTAGACAATTCCTCCGTGATTTCCTCCTTTTCTGCAGCCATGACATTATCTCTGATCAGCAGTGCCACACCAACCCCCACCCCCCGCCATCCCTTTTGCATCCCTCCTTGTCCTTTCTGAAACGTCTAAATTCTGGCACTATTCCTGCCCCTGAGCCGTCCAAGTCTCTGTAATGGCCACAACATCATAGCTCCAAGTACTGATCCATGCTCTAAACTGATCTGCTTTGTTCATGATGCTTCTTGCATTAAAATAGACACATCACAAACCATTGGTCTGAGCACATCCCTTCTCTATCACCTGCCTATCCTCCCTCTCGCACTGTCTCCATGCTTTCTCTATTTGTGAGCCAACTGCCCCTTCCTCCGTCTCTTCAGTTTGGTTCCCACCCTCCAGCAATTCTAGTTTAAACTCTCCCCAATAGCCTTGGCAAATCTCCCTGCCAGGATATTGGTCCCCCTCGGATTCAAGTGCAACCCGTCCTTTTTGTACAGGTCGTGCCTGCCCCAAAAGCGGTCTCAATGATCCAGAAATCTGAATCCCTGCCCCCTGCTCCAGTCCCTCAGCCATACATTTATCCTCCACCTCGCTCTATTCCTATACTCACTGTCACGTGGCACAGGCAGTAATCCCAAGATTATTACCTTTGAGGTCCTGCTTCTCAGCTTCCTTTCTAGCTCCCTGTAGTCTGTTTTCAGGACCTCCTCCCTTTTCCTATGTTGTTGGTACCAATATGTACCACGACCTCTGGCTGTTCTTCTTTCCACTTCAGGATATCATGGACTCGATCAGGAATATCCCAGACCCCTGGCCCTACCACTCTGCCTCAGATCACTCCGTCAATGACCACTCCTTTGTTGACTGCTCTACTAGGCAGTGTCTCCATTTTATGTCTGAACCTTCCCTGCTATCTAACTCACGATTAGCTGCAACTCTACTCAAACTCTTTCAATACTGCTACAACACTGTCATCTACTTGAACACAGAGGGAAATCGGGACGTCCTGATCACAGAAAGAGAGCAAACAAATTAGCGAGTGCCCCATTATTGCAGCAGTTGTTCCATTAGCCTACTCTCTAATCACCATTACCCTGGTCAATAGTACTTTCAAACAGCACCTGCTCACCAAAGTTATATTGGGTTTTGCTGTGAATGCTCTTCTGCACACTTCATTAGAGTTATGCCCAAATATTGACAAAAAATTTAATTCCTGATGTTGGGTTACAGAAAATTCCTTTAAAACAACATTTGTCCAGAAGTGACTTAATCGATTCCTTGGAAAAACAAAGTTAACAGGAATTGCATAGAAAACTCTACATTTAAGTTATAATGTGCGGAAAGGAAACTTGGGCTGTTGCCCAATTATCTCAGCTTCAGAACCTTTTCGGAGAAGTTTCTCATGCTAAGGTGGGATGTTTCTCTATCCAATGATTTTCTTGCATCATGACTTCAGAAGATGTTTACTGATTGCATACAACTCCATATGCAATTCCATATTCAAGCTGAAGTTAGATTTTTGATTGGCACTTATTATGCAAATCCAAAGCATTGACTATAACCAGGAAGAATATTTGACCACCTCTCTTTGACAATCAGTTACTATTATCAAGTTATCCCACTGTCAAAATCATTGGCGTCACCTTTGACTAGAAACTTGGCCGGATCAGCCATGTTTTCACTGTGGTTAAAGCCATTCAAAAGTTGGGTATTCTGTTTTGAGGGACTCTTCTGACTCAGAGCCCATATCACCCTCCCCATCTAAAGATGTGAGTTATGAGCAGAGTGAAATGCAGTTTATTTTCCTAGATGGATGCAATTATGGCTCTGAAAGTTTGCAACTGTACAGATTAAAGTAGCCTGCTTCATTGGCAACTCATCCACCATGCTCAACATTCACTTCCAACTGCGCAAGCTCTTGCTGCTAAAGACAAGGACACCAGGCGCATGGCAACAACACAACCTACAAACATTATCATCCCCACTCCAGAAAATCATGTGTTGCATACTAGCCTTATTTGGATTTGCTGTGTCAAAATCCTGAAACACCTGTAAGTCTATTTTCACTGCAAGAACTGGAGCTGTTCATTCAGCAATACATCCCCAATGTCCCTGGGTGGGCAACAATGTGTTTTGGCAGCTACTCTATTTGCAATTGGCTAATCTGTCACAGTGAAAATAGAGTTAAAGTGAAGGGAGGATGCAAAGGTTAGTAAAGTCATCAGCTCCATACATTTGATTCTTAATGGAGGCATAAGTGCTGAATTCTGAAGCAATAAACAATTTGATGGAGGATCTCAATGGGTCAAACATCATCTATAGAGGGTTGGGGAGAGGGAAGAAGCCCTGCATTAAGATTAAGAACAGAGAGTGGAACTAGTCACTTACCCAACGTCGGCGTGTAACAGCATTTACACCGTCATAGCCAGATTACAAACCCAGCACCCGAGTGCCCTCATTACCATCTCGGGTGACTTCAACCAGGTTACCATGGCTAGAACGCTGCCCAACTTCACGCAGTATGTGAGCTGTACAACCAGAGGGGAGAGGACTCTGGATTTGATGTACGCTAACATTAAGGATGCATACAGCTCCTCTCCCCTCCCCCCACTGGGAAGGTCAGATCACAACCTGGTGCATCTAAAACCCTGCTACGTGCCTCTGGCGAAGAGTAAACCTGCAACCTCGAGGACAGTGAGAAAGTGGTCGGAAGAGGCTTATGAGGCGCTCCAGGGTTGTTTTGAGATGACAGACTGGCAGGCACTCTGTGAGCCATGTGGAGAGGATATTGATGGGCTCACTGAGTGCATCACTGATTACATCAATTTCTGTGTGGACTGCAATGTTCTGACAACTGTCCTTTGTTATTCAAATAACAAGCCATGGGTGACAAAGGACATTAAGGACATCCTGAATGCTAAAAAGAGGGCATTTAGAGATGGAGATAGGGAGGAGCTGAGGGCAATACAGAGGGACCTGAAAGCCAGGATCAGGGAGGCTAAAGACAGGTACAGGAGGAAGCTTGAGTGGAAACTCCAGCAGAACAACATGAAAGAGGTCTGGAGGGGGATGAGGACCATCACTGGGTTCCGGCAAACTTGCAACAGAGGAGCGGAAGGCAGTGTGGACAGGGCCAATGAACTTAACCTGTTCTTTGACAGATTTGACATTGTGGCCCCTGCCCATCCCCCACATGAGCCATCTGTTGTCGGCCCCCAACCAACACATATTCCACTCTCCCCTCCTACCCCTCCTCACAGTCCCCCAGCCTGCTCTCATGACTGTACCCCTTCCCCACATGAAACCACCACGGTGGGCTTCACAGCTGAACAGGTGAGAAGACAGCTGAAACGTCTGAACCCAAGCAAGGCTGCAGGACCGGAGGGTGTCAGTACCAGGGTGCTCAAAGCCTGTGCCCCTCAGCTATGTGGAGTACTTCACCATGTATTCAACCTGAGCCTGAGGCTCCGGAGGGTTCCTGTACTGTGGAAGACGTCCTGCCTCGTCCCTGTGCCGAAGACGCCGCACCCCAGCGGCCTCAATGACTACAGACCGGTGGCATTGACCTCCCACATCATGAAGACCCTGGAGAGACTTGTTCTGGAGCTGCTCCGGCCTATGGTCAGGCCACACTTAGATCCCCTCCAGTTCACTTACCAGCCCTGACTAGGAGTTGAGGATGCCATCATCTACCTGCTGAACCATGTCTACGCCCACCTGGACAAGCCAGCGAGCACTGTGAGGGTCATGTTTTTTGACTTCTCCAGTGCGTTCAACACCATCCGCCCTGCTCTGCTGGGGGAGAAGCTGACAGTGATGCAGATGGATGCTTCCCTGGTATCATGGATTCTTGATTACCTGACTGGCAGACCACAGTACGTGTGCTTGCAACACTGTGTGTCCGACAGAGTGATCAGCAGCACTGGGGCTCCACAGGGGACTGTCTTGTCTCCCTTTCTCTTCACCACTTACACCTCATACTTCAACTACTGCACAGAGTCTTGTCATCTTCAGAAGTTTGCAGATGACTCTGCCATAGTTGGATGCATCAGCAAGGGAGATGAGGCTGAGTACAGGACTACGGTAGGAAACTTTGTCACATGGTGTGAGCAGAATTATCTGCAGCTTAATGTGAAAAAGACTAAGGAGCTGGTGGTAGACCTGAGGAGAGCTAAGGTACCGGTGACCCCTGTTTCTATCCAGGGGGTCAGTGTGGTCATGGTGGAGGATTACAAATACCTGGGGATACATATTAACAATAAACTGGACTGGTCAAAGAACACTGAGGCTGTCTACAAGAAGGGTCAGAGCCGTTTCTATTTCCTGAGGAGACTGAGGTCCTTTAACATCTGCCAGACGATGCTGAGGATGTTCTGCGATTCTGAGGTGGCCAGTGCTATCATGTTTGCTGTTGTGTGCTGGGGCAGCAGGCTGAGGGTAGCAGACACCAACAGAATCAACAAACTCATCCGTAAGGCCAGTGATGTTGTGGGGGTGGAACTGGACTCTCTCACGGTGGTGTCTGAAAAGAGGATGCTGTCTAAGTTGCATGCCATCTTGGTCAATGTTTCCCATCCACTACATAATGTACTGGGTGGGCACAGAAGTACATTCAGCCAGAGACTCATTCCACTGAGATGCAGCACAGAGCGTGATAGGAAGTCGTTCCTGCCTGTGGCCATCAAACTTTACAACTCCTCCCTTGGAGGGTCAGACACCCTGAGCCAATAGGCTGGTCCTGGATTTATTTCATAATTTACTGGCATAATTTACATATTACTATTTAACTATTTATGGTTCTATTACTATTTATTATTTATGGTGCAACTGTAATGAAAACCAATTTCCCCCGGGATCAATAAAGTATGACTATGTATAAAGTGGAGAAGGGGTGTGGTGGAACAGGAACAGTTTTCCTGCTTGTTACCTTCCAATAGCTGTCTCCACTTCTACCCTTCCTTCACCTCCACTTCATTCCATCTGCCTTCCCTTTATTGGTGCCTCAATATATCATTGACCTGGCCACTATCCTTTTACCCTCAGTCCTCCAATCAATTTGGGCTCCTGTCAGAGCAGTCCTATTTTCATTATCCTGGCTGAACTGATGCTGCTAAGTTAACAAATTTCATGACATATGCCAGTGATAATAAACCTAATTCTGATTCTAATCAATTTGTATTCTCAGTCCTGATGCAGGGTTTCAACCCAAAATGTAGACAATTTCTTTGCCTCTAGAGATGCCACTCGGCCTATTTAGTTTCACCAGCAGATTGTTTGTTGTTTCTGATTTTTAATGGTTGCCTCAAGAATAGCTTTGGTCGAAATATTTTTTTCACTTTCTTTTTAAATCTTTTTATTAATTATTATTGAAAATCAACAACAGAGAAAAATACATCAAAATAATCAAGATAACATATCCATATGTAGAATAAGAGTTAAACTATCAACCAAGCTGAACAGTATATCAATAATAATCAAAAAACAAAGTATTAAAGCTTTTTTTTTATGGAAAAAAGGAAAGAGAGAAAAAAAAAAGAACCCCTAGTAACTAAAACAGAGAAAACCCCTAAAAACTAAAAAAAAAGGGGGGGAAACCCATTTGGAGCACAAACTCTGAGCTATGCGCCATACAAGCTTCCATTAAAAAAAAGACATCAAACCGCCAACCAAATCCATATAACCAAGCATCAGAAAAGGACCATCTTTATTAACTCAAGTCAAATGATAATAATGGGCAAAAGAACCCCACCTTTTCTCGAAGTCAAATTTAGGATCAAAAGTTCGACTTCTAATTTTTTCCAAACTAAGGCATAATGTCACCTGAGAGAACCATTGTATCAAAGTGGCATCTTTCCATTTTAATAAAATATGCCTTCTAGCCAATAATGTGACAAATGCAATTACGTATTGGTCAGATATAGAAATACCATGAATATGTTGAGGAATTATACCAAACAAAACTGTCACTTTATTAGGTAGAAATATTGAAGTAGTTACTCTCCTGTTTTGTTTAGAATAGAGTATCTTTTTTTAAAATGTGTTATGTATGTGTTTATAAATACACATTTTAGGTTGTTTTACTGTCTCGAGAATGTTTAATGCTAAATGTTGTTTAAGGACAAAGTAACTTCTTCTTGTTCTTTATAGGTAATACTAATAGAATTCTTACCAAAATTTCCTATATTCCGACCGGACTAAGAAAAAAAGCCAACCGTCAAGAAAAAGCATATCATTCCTGCCCTGAGTGCCTTGTAGATACCTGAACAGATGACTGCCAATACACCTGTTTTAAGAGTAATCTACTGTAGTGAGTGTAGATACCTTCCTAATGTACTTTTTCCTTCACAAGCATATTTTGCACATGTATTATTTTCTTTCTTTGAAGTGTTGCACTCACTCACTCGATGAAGACCGAGTTGTTTCACTTTGAAAGAATTTCAGTCTTGTACATAATGCTTCAGTTCATATTGTACAGTGTGGTATGTTAATGTTTACAGATGTTGCTCTTTTACTACATCCCCAAATACTGAAATGTAGAAGGACATTTTTGATTAAATGTGATAATGCGTAGATCTCAATCTGTATTCTGTATTCATAATGAGATTAGCAATGCAACCAGAAGAGAAAGTGCCTTGGTATTATTGTAGGAACAATTACTCCCATTGAAGTATATATATTTAAAAAAACACAAATCTAATATATACTACATTTGAAAGTGACCAAGGAAGTGTAATGGATAAAGCATATCAGGGGAGTAATAATTAGGTCACCAGTGTGAAATTGATGGGAAGCATCAACTACAGTGTGCCTGACTCCTGAAAGTTGGATTAAATGGAACTAAGATTTTGGAGGCAAGTACATGTAATGATTAATATGCTCACGACCAAAACTAATTTCTCCCCTAATACTTCTGACAGCAACTGAATTTCTCAAGTATTCTGGTCATTTACTCTGCTAATCATTGAAAATAAAATTGAATGTTGTATCTCATTTTGGTGATTTCAGTAAATGGATGAAGGAACAAGCACGTAGCAATTAAAGGAGGTTATTTTCTTATGGTTCCAGTGATAAGTAGTCCTTAACCACTCCCACCCAACACTCACGGGCCAAAAATCTGTTTACTTTGTCTTTATCCTGCTAGTACTCCCTTAAATTTACTAAAATATTGATTTGAGAAAGTGTTCTTGTCTTTGTTGGTAACCCTCAAGTTTGATTCCTGTTAAGTATTACTTTCAGGCTGATTGAACACTGGAAGTTATTATTGTAGGGAATGATTTGTTATCAATCCATACTTCAATAAAATATATATATATATTAATTCTTCTTGTTCCAAAGCATGCTCTTATGAAATGGGAATATCTACATCTCCAAAGATAGAGGAGAAAATGTTAGTAAGGATATATATGTTACTGAACATTCTGCAATGTTAATTTGCATTGCAGATTTTATATTTAAAACAGCATTATACCTCTTAATGAAAAGTTGATCATCTGAACTTTTAAGAATTGAATTTAAATTTCCTTTTTTTTTTGGTTTTTCGGTAACTTTTTGATTGAAGAAATTAATTAGGAGTAACAGAGGTTTTCTTTGTATTATCACAGAACATGTGAACCCAATCCAGATATGTATTGCATTCAGAACAACATTTTTCTGATTGTAGAGGGTAATCTATTTTTGTGTTAGAGATTAGGAAGTTGACCTTTTTGATGCAATGAAACCAATCTTGTAGTACCCTAAATCTTCTGTCACCGTATCCAACCACATTTTTAATGTGGTTAATGTGTTTGGCTCTACATCCTGGTAAATTATTTCAAGAATCTGATAATATAAGTAAAGATGGGCCCATAAACTTGGCTTTTCCTAGATGCCTAAATTACTATAGTCAAGTCAATTCACTTTTTACGTAGTACTTTAAGGATCCATTTTTGCTACTTGCTCCCTTCCACTCAACTTCCATCCCTTATCTCCCTTACAGTAAGCCATATTTTAATTTCTAGAATTTTTAAAAAATTGTCAGTTGCAAATTTTAACTAGTTATTAAACTGAGTAAAATTGGTTGAGTTCTGCTGGAAGTGCCAAAATAACTGTGGTTATACCTGTGGGAGTAGTTGCCCAATCTACTGAAATCAATGAGAGTTTTGCCTGTTAATCTAAAATAACAGAATTCAGTACAAGTACAGGATTAAACTATTATAAAGGTTTATGGATTACAAATATATCAAGTCACAATTGACCAAGATAATTTCATGGTAATTCCTAATGAATCAAATAGGTTCCCAGGTACACAAAGCATGTTGATTACCATTTAGTTTATAATCAACAAACTAGTACAGGTTGACCTTCGCTAATCCGGCAGCATTGGGACCTGAGGAGTGCCGGATTAGTGAAAATGCCAAATTACAGAAGGATCACATTAAGCATAATCAGTGCTGGATTATCGAAGGAACCAGATCACAGGTGGTCGGATTAGTGAAGGTCGACTTGTATAAGGGAAGTGAACCAGATCCTGTATTATATTTTCTCATTTCAGTTTTGGGTGGATTAGTTTTAAAATAAGTACATGCACCAGTCACTAAACCTTGCAATAGGAAAGAAAGGACATAACCACCATCTAATTATGAGGTAAAATTTAATACACATCAGATTTTAAAAGCTTGTGTGTTTGGCATGTTGGATCACAATCCGGAAGTTTCTTGCGTACTTGCTTTTTGTTGCCTAATTGTGCTTTTTGCCAGAACTTTTTGTCATAAATGGATAAAATACTGTAATGTAATAATAATTTGAAATCTTCAGGCAATACCTGTGAAGCCTGATATTCCTACACAATGTCTTTTAAAAGCCTGTATTTAAAAAATGGATTGATCTTTTTGGAAGGAAGGGAATGTTTATTTTTGAATTTTGTTTATTTGAATGTGCCACATATGGATCTAAACTGCAGAATGACAAAAATGGAATTGCAGTTTTATACTATTGAGGATGCAAATTCTTCAAACCTGCTTGTGGATAAAAGCAGTTTCAAAAACAAAATAATTGTTCCAACAATCAAGATCATAATGCATGATAGATTCGACACTTGTAAATTACATCAAAATGAAAACTATTATTTGCTGTCAACCTTATAAGTGAAAAATGCAGAACACACATTCTTAATTCATTTTAGTTGTTTAGTAACATTACTTAATACATTAATTACCAAATGGTGCATGTTAGTTTTTTAAGTGATGTCAGCAGATGGATATAAATACATTTTCATTTGAATAAGGAGTTAAATTTGCAAAGATTCACATTATTTGTGTAATGTTGGCTTTACGTATTTATTATTAAACAAGCAGGAGAAGAGAAGAAATAAGTACCTGATCATTATTTTTTGTACTGTATTTCAAGTTTTCCATTCAAACTACATGCTAAAATGTTGAATGTACTGTAGTGCAATGGATAAGTACGTGATTAAAAATCCAGTGTTTTGTGAAAAAAAAGTATTGGCCAAAACAGTAAAATGCTGTACTTGTGAATTGTACATGGCATTAGAAAATTTTAACAGGCTATTAGCTCAAACAATCATTAACACAGTTTTTTGAATCTCTATGATTGAATTCCTTTTCTTCTCTTCTCCACTCCTTTCCCAAAGTCCATGTTGTTATAGTTAAACTGTTAGCTATTTGTCTATTTCTGGAATGTATTATTTTCAGCTGATGTTTTTCAACTTACCAAGTCATTTATCAATATGTATAAATAAAGTAAGTTTAAATATAGTATGATGTTTTGATTTTCTTCCAATCTTCATTGTGCCCTTATTAAATCTTAATGTAATTATTACAAAAATACAATCAACCCAACGTTTTAATTTTGTGTAATGGATTTCTGTGTAGGTAGTGATGTTAAGGGATTGCATATTAGTCATTAAAACCAATTAATTTCTATATGCTATACCCTTTTCAGCCTCTAAAGAAGATGGAGATGGTAGGATGTTCACTGCTTGCTAACTAAATCAAATTGAATAGGTAAAATCATATTTTCTTAAGTTATTTTTCTTCAGAGCACTAGTTCGCATCGTTTTAAAGGAAGTGTTTTGCACAGATTTGGTTACTTTACTTTATCCTGGGGGGAAAAAAAGATAACTTTACACTGTAAATATTATAGAAATCTCATAATTGGTTCAGCTATGCCCATCACTCATTCAAATATCAGAAACACCAGTTGTGACATTTACAGGCAATAAAACACTCAAAATTAACTTATTAAAGTATTGAAATTCTCTTAAATCTTTGAGGTTTACCTAAGCTTTCCCTTATTCTCACCCTTTTAATTGAAGGGTAAAGCTGTCTGCACCAAATCCATCTTTGGCACCATTTGTTGGCGAATTTTCATACTACTAATTTCAGAAGAAGCTTCACAGCTCTGCTCTCTCACTTGATTCTGAGGTGACTAATATATGAAGAGCATTAAACTAAGTACTGAAACTTCAGGTTCAAGTTCAAGTTTGTTGTCATCTGACTGTACATATATGCAACCAAATGAAACAATGTTCCTCCAGATCACAATACATAACACATAACACAAAATATTACCATAAATAATTTATTAAATATAATTCAAATGCATGTAATGTGCAGCACAGGTAAGCAGTAAATAGCTCACTGTCCTAGTAAGGAGACCACAGCAGTGGCAGGTATTATTTAGTCTCATAGCCTGAGGGAAGATGCTGTTGCCCAGTCTGTCTTGGTTAACTATAAAGACCCTACCGGAATCAGTAACATGAAGTCAAGGGAGCACATGGTGCATATCACAAGTCCCGGTTATGCGACCACTGATGCCAGACAATCCCTTATGGGTATTGATAGTGGCTAGAGTTATCCATCTCGTAAAGACATTGCCCAGAAGAAGGCGAAGGCAATGGCAAACCACTTCTGTAGAATTTGCCAAGAACAATCATGGTCTAGGATATATCATACGCCACGGCTCAGAATGATGGTGACTGCAATTAACAGAAACAGAGACTCAGTTGTATGGTTTGTCCATTAGCTATTTAAGTATCAATCATACCTTTTATTTACAATTTAAAAGCTATTCGTTAATAAAAGATCATAATAAGTTTGTTCGATACCATACACCCTTTATTTGTGGTACTACCACTGAGTAACATGTCTCTCAGAAGTCATCTTGCCGTGTACAGAATAGATCTTATCTGAATGAATTACCAACCCCAGAACAAAGATAATATGTAGATTACATATTATCTTAGACAATATGTAATCTACATTGAATTGTGAAATTGGTTGCTAATTTCTTAACTTTTTTCCCTTTTCATGTGTTGACAAAGATTAGCTCTGTGCCAATCCAATCTCACTGAGCCAAGTACAAATCCTTTGGCAAACAATCCCTTCAAGGAGTTTTATTGCTTTAAAGGAATGGACAGACCTCATTATCTTGTCCAGAGTAAATAGTTGGTCTAAGCCCTCCTACTTACTGTCATGTAAAACCTTCAATACAGATGCCAGGAATTTGTGGCAGGCGGGCTTATGTGTGGTGTTAATAGTGAAGAATAGACAAGCTGCAAGATTAGGCTGTCTCCATTTTCCTTAAGGCTGGTAATTACAGAGCTTCTTCTGTAAGCTTTTTGGAAGAACTGCCAAAACATTATATCTTCTTCCCAGGGCAAACTCATTTGGAAAATGAACCTGTGGACTCCAAGGAAAAGAGGGTGATCTGATGGCTCTTTTTCTCTTGAAACTCATCCTTGAAAACTATCCCCATCTCAACCATAGCACAACCAGACTTCGAATGTTTTCCTGGCATTTCAACATTTTCCATTATACTCTCTCATTTTCTAAACACTATTAAGAATAGAGAATCTCTTGATATTTGCTCTGATCCACCAGCCAATCAGAATCAAAGACATGTTTGACATCAGAGGATTACATAGTTTTCCAATTTGTTAAGTTCCTTTAAGGTTTCTCTGTGTTTCCTGAATCATTAGTTTCATACTTAATGCCCATATTCCAGAAGACCATAAGATATAGGAGCAGAATTAGGCCATTTTGCCTATCGAGTCTGTCCCACCATTTCATCGTAGCTGATCCGTTTTTCTCTCAGCCCCAATTTCCTGCCTCCCCCCCTCCCCCATATCCCTTATGCTCTGCCCAATCAAGTGTCTATCAACCTCTTTTAAATATACATAAAGACTTGGCTATTCCTTCTGATTGTCTTCAAGGCTTCCTGTAGCAAACAATAAATGGGGAGCAGAAGGTGGTCAAACTGTCATTGGAATGACATTGAAGGTTCAGAAAATGTTTGGGACAGAAACAGGAAGCATATCCTAGGCCAAATTGACCCATCTAGTCTTGACCAGTTATATTGCTGTAGTGCTCTACCTGCAGGATTGCTAAAGGTATCAAACAGTGTAGCACCTTTCAACATTTCATTCAGAATCTGGATATGGAATCCATTTGGCTGACAAGTCTTCCAGATTGCTCAGCTGCATTGAGAGTTACAGTTTTACACCTACCACTGTTACGAACCCGCAGGTTTCGTTTACTGTGGACTGTCACTTCAAGACCGCCTAAATGAGGTGGGACTATGATGTTGTTCACTGACTGACTTGCAGCTTGTTTAACTAAAACAAGGACACAGTCACGGTCAGAAGTCATTCAAGAGGGAGAGACAGAGAAACTGGGAAGCTGGTAGCTTCAGCTTGTCGCAGCTGAGGCTTGGAACTCTCTCATGTGGATTAACCATCAGCATGGAGTGCATAACAGAATGTGTGTCGGTCACTTTGTATAATCCCAAAGGAGTGTTTTTTTTGGGATATCCTGTGGAGACCACTCGTGTGTTAACCCTTGCCTGGGTACGTTGTGTGGTAATCCCTTGAAGACGATATCCCTGTGACAGATCACTTTCAGTGATAACTTGTATGAGGATTTGGAACAAAACGACAGACAAGATCTTCAAGGATGATACTTTTGTTTACCTGGGAAATTCGACATAACCACCTTTTCTCTAGGTTTCACCCTGGATTACAAATATCTCTCTCCTATCACTTATTCTGTGGATGACTGAACTTTCCCTACTTTACCATCTTAAGACTTTAAGCTTTATTTCCCCAAACACTGTTAACATTTGTTTATCTTGGTTAAGTTACGATATTATAAGTAGATACTAATAAAGATAGTGGTTTTAACATTAAAACCTGACTCAGTGTAAAGTCTCTTGCTGCTGGTCTATTTTTAAAACATTACAGTTTGTATCACCACTATGACTACCAGCTCCTTTATTAAATGGCAAAATTATCTCACTGTTGCATAACGTCTTGGAACAATTATATTGCCTCCTAAATGCTGTGTAAATCTATGAATCTAAACATCACCTGCAAATGTCAAATCTGATTGATGTGCATCACCGTGCAATTTTGTCTCAGTTTCACTTAGCACCATTGCACTCATTCAATTCTCAGGCCAGAAAAGAATACATGAGCCAGGTAAAGGATGCCATCATATTGCTTATTAGTAATGGCTAATATAATAACAACTCTTGGCCATATAGGCATGGGCCTCCTTCCATCATGATTAGAAAAATTCTGAATTTATTTTGCTATTTAGGCTAGAGGTGACAATACTAATTTTTGCATTGGTCTCACTGAGGTTAGCTAACTTTGTGACGGCTGTGAATCAAATTCTGAAACTTCTAGTTGTTGTGACTTTGATATAGTAGGTGTGAAACTGGGCTTTGGCATTCATGCCATCAGAGACCAAACAGCCTCACCTCAGATGCATAGGCATGCATCCAATGGGAAATGTGTCAGATTCCATTTATCTGAACAGGTTTGCACATATGCACAAACATCATCCACAGAATATAAAGCAAGCAGATTATGAATATTCAGCCTGCAATGTAGATTTGTACCAAAAGCTGCCAAGACATTGATTAGAGTGTCTTAACCTTGTACAATTGAAGACAATGTTAAACTGCAGGAAGGATGCCAAGCTTCTCCCGAGCCTTCCTAACCAACGATGCTTAAAGAGATCATAAACTACTCGTGAATTAGTTGCAGGATTATTTTTTCCAGCTGTTGTTGCAAAACTGTTTTATAGAATATTCTTACATTTGCCTAAAATTTCAGTATTCCATGAGGAGTATAAAATGGAGTCATGATGCAGGTAGGTGGAGAATACAAAGATCACTACTGGGGAGTCATGGCATTAATTCCGTCTTGGCAGAGAAGAGTAAGAAGAAAGGGCGGGAGCTGTCAGCATGTCCAAATAATAGATTGTAGACTTCAAGAAGGGGAACTTGGGAGAACGTATGCAAGTCCTCATAGAGGGGACGGCAGTGGAAAGTATGAGCAGCTTCAAGTTCCTGGGCAACAACAGAAGATCTATCTACTGCAAAATAACATATTTCACAACATGTTTCAATGTTAATAAATATGATTCAGATAATATGTACAGAATTTATTCAGATTGCAGCTCTTCCTAATCTTTGAGATTTCATGATCGGCTTTGTGCACTTTGCAATATTCCTCTGCTCCTTAACAAGTCAAGGTTTAACATTTTGATGTTCAGCCCTCACATCATTCCTCTGGAATTTAATCTAGAACTCAAGCATGTATACACAGCAAGACTATTGTGGTGTCCAACAGAGACCTTTTAAGAGCTACTTCCAGTTCCTAAAGTGCTTTGGAAGAGCCATACAGCACTCGGCAAGTGAATATAAAGATCGGCTGCAGTGTGTTGCATACCATGTGACCTAATTATCCATAGGGAATTAGCCCTAACAATCACTGTCAAGTTATACAGTTAGGAGCATGAACATAAAGAAGAAGGGGTGAAAACAAGAAAATGTGAAATTGGGAAATCATAAAATCAATATCCCTTTTCTAAATCAATAATTCTGCATTCAGATGAAGCGTTGACTGTCTATTTCCTTCCATAGATGCTGCCTAACCCTCCTTGATCCAACCTGCATAACCCTAATCACTATCTCAGTACAGCAACACCGTGACAACTTTGATCACTGCACTACAATCGATTTTTTTGTTCTAATTTTGTTTTTTCTTGTAAAAATTGTGTATATTTGATGTTTAACGTGTTTTTGTGAATGCTGAAATTTGATTCCACATGCCTTGATGCTGCTCAAGTCAATTTTTCAATGCACTGTACATATATGTACCTGTGCATATGACAATAAACTTGACTTTGACATGCTGAGTTCCTCCAGCATCTTGTTGATCTAGATTCTAGCATCTGCAGTCTCTTTTGTCTTAAGACCTTAAGACATGGGAGCAGAATTAAGCAATTCGAACCATCGAGTCTGCTCTGCCATTCAGACATCACTGATTTATTATTCCCTCGCAATCCTATCCTCCTGCCTTCTCCCTGTAACCCTTGATATGCTTCCTAACCACGAACCTATCAACCTCTATATACAGTATACAGGTATACACAATGATGTGGCTTCCACAGATTCACCACTGTCAGGCTAAAGATATTCCTCCTCATCTCTATCTTAAAGGGACATCCTTTTATTCTGAAGCTAGGCTCTCAGGTCCTAGTCTCTCCCACTGCTGGAAACATCCTCTCCATGTCCACTCTATCCAGGCCTTTCAATACTGGTTTCAATGAGAAACCCCACCCCCATGCTCTGCTCATTCTTCGAAATGGTAGCCAGCATAGGCCCAGAGCCATCAAACACTCCTCATACATTAACCCTTTCACTCCCAGGATAATTCTTGTAAACCTCCTCTGTATGCTGTCCAACACCAGCATATCCTTATTTAGATATGGGGCCCCAAACTGTTCACAATACTCCAGAAGCAGTCTGATCAACTCTTTTTAAAACCTCAGCATCACATCCTCACTTTTCAAAGTTCACAGTAAATTTATCATCAAAGTACCTTAGAACACCTATACAACTCTGAGATTTGTTTTCTTGCAAGCATACTCAGTAAATCCAAGAACCAAAGATGGCACCCAACGGGGCTGACAAACAACAAATATTCAAAAGGCAATAAAATGTGCAAATACAAATGAAAAAAAAGAAATAATAAAAAACAAGCAATAAATATGAGATGAAGAGTTCCTAAAAATGAGTCCACAGGTTGTGGGAACAATTCAGTTATGGGGCAACTGGATTTGAGTGAAAGCAACACTCACAACACGCTGGAGGAACTCAGCAGGTCGGGTAGCATCCGTGGAAAAGATCGGTCGATGTTTCGGGCCGGAACCCTTTGACAGGACTGTAGGGGGAAGGGGCAGAGGCCCTATAAAGAAGGTGGGGGGGGGGAGGGTGGGAAGGAGAAGGCTGGTAGGTTCCAGGTGAAAACCCAGTAAGGGGAAAGATAAAGGGGTGGGGGAGGGGAAGCAGGGATGTGATAGGCAGGAAAGGTGAAGAAGGAATAGGGGAATGCACAATGTGTAGTAAGAGGAACCAAGAGGGAGGTGGTAGGCAGCTGGGGGAGGGGACAGAGTGACATAGGGATAGGGGAAGGGAGGGGGAGGGAATTACCAGAAGCTGGAGAATTCTATGTTCATACCAAGGGGCTGGAGACTACCTGGACGGTATATGAGGTGTTGCTCCTTAGCCTCACCATGGGAGTAGAGGAGGCCATGTATGGACATATCTGAATGGGAGTGGAGCTGAGTGAAGTTATCCCCATTGGTTTAAGAGCTTGATGGTTGAGGGGTAATAACTGTTTCCAAATCCTGTGGTGTTAGTCCTGAGGCAGTAGCAAAAAAAGAGCATTGTCTGGCTGGTGAGGGTCCCTGATGATGAATGCTGCAATATTCTAGCCCTCTGTCTAAGTTGCATGCCACCTTGGTCAATGTCTCCCATCCACTACATAATGTACTGGGTGGGCACAGGAGTACATTCAGCCAGAGACTCATTCCACCGAGATGCAGCACAGAGCTTCATAGGAAGTCATTCCTGCCTGTGGCCATCAAACTTTACAACTTCTCCCTTGGAGGGTCAGACACCCTGAGCCAATAGGCTGGTCCTGGACTTATTTCATAATTTACTAGCATAATTTTCATATTACTATTTAACTATTTATGGTTCTATTACTATTTATTATTTATGGTGCAACTCTAACGAAAACCAATTTCCCCCGGGATCAATAATGTATGACTATGACTCAAAATGATGCTAATTTATTTAAATGTATTATTAAGATTACTTTAAAATCATTGTAGCAAATACCAATGGATTTACATGTAAAGTTAATTAATTTTGATAGAATTGCAAAGCAAGTGAAACCATAATTTTTAAAAGGGAAATTGTTTTGCTGGAAATTAATAGAACCTAACCCTGACAGACAGAAAATTGTCTTATAAACATGCTGGGGATAACGACTCTTTTTAAACAATACTTATTTTAAAGATGAACGCTTATGGGGTGGTGTGGGTCTGTGATTGTACCATTGAGGTCGAAAGCGGGTGGGCGCTATGACCTAGCGGAGGTGCGCGCCGGTGGGATGGCGGTACGGTCTTGGTAGAGTGGAGCGTACGGCAGACGCCAGCGGGAATGGGTGAGCTCCTCGATACTGGCCGCCACTGACTGAGCGGCCCAGCGACGTTTTCTCAGTCTTTAAGATCTCAATTTCGTGTGCTGGCTTTTGGTGCCGTCGGTCGAACTCGGCCTCTACCTCACCTCCCACCACCACCCCCCTCCCCCGAACACTCGGCAATGGCCACCGACATGGAGGCGCTGGGCTCGGCCGCGGAGTCTACGGCAGCACCGGGCAGTGGCAGCGGCCTGGACGATGAGGAGGAGAGCTGGTTGTACGGAGGTGAGCCTGTCCTTTCTTTGCCCACGGTAAATGCTCTGGACGGAGTTAGTGCGAGCCCGCAGGAAACCTCTTGGGGCTGCGAACGGTGCATGTACTCGACTAAACACTTCCCTTAAAGGGTCGAAATCCTTTGTGTTGGCCTAACAAAATGCGCGCACTGTCCCTTCTCCAAGGTTGCTTGAACATTAACGCTGTCTACTCTTTGCTCATGCACTGTAGAACGCTTGCAAGCAATTCACTCGACGCACTCCAAGCTTCTAAGTTTATCGCAAAGGGAGGGACAACCACTGAGTTCTCTCACCAGTTGGCAGCTTGTGGAGGAATGCATTAAGTTTTTATTTAGAAATCTGTTGTAATAAACAAGTGTAGTATCTTGTATTTGGCTTATAGGGTCGCCAGCTAACTAGAAAGGACGGGTTGGTCCCATATATTATTCCGGTTTTTACTATTTAACTCTGTCATGGGGGTCATTGCAACCAGAGAAGTACTTTTTGGAAGTTGTCTCTGGTGGGTAATGTGAAACGCAAGAACGAGTTTCTGCACTGCAAGGTCGAATAAACAAATGTATAAACATCAGCCAAAATACTAGGGATAACTCATCTATTCTTGGTAATTGTGCCTTGGGAATTTCACCGTCAACCCGAGGGCCTTAGTTTAACGTCTCATCTGAAAGATGGTATCCCAGAATCACAATGGTTGCAGTAGGAAAGGAGGCCCTAAGACGACTTGAGTGTGTACTGGCTGTATGTAAGAACAACCCAAGTAGTCCCTCTCTCCAGACTTGCAACATTTTTTTAAGCTACTTATCCAAGACTTTTGTGCACGCTAATTGAATTGCTTCAATTAACAATCGTGCTGATGCATCACAGACCATAATTTGCTGTGTAAAAACAAAAAAAATCCTATTTTATCTTGGTTATTTTACTAATCATCTTCATTCTATTTCTGGTTCTTTTGCTTTCTTGATTGCTACCTCCCCCTACTCTTCATAATCCTGCAAGTTCCTCTATTAGATTTCCTTGTAACCTTCTCTGTTACAGGAAGTATAGCACCTACTTCTGCAGAATTTCAGTATAGTTTTAGTAAGTTTCTTTGGCATCCTATCCATAGTCTTCACATCTTTCTGAAGAAACTCATAACTTAATTTGCAGTCCAATCAGTATTCCATAATGACTTCTGTGCTGTTTTGCTCTGTACCTGTTTAGAAAGCTGAGGTTCCCATCTGCATTTTTTAATCTCTTTGCTCAACCTCACCTACAATTTAAAACGAACTAACCACAGGGGCTGGTGAATCTGTGGAATTCATTGCAATTATGAGGCAGCACCTCTACTTTGTAGGAGTTTGCAGAGATTTGGCGTGGCATCTAAAACTTTGGTAAACTTCTATAGCTATGTAGTGGAGATATTGACTGGCCGCAATCCAGGCTGGTGTGGAAACACCAATGCCCTTGAATGGAAAATCCTACAAAAGTAGTGGATGCAGCCCAGTCCATCACAGGTAAGGCCCACCCCATCACTAGAGCACATCTATATGAAACGCTGTCGCAAGAAAGCAGCATCCATCATCACGGAGACCCATCACTCAGGATACTTGCTTCTCATTGCTTCCTCATGAAGAGGGTACATGAGTCTTGGGACTCACCAGCACATTCTAGAACAGTTACTACATCTCAACCATCAGGCTCTTGAACCAAAGGGCTTAACTTCACTCAACTTCACTTTCCACATCTGAAATGTTCACTTTCAATCTCTTCATCTCATGTTCTCAATATTTATTGCTTATTTATTCATTATTATTATTATTATTATTTCTTCGTTTTGCATTTGCACAATTTGTTGTCTTCTGCACTCTGGTTGAATGTTCTAGTTGGGCGGTCTTTCATTGACTTGGTTATTGCTATTTATAGATTTATTGGGTATGCTCACAAGAAAATGAAACTCGGGGTTGTATATTGTGACATATATGTACTTTGATAATTTACCTTGAACTTTTGTAGAGGCTAAGTCACTGGGTATATTTAAAGCAGACGTTGATAGGTTCTTGATCAGTAAGGGTGTCAAAGGTCACAGGAAGAAGGGAAGAAGGAAGAATGGTGCTAGGAGGGAAATTAACTCTTAGTAAATGCCGCGCTGACTTTTTGGATTTTGTATTTTATATTCTGTGTTTTTGCTCATTCGTTCTTGTTGCCATTTGTGCATAGTGGGGGAGGGGTGGCGGGGCAGTGATGTTTTGCTTTGAACAGGTTCCATGGTTTGCTTTGTTTCATGGATGTCTGTGGAGAAGGTGAATCTCAGGGTTGTATACTGCATACATACTTTAATAATGTACTTTAAATTCAGCCATGATCAAATGGAGAAGAGACTAGAGGGGCTGAATGGCCTAATTCTGCTCCTTTGTTTTATGGTCTTGTATGTTCTCTGCTCGTGTTCCTTTCAGAGTTGTGCTTCAAAATACATTAAATCTTCATATTTCTCAGATTTTTATGATATGTGCGTATTCCACTAGCCACCTTGTATCTCAAATATTTTAACTGTGGTCTTTGTAGTTCACCTATCTAATGCCCTTCCATTGTAAGTAGTGTTGGCACTGGGTTTCACAATTGCTCTCAGGTGTATCAAGTCCAGTTTATATACAGGTATATAGTTATATGACAATGAGCTATATGACCATATAATGTACAGTTCCATGCAAAATTTTGGGCACCCCTGGTCAAAATTTCTGTTACTGTGAATAGTTAAGTGAGTAGAAGATGAACTGATCTCCAAAAGTCATAAAGTTAAAGATGAAACATTCTTCTCAACATTTTAAGCAAGATTAGTGTATTATTTTTGTTTTGTACAATTTTAGAGTGAAAAAAAGGAAAGGAGCACCATGCAAAGGTTTGGGCACCCCAAGAGATGTGAGCTCTCAGATAACTTTTACCAAGGTCTCAGACCTTAATTAGCTTGTTAGGGCTATGGCCTATTCACAGTCATTGTCAAGAAAGGCCAGGTGATGCAAATTTCAAAGCTTTATAAATACCCTGACTCCTCAAACCTTGTCCCAACAATCAGCAGCCACGGGCTCCTCCAAGCAGCTGCCTAGCACTCTGAAAATTAAAATAAATGATGCCCACAAAGCAGGAGAAGGTTATAAGAAGATAACAAAGCGTTTTCAGGTAGCCATTTCCTCAGTTCGTAATGTAATTAAGAAATGGCAGTTAACAGGAATGGGGGAGGTCAAGTTGAGGTCTGGAAGACCAAGAAAACTTTCCGAGAGAACTGCTCGTAGGATTGCTTGAAAGGCAAATCAAAACTTCTGACTGCAAAAGGCTTTCAGGAAGATTTCCTGAGTGTGTGCTTTTAGGCTTCCAAACCTCCTCCATGATGGTAGCAATGAGAACAAAGCATGACCTGGGTAATGGGAATTCTTATTGATGGATGCTGCCTTCTTGAACCTTCGTTCCTTGAAGGTGTCCTGGATACTATGGAAGCTAGTACCTATGATGGAAATGATTCAGTTTACAACTCTGTGCAGTAGCACCTTCCCCCCCATACCAGATGCAGCCAGTTAGAAAGCTCTCCACGGTACATCTGTAGAAATTTGCGAGTGTCCTTGGTGACATACCAAATCTCCTCAAACTCGTCATGAAATATAGCCATTGTCGTGTCTTCTTTGTAACTACATCGATATGTTGGGTCCAGGATAGATTCTCAGAGATATTGACACCCAGGAACTTGAAATTGCTCACCTTTTCAACTTCTGATCCCTCTATGAGGACTGGTGTGTGTTCCCTTGACTTCACCTTTTTGAAGTCCTCAATCAGTTCTTTGGTCTTACTGACATTAAATGCAAGGTTGTTGCTGTGACTCCACAAAACTAACTGATCTATCTCGCTCCTGTACACCCTGTCATCACCATCTGAAACTCTGCCAACAATAGTTGCATTGTCAGCAAATTTATAGAAGGCATTTGAGCTGTGCCTAGCCGCACAGCCATGAGTATGCAGAAAGTAGAGCAGTGGGCTAAGCACACATCCTGAGGTGTGCCATTGTTGATTGTCAGCAAGGTGAAGATGTTATTTCCGATCCACACAGATTGTGGTCTACCAGTTAGGAAGTATGAAGCACCACTAGTGTTATACAGTTTATTTTTTAACTTGTAGCATATATGCACAATATTATTTGTTAATTTCTTTGTAGTAATATTACTTTGTGTATAATCTGTGTGAGTTATCTGTGCTGTGTACATTGGTCCAGAGAAATATTCTCAGTATACATGAGTATGGTTGAATGACAATAAACTTGAACTTCAAAATTAAACTAAAGGCACAATATTGCAGATGAGGTGGAAACAGAAACAGACTGCAAGTCAAACAACATTTGTGGAGAAAGAAATAATGTTATGATTTCAGATTGATGGCCATTTATCAAATGTCAGAAATGTGTTTGGGGTGAGGAAAGGGGAATGGGTGTAGAAAATGAAAGGATGCTCTGAAAGAATGGAGATCAGGGAGATTACATATGGTGGTTCTGATTGAAGGTACATATGGAGGAAATTTAGTAGGAGACAAATTAAATCTAAAATACCAGACGAGGGAAAAGAAAAATGCAGGAAATACGCAATACAGGATTGTAAGATCTTATTATCTGAAGTGATTGAATTTGTTGTTGAGCAACACACACAAAATGCTGGAGAAACTCAGTAAGTAAAGCAGCATCAATGCAGGGAATAAAGAGTCGACATCTCGAGTCCCTTCATCATGATTGGAAAGTTGGTGGGGGGGGGGTGGTCAGAAGCCGCAATGAAAAGGTAGCGGGGTTAGGAAATGTATGATAATGCATTTTGGTAAAAGGAACAATAGTGCAGACTATTATCTAAATGGGGGAGAAAATTTGAACTTCAGACGTGCAAAGGAACTTGGGAGTCCGTGTGTAAGACTTCCAGAAGGTTAATTCGCAGGTTGAGTCTGTGGTGAAGAAGGTGAATGCAATGTTGGCATTTATTTCAAAGGGAATAGAATATAATAATAATGCTGAAGCTTTATAGAACACTAGTCAGGCTGCACTTGGAGTATTGTCAACCGTTTTGGGTCCCTTATCTCAGAGAGGATGCATTTTCATTGGAGAGAATCCAGAGGAGGTTCGCGAGAATGATTCTGGGAATGAAGGGGTTAAAATGAGGCGCTTTGGGCCTGTACACACTGGAATTTAGAAGTATGCATGGGCATCTCATTGAAACCTATTGAATGTTAAAAGAACTAGATTAAGTGGATGTGGAGAGGATGTTTCCTCTGGTGAGGGTATCCAGAACTAGAGAGCACAGTCTCAAAATGGACAGGTAACCTTTTAGAACAGACGTAAGGAGGAATTTTTTTTTTTTAGCCAAAGAGTGGTGAATCTGTGGAATGCTCTTCCACAGACTGCGGTGGAGGCCAAGTTCACGAGAGTATTTAAAGTGGAAGTTGATAGATTTCTGGTTGGTCAGGGCGTCAGGGGATAAGGTGAGAGGGCAGGTGTATGGGGTTGAATGGAAGCTGGGATCAGCCATGATGAAATGGCAGAGTGAACTCTGGGTCTTAGGGTCTTGTGGTCTAAGCTGGCAGGTGTGAGTGACAGCAAATGAGGAAGATGGTGGGTAGAGTGATGAAGTGAAAATGCTGGGAAGGGATTGGTGGAAGAGGTAAAAAGCTAAAGAAGATGAATACAGTGGACTATGGAAGAAAGGGAAGAAGGAGGGAAACCAGAGAGAGGTGATGGGCAGATTAGGAAAAGAGAAGGGGTAAGAGGGTAACCAAAATGGGGAATGGAAAAAGAGAGGGAGGGAGGGCGGAAAAAATTACTGGATACTAAAGAAATTGATTCTCATGCCATCAACTTGGAAGCTACCCAGATGGAATGTGAGGTGTTGGTCTTCCATCCTGAGAGGCCATGGATAGACTCCTCCCCTTCTCCTGGCCTGATTCTACTTCCCTGGTTTCCCTCCTTCCCTTTTGTCCATGGTCTACTATTCTCTCCTATTAGATTCCTTCAGCCCTTCACCTTTTTCCTCTATCCCCTCCCACCTTCTTCCATCATTCCCCCCTCCCCCACACATCTTCCCCTCATCTGGTCTTACCTTTCACCTGTTAGCATGTACTCCTGCCCACACCCCCAACCTTATTCTGGTTTCTGACCTCTTCCTCTTCAGTCCTGGTGAGGGGTTTCAGATTGAAATGAGGGCTTGTTTATTCACTTCCATAGATGCTGCCTGACTTGAGTCCCACAACCAATTATCTCACTTTAAGGACTCTTTTCCTCCAACATTTTGTGTGTGTTGCACAAGATTTCCAACATTAGGGTTAGGGACAGTGATCAGAAGCAAAGTGACAGAAAAATGGAAGTCCCGTGTGTTTGTTGTAGAGTCAGTGGTGGCAAAGAGTGGTCAACCGGTTAGTTTTTGATATCTCCAGTGCAAAGGCAATTTCATTGTGCATTTTAAGCTGTATACTAAATTAAAAATGTAACCTGGAGTTAAAGTAGTAATCTGTCCTTCCTGGTTCAGGTTGCTAAATATTGGGCTGATTAGATGTTTGCATTAGTGGGGAAAAAATAGCACTCAGTTAGTAATATGTAAACGGAATTTGAATTTTTGGGGTTTTGAAAAACTCTCATGATCTGTTAAGAATTTGATTTTTATTATTTACAATGAAATACTGTGATGTCAGTGAAATATTAGCAAGATATTTTGCCGTAAATATTCTCCAAAGTGCAGCATTTTGTGCACAGATTGCTGACCAATTGCGTTTTTTGTGATGTATAGACTCCATGGTACCTCCTGTACCTATAAGTGGCCACTGAGCCTATGTTCATGATCTTCTGCTGCTATAGCCCCTCCACTTCAAGGTTCAAAGTAAAACTTATTATCAGAGTATATATATATCACCACAAACAAACCTGAGATTCTTTTTTCCTGCGGGTATACTCAGCAAATATAAATGAATAGCAATAAATAACAAGACCATGAAATAACAATATAAGAGTCCTTAAAGTGAGATAATTGGTTGTGGGACACCAGAAATAGATTGAGTGTAGCAATCCCCTTTTCTTCAAGAGCCTGATGGTTGCGGGGTAGTAACTGTTCTTGAACCTGGCGATATGAGTCCTGAGGCACTTGTACCTTCTACCTGATGGTAGCAGCGAGGAAAGAGCATGATGTGGGTGGTGAGGATCTTTGATGAAGGATCACAAACAAGTGAAAATCTGCAGATGCTGGAAATCTGAGCAACACACACAAAATGCTGTAGGAATTCATCAGGCCAGACAGCATGCTGCTTTTCTACGACTAAATGTTTCACGTAGGTGTGCTCGATGTTTAAGAGGACCTTACCTGTGATATACTGGGCCAAATCCACTACCTTTTGTACGATTTTCCATTCAAAGGCATTGGTGTTCCCATACCAGCCCATAATGCAGCCAGTCAATACACTTTCCACCACACATCTATAGAAGTTAGTCAACATTTCTGATGACATGCAGTGCTGTTGTGCTTTCTTTGCAACTATATTTATATGATGGGTCTAGGACAGCTCCTTTGAGATGGTGACACCCAGGAATATAATGTTACTGACCCTCTCCACCTCTGCTCCTCTGAGTACTGGCTCATGAACTTCTGGTTTCCCTCTCCTGAAGTCTACAATCAGTTCCTTGGCTGTACTGACATTGAGTGAGAGGTTGTTGTTGTGACAACACTCAACCAAATTTTCAATCTCCCTCCCGTATGCTGATTCATCACCCCTTTTGATGCACCCCGCAACAGTAGTGCCCTCAGCGAACTTGAATATGGTGTTGGATCTGTGCTTGGTCACACAGTCATTGGTGTAAAGTGAATAGAGCAGGGGGCAAAGCACACATCCCTGAGGTGCACCTGTGCTGATGGAGATTGTGGAGATGTTTTTGCCAATTCGGGTCTGTGCATGTGAGGAAATCCAGAATCCAATTGGACAAGGGATATTGAGGCCCTGGTCTTGGAGTTTACTGATTAGTTTTGAGGGAATGATGGTATTAAAAGCTGAGCTGTAATCAATGAAGAACATCCTGGTGTATGCATTTTTGCTGTCCAGATGTTCCAGGGTTGTGTGAAGAGCCAATGAGATGACATCTGCAGTAGGCAAGTTGAAGTGGATTTGATGTGTGTTCAGAGATGCTCTTCTGTACACTTCTGTTGTAACACATCGTTACTTGAGTTACAGTTGCTTTCCTGTCAGCTTGACCAAGTCTGGCCATCCTCCCCTGACCTCTCCCATGAACAAAGTGATTTGCCCACAGAATTGCTGCTCACTGGATGGTTTTGTTTTTTGCACCATTCTCTGTAAACTCTAGAGACTTGTGCATAAAAGACAAAATCGGAAGATTCTGAGATACTCATACAACCCCATCTGGCACCAACAGCATTTCACAGCCAAGTCACTTAGTTCAAAATTCAAAGTAAGTTTATTATCAAAGTACCTACATCACCATACTCTACCCTGAGATTCATTTCCTTCTAGGCGTTCATGGTAGATACAAAGAAGCACAACAGAATCAATGCAAAACTGCATATGATGGACCAACAAATAAAACAATGTGCAAAAAGGCAATAAGCTATGCAAATACGAAAAAGAATAATAATAAATAAATAAGCAATAAACATTGAGAAAACGAGTTGTAGAGTCAATAGACTGGAATCAGTTCAGTGTTACCGTGAGCGAAGCTATCCACTCTGGTTCAAGAGCCTTATGTCACATAAGATCACATTTCTTTCCCCTTTCTGATGTTGGTTTGATCAACTGAATCTCTTGACCATGTCTGTATGCCTTTATGCATTGAATTGCTGCCACATGATTAACTGATTTGATATTTGTAGTAACGAGCAGGTAAATATGTGTACCTAATAGAGTGCAAACTGGGGGAACATGCACATTTTCGTACCCAACTTGGGCTTCACCGTTGGTGGAATGTCTTACAAAAGTAGCACTGGATGGAGATCTTGTATCCACTGTACCTAAGTGGCAGGTCTGATTGAGTGTTTGGTCAATGATAGATGCTGGGATTTTGCTGACAAGAACAATCATGATAATGTAATTGAATGTTGGTCACTCTTGAAGATAATCATTGCCTGGTACATATCAAACAATTTCATTGCAGCCTTATTATCCAAGGAGTTATAAATGGAATTGAGCATTGTGTAATGGTATGCTTCATTACAGGAAGGATGTGATTGTGTTGGATTAGAGTGCTGGTAAAATTGACTGGGATTGGAGGATTTGAGATACAGGGAGAGATTGGATAGACTCACTTGTTTTTCCTGATCTGAAGGAAGCCATGAGGTGACCTGCCAGAAGTGTATAAAATTGTAATAGAATTGAATTTACCATGGTATCAAAAACAAGAGGGCATTGGTTTAAAATAAAAGGAAAAAGTTTTAAAAGGGTTTTGTGGGAAATTTTTTTTTATATAAAAAAACAGAATGGTTGATATCTGGAAGTTGCTGTAGAGCTGCTGGTGGAATGAGATACATTCACTACATTTAAGAAATAAACCTGCACTTGAATGAACAAAACACAAGGAAACAGTAGTTCAGCAGTTCCCAGATTGTATTTTTTTTTCATCTTATACTTTCAGTAATTTGGGCAAATCCATTTTGAGCTGTAAGGTGCAAGGTTACATGTAAATAAACAGCCAGATCTTTGAGGCAGTCCATCTGGCAAGTACAGAGTGTAGTTATGACAGAACAAGACCAGCAGCCCGTTTCTGTAATAAGAGACTGAAGCAAAAAAGAAAAATAGAGAAGGAAAGAAGGTCAAAATAGATAAAGAAAAAGCAGGGAATAAAAAATAAGAAAATTAAAATTTTTATTTTACATTTTAATGGCTTATCTTGTGAAGAATTGGCACATGTAAAATGGTAGGTTTCGAGGTTGAAAGGGGCGTCTGTTATTCTAGGAACCTAAAGCTAATTTAAAAAGTTATTAACCTGATGAATTTTAAGCTTGCATTTTCCACAGCAAGCATAGTTGACAATCAGTGAGTAATTGCAGCAACTTCATCAAATCTAGGGGAAAGTTCAGAGTCAACGGATATTTTTACAAAGTTGGTGCACTGGCAAAAGATTCTTCTGCTGGGTCTCAGTTCATAATTAATCTTTTCATCACCACAAATAGCTGTACTATTTACACAAAGTTGAGTTTTCTATTTATTTTTAGTTCAGTTTACAGGTGATTTCTCAGGAATCATTGGTTGGCAAATATAGTGGAGTGCTCTGTCACTGATCTCCCACTCTCCAATCAGACGCTCATCCTGTACTGGTCACTTAGTATCTTTTATTGCTGCTGTTTTTCACTTATTTATACAACTGCCTGTTTTATTATTATAGTGTCAGTAAGCATTATATTGTTTTGCATAAATATTCTGTCAACCTGTTAATCTTCAGACTGCCACTCAGGTATTTGTGCTATTATTTTGTGACTACTGTATGTGTTGGATTATATGTGCTGTGTGTGATTATTATGTACTGTATTTTGTACCTTAGCCACCAAGGAACAATGTTTTGTTTAGCTGTATACATCCAAATGGTTGAATGACAATAAACTTGAAGAGCAGCACCAGGTCGAAAGTATTTTTCTTAAGTGGCCACATAATTGGAGGATCAGCCTCTGAGGAGTTCTTTGGAGTCTTCAGACTCTGTGAATGGTAGATGAACAGAGACTTGCATTTGTCACCCATTTCTGCATTAGCCCCTAGAAGACTAAAGTTTTCTTTTAACTACCTCAAAGTGTGTAGCAGTTCTCTGATTCTTTACGTGACTGTAATTAAGCTACTCTACAGAAAGAGGCAGAGGTCACCTGAGAGTTTTTTGAACCAACTTTATTCTGAATATTGCAATACCGTTCACTTCATCAGTTCAGTGTAATTGAGAAACAAATGACATTTGGATTTCAATTGCAATTTAAGTTTTGCATTGTTGCAATTTCAAAGCTGGTGAATTATACACCTCAATTACAATCTGAAGATTGCACTTTGTCACAGTGTTGGTTATTTTTCCAAAATTATTACATTTTAAATTAATTTGTTTGCTGAGTTATGCCACTTTTTTACTTACAGATGAAAATCCGGGTAAACAAGAAGAGGTTGCTTTGGTTGATGGGTAAGTATCTCAATTTTAATATACAATATTCCACTGGGTGGTTTGTATTACTTTTGTTCGGAACCTGAATGTTGTTTCTCAGTACAATGGAGCTATCATTCCAAAACTTGAACCATTCACTTGAAACCTTTTAATTGATTCCTTGTGTTTTTTTTTATCATCACTGTATTTTTGGACATGTCTTATTTAATAATTTACCTTTTCAGATATGATCAATGTCTTAGCATGAAACACTATTTCAATCTGCCTAAGTCTTTTCTCTGTGGCTCTATGTGTAAGGTGTTTTTTTTGTTATGGAAATTATTCTGCCAGGGCTTTCTAACTCTAATCTTTGATACCCATGATGCTTTGACACTTAACTAAGTGGCCTATAAGTTGAATGTCCTCTATGTAACTTTTCTGAATCTTGAATATTTTTAAATGTTTTTGAAATATTTACATACTGCTTAAGTTGTAGTTTTAAATACCAATCTGGACAATGCACGTTCATTTTTTTTCTTTTGTAAAAAACATTGCTTGATATGACATACTTCTTGTCCAGCTGTCATTGCCACAACTACTATTGTTGCTGAGCTCAGCAAAGCATTTTTTTTGGCATGAAATGAAAGAAAGTGGGTTTTCAAATATGTATAGTATTGTTATTTGTGAATCTTAATATTTGTTTTGGGAAAGATATTTAATTAACTGCCTACTTGCACCATAAAAATATCTTTCCTTTTTTTTCCTTTTACTCCCATTCTGTGAGGTGCAAACATGATGAATTTCTTGCTCATAGTATAATCTGACATGAAAATTTTGCAGGTTAAACAGAAGCAGTTTGATTTTTTTTTCATCTGGGAAAAAATTATTCTAATTCAATAGCATTGCACGTAAAAATTCTACCAAGAAACATAACTGGCAAGAATGTTTTGTGCTTTATCGTTAGAGTTTGCAAGCCGTTTATCTTGACAAAGGAGCATGTTACAAACAATACTTCTGTTTATACTGATAATTTTCAAATCAGCTACAGTGGATTCCAGTTAATTGGGACACATTGGGACCAGTATATTTTGTCCCAATTAAGAAACTCCCTCAATTAGCCTAAGCTTAATGGAAATAGTTAAAAAGTATATTTAAAAAATGGCAGTCTAACAAATTGTGTATTTAAATGAAAAAAATGAACAAATGAGAACATTACCATACTGTAAAACTGTATTAGTTCCCTAATTCTTATCCATAGGGAATTCATTTACTGTACGCAATGAACAAAATCAGCACAGGCACCTAGTGCGGATAATGGACTGCCTTCGTACAATGCTATCAACAGTTGGATCCTCTAAATCTTCATTTTCATTGTAACATTCTAGTATTTTTTTGACACCAGTCTCTTGCTCCAATTAAGTGGCACAGTATCCCAAATAAAGGGAGTCCTGGCAATTTTCTCGATTATTTTTTGTTCTTTAAGAGTTGTCCTAAATAAGCGGCTGCCCCAATGAACCAATAGCCCAATTAAGCGCAATCCACTACATTAGAGGAAATGTGGTGGGCAAATGATTATGGACCCACATTATCTGGACTAACAAGTAAGGCACAGATTCTTGCATCAAATATTACTATAACTGCTGGTTTCCAAGCAACGATTATAAAGGATTAATGCTAAATATAAAGAAAAGAATGTAGTTACATAATTGAATTGACTTTATTTCTTAACATCCTTCACATACATGAGGAATAAAAATCTTTGTTCTGTCTCCATCTAAGTGTGCAATCACAGTAATGTATAATAATTTATAATAAATGGAACAGTCAATGTAATATAGAGTACGCTCAAATCAGTGTGAGTCAATCAGTCTGATGGCCAGGTGGAAGAAGCTGTCCCAGAGCTTGCCGGTCCTGGATTTTATGCTGTGGTACCACTCCCCGGATGGTAGCAGCTGGAATAGATTGTGGTTGGGATGGCTTGGGTCCCCAATGATCCTATGGGCCCTTTGTACACACCTGTCCTTGCAAGTGTCTTGAATCATGGGAAGTTCACAACTACAGATGCACTGGGCTGTCCGCACCACTCTCTGCAGAGTCCTGCGGTTAAGGAAGGTACAGCTCCCATACCAGGCAGTGATGCAGCCACTCAGGATGCTCTCAATTGTGCCCTGTAGAAAGTTCTTAGGATTTGGGGGTCCATACCAAACTTCCTCAAACACCTGAGGTGACGGAAGCGCTGTTATGCCTTCTTCACCACACAACTGGTGTATACAGACCACTTGAGGTGTTCGGTGATGTGGATGCTGAGGAAATTGAAGCTGTTTACCCTCTCAACCCCAGATCCATTGATGTCAATAGGGGTTAGCCCGTCTCCATTCCTTCTGTAATTCACAACCAGCTGCTTTGTTTTTGCGACATTGAGGGAGAGGTTGTTTTCCTGACGAAAGAAAAGTCAGAGAGATGACTTCTTCCCTGTAGGCCACCTCATTATTGTTTCAGATAAGGCCAATCAATGTAGTGTCGTCAGCAAATTTAATTAGCAGATTGGAGCTGTGGGTGGCGATTACAGTCATGTATACAGGGAGTAAAGGAGGGGACTCAGTACGGAGCCCTGAGGGGCTCCTGTATTGAGAGTCAGAGGGTTGGAGGTGAGGGAACCCACTCTTACAACCTGCTGGCGATCTGACAGAAAGTCCAGGATCCAGCTATACAAGGCAGGGCCAAGGCCGAGGTCTCTGAGCTTCTTGTCAAGCCTGGATGGAACTGTGGTGTTATGCTTGAAATGACCTTTCAAGTGTGTCAAATGACTTCATCCTAAATGTTATATTTTGATTAAATTTGGCTACTCATTTTGATATATTTGTTTATGCAGGGGTGAAGACTCTGTAAAACCACTGCAGGAAACGTCACCTGAATTCAAAGTCAGCAACTTAGAAATGGCTGAAGGTGTAAGTTTTAGAATGGCATTTGCATCATTAGATTGCATTCCTTATTTAATTGGCTAAATTAAATACATTCCAATTAAAAGATTGAAATATTACAGTGTGTAATTTTGCATTCCATGTAAGAGTTTTAAAAATATTATTTTATTATCCCAGTGAGTTGTAGGAGTAATTGAAAAGATTGCAACGAATGCTTTTGGCATTTTATACTTAAGTACTGCCTTTGACACAGCTGCACTGATAAGATATTATTTTCTCCATTTTGCTGATAAGTGAGTGTAGAACTTAACGAATGAGGTAGTTGATATTCATGTTCTTTATTTGGCAAGCTGGTTATCAACCTGAAAAGACAATTTCTGCTTTTACTGGCTGTAAATAGTGAAATATAAGCCACTATGGATAGTCCGGCAGAGGTTCATAAATTGAAGTGCTGTGAGTGAGCAAACAAAAGACCTCATGAAAGGTGGTCTGATGAGGATAACAGAAGTATTGTGTGTCAATATTATTCAATTCAGATACATTTTACTGATATTTAATGTTGCCTGCGTTAGTAGGTTACTGTGAAAGAAAGCAAACAAGCAATATGTTTCTGAATATTAGGTCAATCTTCCATCAAAATGATTGAGGACTCCATAAGTGAGGGGAATAAAATCATGGCTATTAGGTTGCAGTTTCATGAACTGGCATTTGAAGAAATTTCCCCAAAAGACAGCTGTTCTGATTGTTTATGGATGATGGGGATAGCTGACACCAGGTCCAAAACTAAAAGATGAGGACATTTGTTGAGAAAACAAAAAGCGGAGGAAACCAAGGTTGGAGACAGAGGATCTGCAGTAGCAATATTTGTCAGTTATATGACATGACGTCAGGTACTTTGGTTCACCGTGTCCATGCTGACTATATATTATCCACCTGCATTGATCTCCTTAACCAGCACTTCATCCATAATGTTCTGTGATTTTTGCAATTCAAGTGATACTAGACACTAGAATACTACAGCACAGTACAGGCCCTTCGGCCCTCGATGTTATGCCGACCCATGTATTCTTTTAAAAAAAAAGTACTAAACCCACACTACCCCGTAACCTTCTATTTTACTTTCATCTGTGTGCCTATCCAAGAGGCTCTTAAATACCCCTAAAGTTTTAACCTGCACCACCATCCCTGACAAGTCAATCCAGGCACCCACAACCCTCTGTGTTAAAAAAAAAACTTGTCCCTGATGTCTCCCCTAAACTTTCCTCCCTTAACTTTGTACATATGCCCTCTGGTGTTTGCTATTCATGCCCTGGGAAACAGGTACTGGCTATCCACCCTATCTTTCTTTTTCAATCTTTTTATTAAGTTTCAAATTAATAAACATAACAACGATAATAATAATGATACAAAGAGATCGGGATTACATTAATAACAGTTAACATGTACAAGCACAGATTCCGAGTAACAAATGTAGTTTAGCCTCACAATCTCTTAGTAACTAACCATGAAAAACATATTTTATAAAGAAAAATCCTAAACTTAAAAAAAACTAAACTAAAACAAAACAAAGGAAGATTGGGCTGCCATATTTCATCGGCTAAAATTATTATTTGTCGTTAACTCCACTCCTCTATGCATGAACAGAAGATTACTATAAAGGATTCAGAAAGGATCAGCTTACATCATATGAAAATATTGAATAAATGGCTTCTAAGTTTCTTCAAATTTAACCGAAGGATCCATAGTACAGCTTCTAATTTTTTCCAAGTTTAAACATGCTGTCATTTGGGAAAACCATTGAAATGTAGTAGGGGGATTGGAATCGTTCCATTTAAGTAAAATGGATCTTCTGGCTATTAATCTAACAAATGTAATTAGACGACAAGCTGATGAAGATAAATGACTGGAGTCTATCACTGTTACAGAAAAAAATTTAAGTTTAAATCCCTATCAGAAGAGTTTAATAGCATTTATTTATGATTTAATTATGAAAATACGCTTAGGTACTTCTGATAAAATTAAGAATGAGTAGGAAAGAGAACTTCAGATATCTTTACCTACAAAGAAATGGGAGAAAATTCTTCAACTAGTTAATACTTCAGTGTGTGCCAGACACGCTTTGATACAACTTGAGGTGGTTCATATGTCCAAGGATAAGTTAGCTCGTTTTTACTGCCATATAAATCCTGTTTGTGATAGATGTAATTCTGAGGTTCCTTGAAACATATGTTCTGGTCTTGTCCTCTTCTAGAAAAATATTGGGAAGATATTTTTGATATTATTTCAGTAGTTCTGTGTATTAATTTACAAACTCATCCTATTACTGCAATTTTTGGACTATCCACCCTATCTATGCCTCTCATAATCTTGTAGACCTCTATCAAGTCCCCTCTCATCCTTCTACGCTCCAAAGAGAAAAGTCCCAGCTCTGCTAACCTTGCCTCCAATCCAGGCAACATCCTGATAAATCTCCTTTGCACCCTTTCCATAGCTTCCACATCCTTCCTATAATGAGGTGACCAGAACTGAACACAATACTCTTAAGTGTGGTCTCACCAGAGATTTGTAGAGTTGCAACATGACCTCTCTACTCTTGAACTCAATCTCCCTATTAATGAAGCCTAGCATCCCATAGGTCTTCTTAACTATCCTATCAACCTGTGCAGCGACCTTGAGGGATGTATGGATTTGAACCCCAAGGACCCTCTGTTCACCCACACTCTTAAGTAACCGACCATTAACCCTGTACTCAGCCTTCTGGTTTGTCCTTCCAAAATGCATCACCTCACACTTATCGGGGTTGAACTCCGTCTGCCACTTTTCTGCCCAACCCTGCATCCTGTCTATATCCTCTTGTAACCTTCAACAACCTACAGCTCCATCCACAACTCCTCCAATCTTCGTGTCATCCACAAACTTACTCACCTATCCTTCCGCCTCTTTATCCAGGTCATTTATATAAAATCACAAAGAGCAGGGGTCCCGGGACAGATCCTTGCGGCACACCACTAGTCACCGTCCTCCAGGCAGAATACTTTCCTTCCACTACTACCCTCTGCTTTCTTACTGTAAGCCACTTTTTTTTATCCAAACAGCCAAGGTTCCACTGATCCCATGCCTCATGACTTTCTGGATGAGTCCCTCATGGGGGACCTTTCAAATGCCTTGCTAAAATCCACATAGACCACATCTACCACACTACCCGCATTGTTACCTCTTCAAAAAAACTCATTTAGGCTTGTGAGACACAACCTTCCCTTCACAAAGCCATGTTGACTATCCTTGAGTAGACTGTACTTCTCCAAACGCTCGTAGATCCTATCCTTAAGAATCCTTTCCAATAGTTTGCTGACCACCGATGTAAGACTCATTCTCCCTATTACCTTTTTTAAACAAGGGAACTACATTTGCCATTCTCCAATCCTCCGGCACCTCCCCTGCAGCCAAAGAGGATTCAAAGATCATAGCTACTGCTCCAGCAATCTCTTCTCTCACTTCCCACAGCAACCTGGGGTATATCACGTCTGGCCCTGGGGACTTATCAATCTTGATGTTTTTAAGAAGATCCAACACTACTACTTCCTTAATCTCCACATTGTCCAGCACACAGCCCTGTTTTATTTTGACCTCACCCTGATCAAGGTCCTTTTCACTTGTGAATACTGAAGCAAAGTATTCATTTAGGACCTCCCCAACTTCCTCTGCCTCCAGGCACATGTTGCCTTCTTTATCCTTTAGCGGCCCTGCCTTCATTCTTGTCATCCTTCTGTTCTTCACATATGCATAAAATGCCTTGCGGCTCTTCTTATTCCTATATGCCAAGGCCTTCTCATGCCCCCATCGAGCTCTCCTAAGTCCTTTCTTAAGCTCCTTCCTGGCTACCCTATCTTTCTCATGAGCCCCTTCTGCTTCCTGCTTCTTATATCTAACATATGCTTCCTTCTTCTTCTTGACGAGTTGCCTCACGTGTTTCGTCAGCCATGGTTCCCTTTTCCTACCATTTTTTCCTTGTCTCAGTGGGACAAACCTATCCTGAACCCTGCACAAGTGGCCCCTAAACTTCCTCCACATTACTTCTGTGCTTTCACCCTTGAACATCTGTTTCCAATTTACTCTCGCTAGTTCCTGCCTCATCCCTTCATAGTTAGCCCTTCCCCAGTTAAGCACTTTCCCATTTTGTCTGTTTTTATCCTTTTCCATAGCTGTGCTGAAGCTAAGGGAGTTGTGGTCACTCTCACCAAAATGCTCCCCCACTAAGAGGTCTGCCACTTGACCAGGTTCATTACCCAGAACTAGATCCAGTATGGCCTCTCCTCTGGTGGGCCGGTCCACATATTGTGTCAGGAATCCTTGAACATACCTGACAAATTCAGCCCCATCTGTCCACTTTGCAGTCAGGAGCTGCCAGTGAATATGAGGGAAGTTGAAAACACCCATAACTACAACCCTGTATTTCCTGCACCATTCTAAAATCTGCCTGCTTATCTGCTCCTCGGTGTCCGGATGGCTATTTGGGAGCCTATAGACTATCTGAAGTGCTCATCTAAATACTACTAAAATGTTGTGTGAGCACCACCTTCCACCATACAAATAGGTAATGCATTGGACAGCACTAAATTTAACACTATTCACTCTTTTCTTGATGGAAATTTAACTTTTAAGTATTTCAATTCCTTGATAAGCAGCTGAGTGGCAATAAAAGCAGTATATTAAAAACATCTCTGTTCTGCTCATTGGATATCATGAATAGATCAGCATAAGTTTAATGATTGATCTCACTAAGGAGAACAACAGGTCTACAGGGGCAGCAAAAGCAAATGATGGAAAGAAGAGGAATTTCACTTTTGTTTCTTGCATGCAACCTTAATTCAGTGGTCACCACAGAAAGCCTATGTCTGGAACTGTTGGCTGAGATCAGTATTGTTTTGTTCTCTGTGAAGAATTCCTGCTAAATATGAATACTATTGTTATTTGTTTAATCAGAAATGGAAAATTATTTGCTGAAAATAGTTTTTCATTGTTTCTCAACAATGTTGTGAAACCCATGTCAAAAGAGCCATCTGTGCTGTCACTATAATGTTTCCATTTCCTGCGTTGGCCATTTTTTTTGCGATTCCATTGCCAGGCAAATGATAGCTAGCTGAATTATGTGCTGCAACCACTTAGAAGTTGACTTGCTGGCTTTATTCGTGGCAAATTCTATCAGTCAGCGCAGAAAAGGTTTTTCTCATCTGCCAGCTGTTGCATTTCAGCAATTTCTTAAAATGTCAGTGTGCCAATGTGCTGCAGGGTCCTTCCCCAACTGAATAAACCAAATAAATTGATTGTGCTTTAGGTACAACCACCAGCAGCAACAAATTGAATTGAGTACATGTACAGTGCTTAATGAAAAAGTATTCAGCCCCCACAACTATTTACACATGTTACTGTCTCATTTTCTAATTTTAAAATATATTGAAGTAAGATTTTTTGAGCTAATCTATGAAGTATTGTGCATCTTTCCAAAACTTGTCAACAATTTAAAAACCAAAATTGTGAGGCTGAAAAAGTATTCATCCCCTTTGTAATTACTATGCTAACTTTCCTCAAGTGCAATAAGTATTACCTTACCAACTCACCCAATTCAATGATGCAGAAAATTGGAGGATTTGTTTTCAGTGAATTCATCAGAATAAACACCCCTTCTCTCTGCGATCCAACAGTATGGTAGATTTTCAACAGACCAAACCAAAATGAAGACAAAAGAGCATTCAAGGCAGGTCAGAAAAGTGATAATAAAGAAGCACAAATCTGGGGAAGACTACAAGATCATCTCAAAGGCACTGAACGTACCTCAGAGCTCACTGAAATCCATTGTGAAACCACAGCCACGTTGTTTATGTCACACCACCTCTCTTAAAGCTATTCACTGGTGAAAAAGGGCATTTGTAAGAGGCTTCTGTGATGCCAGCAGTCACTCAGAGTGAGCTGCAGAAATCACTGGCTGCAATTGGAGATGAAGTTCATCACCCCACAATCTCTAAGGCCTTGTACAAATGGGTATTTATGGAAGAGTGGCAAGGAAGAAGCACTGGCTTAAAAAAACACTTGCCTGTAAAGACTTTGCAAAGCATCACTTAGAAGATACTGTAAGGATATGGAAGAAAGTCTTGTGGTCAGATGAAACTAAAGTAGAACTTTTTGGCGTCAACACTAACACCATCCCTATTGTAAAGTATGGCGGAAGTAGCTTTGTGCAGCAGGGACTGGAAATCTGGTCAGGATTGATGGGAAGATGAGAGATCCTAAAAACACTTCCTAGTAGTATTTTAAAACTAGGAAGTTCATCTATCAGCAGGACAGTAACCCAAAGCACACTGCCAGAGCGACAAGAAAATTGATCTCCTTGAGCGGACCAGTCAGAGTTCTGACCTCAAGATTGCTCTCCACCGCCCCTCTCCAACTAACCTATCATACCTTGAGCAAGTTTGCAAGGAGGACTGTGCAAATCTTGCTCCATCACATTGTGCAAAGCTAATAGAGATTTATTCAAAAAAGACTACTGGCTGTAATAGCTGCGAGATATGATTGATCTGAGTACTGAGCAAAAGGGGATGAATACTTTTGAACTGCTGGTATTTCAGATTTTGACATCTTAGTTTTTCATGCTTTACAATTTTCCATTTTTTGGGCTCTACTGTGGAAAAAGGAGCACACAATTCACAAATAAAAACTCTCAATTAAATTAATCAGAATCCCTGTTTGTAATACTCATTTATTTGAACAAAGGGTTAGGGGCTGAATACTTTTACCAGGCATTGTATCTCACTTTGAGAAGAAAATTAACATATTTATGTCCTTACTTGCATCAAGAGGATACTAATACACTTATGATTGTAAAGGATTTTTTTATGTTTTTAGGTGTCACAAAATGGTGGTGATGAGGACGACAGTGATAGTGACAGCGATGATGATGATGTGAAGGTCACCATTGGCAACATTAAAACGGGTGCACCACAGTATATGTGAGTTGGCATGATTTCACTCAAGTAAATATGTTTCATTGAAGTTAGTAAAGTAACAAATAGTGGTTTTGGAAATAACTTTACTGCTACATAAAACAGTACAGCACAGAAACAGTCCCTTCGGCCCACAATGTTGTACCAAACCCATTAAATCAGTAATCAAATGGCCAATTAAACGAATCTTTTCTGCCTACACAATGTCATATCCTTCCATTTTCCTCACATTCATGTTCCTATTCAAGTATCTCTTAAAAGTCCATAATGTATCTACCTCTGCTACTACCCCAGGCAGTGCATTTAAAGCACCCACCACTCAGTGTGTGTGTAAATAATAATTTTAAAAAAAAGCCCCATCTCCTGTCTCCTTTGAAATTGTCCCCTATGCCCTCTGGTATTAGGAATTTTAAACCTGGGAAAAGATGCTCTTCATCTAATCTATCTATGCCCCTCTAATCTTATAAACCTCTGTCAGATCTTCCCTCAGCCTCTGCTCTTGAGAAAAAAACAGAAGTTTGTCCAGGTTCTTGTCATCGTGCATATCCTCTAATCCAGGCCGCATCCTTGTAAGCCTCTTCTGCTCCCTCTCTAAAACCTTGACATCCTATAATGGGGTGGCTAGAACTGTATGCAATGTTCTCAGTTCGCGTCTGATCCCGTTACCCACCTATGGGTTGTAGGGGCGCTTTCGCGTGTCTTGGGCTAGTGAGACCTGGCAGCACCCATCCCTCTTCAGGCCAGACCACAGCCAATGTCCTACACCTCGGTGGCTCTCCTTGGCCTTGATCACAGGGCCGATGTAGTTCTGCGAAGGGCTCATTCACTCTGGCCGGTGACTTCATCAGCAAGACCTTTGCCCAGTGGCTGTGTGTTAACACCAGCCCCTCCTGTCGTTTAGCCCGCCAGCTGAAGTGGTGTACCAGGGTGTGTCACTTGGGAGCAGACATGAGAAATTTAGGAGACGGATGAGGACCAGCCTGTCCACCCTACTAGATAGAGTGCAGCTGCCAGACATCAAAGGTACTACCTCTATCCAGAGTCCTCTACCCTGTACTCTACCTAGATACTCTAGATGCTGCCTAGAGTTTTATACAGCTACAGTATAATTTTCTGTCTTTTGAACTTAATGCCTCAACTAATATAGACAAGCATGCCATATACATTCTTAACCACCCTATCAACCTGTGTAGCCACTTTCAGGGAGCTATGAACTTGGACCCCAAGATGCCTTTGCTCATCAACACCTTTTAAGGCCCTGAACAGTGTACTGTCTCTTTACATTTGGCCTACCAAGGTACAGGACTTCACGTTTGGCTGGGCTATGCTCTGTCTGACATTTTTCCACCCATATATTCAACTGATCTATATTTCGCTGTTTTCTTTGCCAATTTTCTATGCTGTTCTCAACCCCACCAGACTTGCTAACCCATCCGTCTACATTTTCATCTAGGTCATTGCCATACTGTACATTACAAACAACAGAGGTCCCGGTACAAATTCCTGCAGAAGATCACTAAATAACAGACTTCCAGCTAGTAACCTTTAACCATAACCCTTTAACCATAACCATTCCCTTTAACCATAACCATTGCCGTCTTCTGTGGGCAAGCCGGTCTGAATCCAAGCGGCCATTTCACTGTCGATACCATGCATCTTAATCTTCTGGAGGAGCCTTCCAGGAGGGACTTCGTCAGACACCTTACATCCATTTAGACAATATCCACAGACTGACCTTCATCAATCACTCTAGTCACCTCATCAAAAAAACAAATCAACATCCTTCACATTCCTAAATGTCTTCAAATGTGTATTTCTCCTGTCTGAATTTATGTTTCCACCATTAACTGGTTTTCTTGTTAAATAATCCTCAAGTCTATCACATCAAGAAAAAAGCTCTCATCATCTTCCACTCTTGATAACTACTTCAAAACAAACAGCTAGAAATAAGATTTAGAAGCTCTTAATAACCCAAGATCAACTTAATTGCTTGACTTTATACCCACAGCAATCACTTCATTCCCAAAATCGCACATTCCTAGACAGCTATGACTTTTGCAAAATAACACTACATGGTGATGTAGGAAATCTAAAATAAAGAGAATGATGGGAATGTTCAGCATGTCACCTAGCATTTGTGAAGAGCGGAAAACAGAGTTAACATTGCATTCGATTTAGCAAAGTTGGGTACCTGAATCAGGAGCTGCATCATTTTTATTATCTCTGGCTCATAAGTCATGAAATTTAGTGTTTGTGGCGGCAGTATGGCAGAAAGATATAAAATGACTGGAAATTACAAAACTAATAAATAATGCAAAATGAATGCTGAGGACTGGTTGAAATGTGAGATTCTGTTCATCAAAATTCCTTAGAGTCAGAGGCCAGAGTATGATGGAGAATTAAAATGGTGGGCAACAAAAGCTCAGGATCACCCTGCAAGCTGAACAGAAGCTGTAACTCCAATATAAGGGAAACCACATTGTGACTATCAAATAATGTACATCGTCTTGTATCATGCAAAAATATATTGGCATGCATATTCAAATTTAAGAGCAGGAGTAAGCTGCTCAGACCTGTTGGTCGGCTGCACAATTTTAAATGATTGTGCCTGATCTGATGTAACATTAATTTTGTGTTCCATTCTGTGTGTTAACCGTTCACCCTGTTACTTATCTAGCTACCTGTCTCCTATTTCTGCTGTTCTACTTCCACTACGCTTTGAGGAAGACTTGTGATGCTCTTGAGAGGGAAGGAGCTATCTTAATTCTCCACCAAGTGGCTGACCACTTTTGTTTCTAGTGCTAGATCCTCCCACAGCCTTTTCACATTCGCCATATCAATCCTGTTGCCTCTCACTCTTCCAAATTTAAGTGAATATAAGCCAAGCTCATTAGAAATGACCAGTTAATTCCAGCTACTTGTGCAATAACTGTTCTTTGAGCCCATGTCCACTGTATTAATAACATACCTTAAAGAAAGGGTCTAATATTGTATTTGGTACTCTAGACATGGTAACGGCTTATATCACTGAGGTACATTCTGTGAACTTTTGAATTCAATTCCCCTATGAAGATATTTTAACATTTCTGTTAAGTTTCCTATCTACTGCATCTGCATTTTGAGAGTCAGTTTTCTCCGTAGCTCAGAGCTCTGCAGACTTCCACCACTGAAATAATATTACTTGTATTTTATACTCCATTTGGCAGATTTAGGCTATTTAATTAATCTAATTGTATCTCCATTTGACTCCTTAATGTTCTCTTCATACATAACTTCTTAAATTTATCTTTCTGACTTCAAATTTAGCATAATGACTAACATTTTTAAAGTTTTTTTTTGATGAGTAACGGGGATGATGTATAGGAGACTTGTTGCTTCACTGAGAAGGAGTACTTATAGACTGGGACCTCACTGCAGGAGTTTTAGACAGAACAGAATTTGTTACGGTTTCTTAAATTAATATGTAGGTAGTCTAACAAGGGGAAAGGCCATACTGGAGTTCCTGTTAGGTAATAAGCCTGATCGGATGACTGAATGGGAGAACAGTTTAGGGGGGGAACAGTGATCACAATTCCTTAAGTTTTAAGGTAGCTATAGATAAGTGTGGACCTTGTCAGAGAGTAATAGTTGAAGCTAGGCATATTACAGAAGTATCATGCAGGAAGTAGGGAGAGTTAATTGGAAACAGCTGTTTTTGTGCCATTTCTGACAAGACCAAGGACAAGTATGCACTATCTTTTTTTTCCCCAGAGTTGACATTAGAGGGCATGCACTTCAGGTAGAGGAGGTAAATTCAAAGGAGATATTTACCTAGTGTTGCATGCCTGGGATGAACTGGCAGGGGTGAGGTGGAGTCAATATGATAGAGGCTCATAGACAAATGAATGTACATAGAATGAAAGGATATGGACATTGTGTAGACAGAAGGGATTCATTTACTTAGTTCAGCACAACATCTTGGGCTAAAGGGCCTGTTCCTGTGCTGTTGTGTCCTTTGGTCCTTGAATAGTAGGAAAGGAGAAGAGTAGGTTTTTGTATCTGCTGTGGCTGTAAGGAAAACTGTTGCAAGGGGAATGTGTGTTGGCAGAGATGGAAGAAAAAATGATGAGGTTATGAGGTGAGCATTCTTTACTGGAGTGGGATGGGAAAATATGATAGGAATTATGCAGCATTATCTGTTGAATGAAGTGGCTGGGAAGCAGTGGAAGGTGAAGACAAGGGGAATCCAATTGCTTCTCTGAAGACAGAAAAAGGAAGATTTTCAGCATCTGTAGATTCTTGTTACTCAATTTTTGTTAAGGTATACACTCTGTGGCCACTTTATTAGGTACACCTGTACACCTGATTAATGTACTTATCTAATCAGTCAATCAAGTGGCAGCAACTCAATGCATAAAAGCATTCAGACATTGTGAAGCAGTTCAGCTACTGTTCAGACCAGACATCAGAATGAGAAGAAATGTGATCCAAGTGACCTTTGTTTGTGGAATGACTGTTGGTGTCAGATGGGATGGTTTGAGTATCTCAGAAACTGTTGATCTCCTGAAATTTTCACATACAACTGTCGCTAGAGTTTACAGAGACTGGTGGGAAAAGCAAAAAAACATCCAGTGAGTGGCATTTCTATAAGCAAAGATTCCTTGTTAATTAGATAGGTCAAAGGAGAATGGCCAGACTGGTTCAAGCTTACAGGAAGGCAGCAGTAACTCATCTAACCATGTGTTATAACAATGGTGTGCAAAAGCGCATCTCTGAACCCACAACACATCAAACTTTGAAGTGGATAGGCTCAGCAGCAGAAAGTCACACTAAGTTCCACTCCTGTACCTAGTAAAGTTAGTCACTTAGTTGATTTTCTGGTAATTATCATTTTGCTGTGTCCAAATTAACCAGAGAAATTCTTCCAGATACTAATTAATTGATTGCAAAGTATTCTAGGGATGACTTGTAGTCATGAGAAGGTAGCTCAATGGTGCAGCAGGTCGCACTGCTGCCTCTCAGCTGAAGTCACCAAGGTATTGTCTGTAGGAAGTTTTAAGATTTGCCTCTGATCGCTAAAGCATGCTGGTAGGTTTATTAGCTGGTGTAAATTAGCTCCAAGTGTAAGTTAATGGGGAAAAAAGAATATGTCAATGAGAGAATCAAAGTGGAAATGGTAGGCATGTGCTTGAAGGACTAGGTTGCAGGGATTCACAAAATGAGAGTGTGAATGGGGCTAATAGGATTGCTTCTCAAGGCACTAGCATAAATCGGATGGGTGAAATGACCTGCATTATAATGCGAATAAATAAGAGGTAAAAATACACATTTATGCTATGCTGCCTTCTGACTATCATAATCATCCTTTTTGAAGTAAGAAATTTTTTTTAATAAAATGTATACCAAAATTTGTTGGTATTTTTTACAAGCATACACTGATGTGGAATATTTGATTAAATAATTTAAATGTGTATGAGATTAACTAATTTCTTTTAAGTTATGTTTTAGGAAATGTTTTAATTTAATGCTTTAAATTTACAAAGGGGCACTCCAATGAATTTGAATCTGAAGAGTGGACGCACATATGGTTCTTCTGCAGGTTAGTGAAGGTGTTTATTCAGCAATTAGTGAATAAATGGTGGTAGTTGATTCAGAATGCACATTTATTTATGGACCTCACATTAATAACCAATATAGTTGAAATTAGATCACAGAAATTTCCAATATTGAAGGGACAAGGTAAATCCTTCCAGTATGGGCTAATCTTTGCAAAAGGAATCCCAATCCAATTTCACTGTTCTGCCCCTTTTCATACAAGACAAGACAAGACAAAGGAGCAGAAGTAGGCCATTCAGCCCATCAAGTCTGCTCCGCGGCTCCCCCATGAGCTAAACTATTCACCCATCTAGTTCTAATTTCCGGCTTTTTCCCCATATCCCTTGATACCCTGACTAATTAGATACTTGTCAATCTCCTCTTTAAACACCCCCAATGATCGGGCCTCCACAGCTGTATGTGGCAACGAATTCCACAAATCCACGACCCTCTGGCTAAAAAAATTTCTCTTCATCTCTGTTTTAACTGGGTACCTTCTAATTCTAAGACTATGGCCTCTTGTCCTGGACTCACCCACCAAGGGAAACAACATTTCCACATCTACTCTGTCCAACCCTTTCAACATTCGAAACGTTTCTATCAGATCCCCTCTCATTCTTCTGTACTCTAATGAATGCAATCCAAGAGCCGACAAATGCTCCTCATATGTTAGCCCCTGCATTCCAGGAATCATCCTCATAAATCTTCTCTGAACTCTCTCCAACATCAGTACATCCCTTCTAAGATAGGGGGCCCAAAACTGCACACAGTATTCCAAATGAGGTCTCACTAATGCCCCATAGAGCCTCATCAATACCTCCTTATTCTTATACACTATTCCTCTTGAAATGAATGCCAACATAGCATTCACTTTCCTTACCGCCAATCCAACTTGGTGGTTAACCTTTAGGGTATCCTGCACGAGGACCCCCAAGTCCCTTTGCACTTCCGATTTTTGAATTTTCTCCTCATTTAAATAATAATCTGCCGATTATTTCTTCTTCCGAAATGTACAACCGTACATTTGTCAACGTTGTATCTCATCTGCCATTTCTTTGCCCACTCTCCTAAACTAACTAAGTCTCTCTGCAACCTTTCCGTTTCTTCAACATTTCCTGCTCCTCCACCTATCTTGGTGTCATCCGCAAACTTAGCCACAAAACCATTTAATCCATAATCGAAATCATCGATATACATCATAAAAAGAAGCGGCCCCAACACTGACCCCTGCGGAACACCACTAGTAACCAGCAACCAATCAGAATAGGATCCCTTTATTCCCACCCTTTGCTTTCTGCCTATCAGCCAATGCTCCACCCATTTCAATATCTTTCCTGTAATTCCATGGGCTCTCATCTTATTAAGCAGCCTCATATGTGGCACCTTATCGAAGGTCTTTTGAAAATCCAAATACACAACATCCACAGCCTCTCCCTTGTCAATCTTATTCGAGATTACCTCAAAAAATTCCGATAGGTTGGTGAGGCAGGATCTTCCCTTCATGAAACCATGCTGGCTTCGGCCTATCTTGTCATGCACCTCAAGGTATTTCATAACCTCGTCCTTGAGGATTGACTCCAATATCTTTCCAACTACCGATGTCAGACTAATAGGTCTGTAATTTTCTTTTTGCTACCTCCTTCCTTTCTTAAATAACGGAACTACATTTGCGACCTTCCAGTCCTCCGGAACCATGCCAGAGTCTATTGATTCCTGGAAGATCATTTCCAATGCTTCCACAATCTCCAAAGCCACCTCCTTCAGAACCCTTGGGTGCACCTCATCCGGACCGGGAGACTTATCTATTCTTAGTCCACTTAGCTTCCCAAGCACTTTCTCTCTAGTAATCTTGACTGTACCTAATTCTATTCCCTGATACCTCTGGCTATCAGGAATATTGCTCATGTCTCCCACTGTGAAGACTGATGCAAAATACTCATTCAGTTCCTCCTCCATCTCTTTGATATCCATTATAATTTCTCCAGCATCATTTTCAATCGGTCCCGTATCTACCCTTGTCACTCTTTTACTCTTCATATATTTAAAAAAAACTCTTAGTATCTTTTTTTATGTTAATCGCCAACTTCCTTTCATAATTCATCTTTCCTTTCCTAATGACTTTCTTAGTTTCCTTCTGCAAGTTTTTAGAAGTCTTCCAGTCCTCATTTTTCCCATTAATTTTTGCTTCCTTGTGCGCTGTTTCTTTTGCTTTTATTTTTGCCTTAACCTCTCTCGTTAGCCACATTTGTGCCATTTTTCCATTCATGATTTTCTTTTTTCTTGGAATATATTTTTCCTGCATTTTCCTTATTGTAGGAATTTCATCCAATTCTGCTCTACCGTCCCTCCATTTAGCTTCCAATCGACTTGGGCCAGTTCCTCTCTCATACCACTGTAATTTCCCCTGTTCCACTGAAATATCGATACACCTGATACCAGCTTCTCCTTTTCAAATTTGAAACTGAACTTAATCATATTACGATCACTACTTCCAAGAGGTTCCTTTACCTCCAGCTCCCTAATCGCCTGAGGTTCATTACACAACACCCAATCCAAAACAGCCGATCCCCTGGTGGGCTTCTGGACAAGCTGCTCCAAAAAGCCATCCTGTAGACATTCTACAAACTCCCTCTCCTGAGATCCATTACCTTCCTGACTTTCCCAATCCACTTTCATATTAAAATCCCCCATAATTATCTTGACATTTTCCTTCTGACACGCTTTTACTATTTCCAGCTGCAACTTGTAGTCCACATCCCAGCTGCTGTTTGGAGGCCTGTATATAACTGCTATTAGTGTCTTTTTACCCTTGCTATTTCGTAATTCTACCCATAAGGATTCTACCTCTTCTGATCCTATGTCCCTTCTTTCTATTGATTTGATATCGTTATTTACCATCAGGGCCACGCCACCCCCTTTACCTACCTTCCTATCTTTCCTATACATTGTGTATCCTTGGATATTCAGCTCCCAATCACATCCATCATTTAGCCATGACTCGGTGATGGCCACAATGTCATATCTTATAACCTGCAGCTGTGCAGCAAGGTCATCCACTTTATTTCTAATGCTGCATGCATTTAAGTGCAGTATATTTATATCAGTATCTGTTGCCGATTTTGCTATATTTCTATTTTGCAGCAAATTATCCTGTATATTCTCCGGCCTGTCCTTCTCGCCATCTTTGCTGCACAGTATTTTTGACTTATTTCTATTTTCCTCTTCCTCGACCCTAACACCTTGGTTTTCTTCTCCTTGCCAACTTAGTTTAAACCCTCCCTAACAGCTATATTAAACAATCCCGCCAGGATATTAGTACCTTTTGAGTTCAGGTGTAATCCATCTTTTTTGTATAAGTCATACCTTCCCCAAAATAGATCCCATACCTCTGGATCTTTTTTTTTAATGCATCCATTTATTCTTAAAACAATACCATGTTTCATTCTGACTTACTGCTGGCACAAAAGCTCTTAATAACCCAGTACAAAGAAACTTCTCTTATCTTGCTCCTCTTCTTGTAACAAGTTTTACATTTTTTGAGTTCTGGCCAGAGAAAATGGTATTTTTTCTGCTTGCTCTATTGAAATACTGTAGACTCATTAGAAATATATTTGATTTTCATCTTCAGTATCTCCAATTATTTTCTCAACATTTTTGTTTACCTGTATTTAGACCCAAAGCTGGGATGATTAATGTTGTATGCTCTCCATTGTTTTCGTGTCCTCTAATTGGACATGAGATGTCCTGAACCATTTACAGTGATCTAATTGGGCTAATACGTCACTTTTATTCTTCTGTATTCCCACTTTGAAAGATTTAAATATGTTTTCATAGGTATATGTTTAGCTACATTATTCAGTGTTTTTACTTCTAATATTTACTCCCTTTTTTTTTAATAGAGCATGTGTCATCAAATTTCTTTGCATAATTATTGCATCTGCTACCAGTCAGTTCATTCCACTAATTTGAGTTCCTAAAGTCTTGTATAATTCTCCGGGGGGTAGGGGAGAACCTTACTTAAACCTCCAGGATTATCTTTAGGTTTAGTTTTTTTTATATATAATCCTTTAATGCAGAGATCTACAGAGATGAGGAGGTGGACAGTCATATTTTTTTGCTGTTCAAATAAATTAGCTCAAAAATAATATATACACCAGTAACTTCTGTTTAATTGTAAATGATTGGAGAGAGAACATTATCACCAGTAGCATTAATCCCTTGTCCTTTGCACAATTTTAAGATTACAGCTTTTGTATTTATAACTTTTTAGTTTAGGAATTGGTTCATGGATCCTTAGGTTGTTTGAAGAGAAAATGAGCAGGAACAGAAGTGATAAGATTGTTTGAGGAAGGTAGAAGGTTGTCAAACCCATAGAGAAGTGTAAAAGATATTCAGATCTTTGTAGAATTAGGGAGCTCAGTAACTCAAAATAATATAAGATTTCAAGTTAATTAAACACAAAAGAAAGAAGACTATTGAGAACCTTGGAAAAGATGATGACGGTTTGACAAAAATATTAATCAAAAGTGGAATAGTGCAACGTAGAACATAAGAAATAGGAGCAGGAGTAGGCCATCTGGCCCATCGAGCCTGCCCCACCATTCAATAAGATCATGGCTGATCTATCCATAAACTCAGCTCCATCTACCTGCCTTTTCTCCATAACCCTTAATTCCCTTACGATGTAAAAACCTATCTGACTGTTTCTGAAGTAGACTTAGTGAAGAAGCCTCCACTTCTACCCTGGGCAGAGAATTCCACAGATTCACCACTCTCTGGGAAAAACAGTTTCTCCTCATCTCCTTCCTAAATCTTCTCCCCTGAATCTTGAGGCAATGTCCCCTAGTTCTAGTCTCACCTACCAATGGAAACAACTTTCCTACTTCTATCTTATCTATCCCTTTCAAAATTTTGTACAGTTCCATAAGATACCCTCTCATTCTTCTGAACTCCAGAGAGTATAGTCCCAGGCGACTCAATCTCTCCTCATAGGTTAACCCCTTCATCCGTGGAATCAACCTGGTGACCCTCCTCTGCACTGCCTCCAAAGCCAGTATATCCTCAAGTATGGAGACCAGAACTGCACACAGTACTCCTGGTGTGGCCTCACCAGTACCCTGTATAGTTGTAGCATGACCTCCCTGCTCTCGAATTCAATCCCTCTAGCAATGAAGGCCAACATTCCGTTTGCCTTCTTAATAACCTGTTGTTCCTGCAAGCCAAATTTTTTGTTGAGCAGTTATTTCTATTCTTAAACCATGACTTGCTTGGAAAGATGATATTAATTTACATTTTATCTGAAACTATATGACTTGAGGAAGTGTGAGTCAATATACATACAGTACTGTGTAAAAGTCTTGGGCACATGCAAAAAAATTCTGTAAAGATGCTTTCAAAAATAAATGAAAAGTTTCCAATGATCAAAACACACTATAAATTACTGTATTAATCACTTTTTGTTGGGTACGATCACTGCAATCAATAGCCTGTCACCTCCCTTTCAGAGCTGAGCTTATGTACTGCCTGTATAACCTGGCAGTTTTGCAATGCGAACTGAAGTCTCAAAGGTGCAGGACAGTTGCAGTGTAATGGGTACAGGCCTAATCGATGTGGCAGAGCCCAAGTTCAAAAGCAGGGAATGAGCCAATGTTTGGCCTTTGCTGGAGTGGACTTGGAGGTGATTCGATGTGGCAGAACTGAGGCCAGCTGAGTTGGCGTGGCCCAGACCCGGGTCCAAGAGCGAGGAACAACCCAAGGACTGCAGATTTAAGTGCCATAGAAACATAGAAAATAAGTGCAGGAATAGGCCATTCGGCCCCTTGAGCCTGCACCACCATTCAGTATGATCATGGCTGATCATCCAACTCAGAACCCTGTACCAGCCTTCCCTCCATACCCCTGATCCCTTTAGCCACAAGGGCCATATCTAACTCCCTCTTAAATATAGCCAATGAACTGGCCTCAACTGTTTCCTGTGGCAGAGAATTTCACAGATTCACCACTCTCTGTGTGAAGTTTTTCCTAATCTCGGTCCTAAAAGGCTATCCCTTTATCCTCAAACTGTGACCCCTCGTTCTGGACTTCCCCAACATTGGGGGCAATCTTCCTGCATCCAGCCTGTCCAATCCCTTTAGGATTTTATATGTTTCAATAAGATCCCCCCTCAATCTTCTAAATTCCAGAGAGTATAAGCCTAGTTGATCCAGTCTTTCATCATATGAAAGTCCTGCCGTCCCAGGAATCAATCTGATGAACCTACTTTGTACTCCCTCTATGGCAAGGATGTCTTTCCTCAGATTAGGGGACCAAAACTGCACACAATACTCCAGGTGTGGTCTCACCAAGGCCTTGTACAACTGCGGTAGTACCTCTCTGCTCCTGTACTCGAATCCTCTTGCTATGAATGCCAGCATACCATTCGCCTTTTTCACCGCCTGCTGTACCTGCATGCCCACTTTCAATGCCAGGCCAGATTGTAAAGGTCAGGGTGTCAGGGCTGGAGGTGAAGGATGAACTGGTGTTCATCTTGCTACTCCACGAGGTTTACTTACCTCTGCACAGAGCTAAGGCTGTGGCCTCAGACAATGGACTTCTGGATCGGCTGCAGTGATGTCTGGTTTTGTGGCTGTGGACTCATTTTTATGAACTTCTGTTTTGAGTGTTATTTGCTTGCTTTATTGTTTGCACAGTTTGCACATTGGGTGTTTAATTGTCTTTTTTAATGGGTTCTAATGGATTTCTTTGTTTTGACAAATCTCAGGGCTGTATATAGTATATGTACTTTGATAATAAATGTACTTTGAACTATGATTTACTATAAAGAGCAGTAAACAGTAAAAAAAAACTAAAACAAATCAATGTTTGGTATGACCACCCTTTGCCTTTGAAACACAGTTCTCTTACAGTAGGTAGACTGTCATGCAGTTTTATAAGAAAATCAGCTGGTAAGTTGTTAAAAGCATCTTGAAGAACTTGGCACAATTCTTTTGCAGACTTTGGCTATCTCACTTGCTTCTGTCTCTCCAGATAATCCCAGACAGCCTCGATAATGTTGAGTTCAGGACTCCATGGAGGCCATTCCATCAGCTGTAGAACCTTTTGTTCTTTTCGCTAAAGATAGTTCTCTATGACCTTGGCCCTGTGTTTAAGGACGTTGTCCTGCTGCAGAATGAATTTAGGGCTGATCAGACGCCTCCCTGATGGTATTGCATGAAGGATGAGCAAATACTTACACTTCTTAGCATTGAGGATCCCATTAGTTCTGACCAGATCACCAACTCCCTTTGCAGAAATGCAGCCTCAAACCTGCTGGGAACCTCCAATGTGTTTCAATGTTGGCTCATTCATGTAACGCTGTACAGCTCTTCTATAGACAAACTGCTTTCTGTTGAGCCAAAAATTCCAAATTTTGACTGGTCAGTCTAGAGCGCTTGCTGCCATTATTCAACACCCCAGTCCTTGTGTTTGGCAGCAACTGTTCCATGAAGACCACTTCTGATAAGACTTCTACAGACTGTAGAGGGGTACGTGGGTTCCAAAGGTTTCTGTGAACTTTGAGCAGATAGCGGTGCTGGACTTCTGATTTAGGAGGGATGTTAGTTTGATGTATATCTTCTCTGCTGCACTCAGTTTCTGTGGCCAACCAATGCGGTTGTGATCCTCAACCCTGCCCGTTTCTTTGTGCTTTGCTTCAGAAGAACTTGGGTAGCACATCTTGAAACTCCCATCTGCTGCGAAATTTCAGCTTGGGAGAGGTCTTGCAGATGTAGGGTGACCACCTTGTGTCTTGTTGCTATGCTCACCCTTGCTATGGTGTAAGAATTGATGATTTGAAGGTTAAACTGTCACATCTGTCATACCCTCACCTTTTAGTTGGGTTGTCCTTTGCCCAGTTTGGTTCCTTCTACACTGATTGCTGTTTCAATTAATTAGTTTAGTTCATTCAACTCATCAACACATGGATGAGCAACACAGACTACCACCATCTGCATCCCTTCCACCTACCATTCACACCTCCACACACCAACTGCTGTCGTCCCAATCTTCACCTTCCCCAGACCCCACCTTCCACCAACTCCTCAGTCATCATGGACTTGCCTTCACTACTGAGCAGGTGAGAAGGGCTCTGGGAAAACTCAGACACGGCAAAACATTGGGACCTGATGGTAAGAACCCCAAGATCCTGAAGGAGTTTGTTGAGCAGTTGTGTGGAGTTACCCAGCGCATTTTTAATCTGAGTCTGAACATCGTGTGGTTCCAGTACTTGAGGACGGCCAACTGAAAACCTTGAATGATTATTATCCAGTGGCCTTGACCTCATACTTCATGAAGACCCAAGAGAGAATGATCTTGGCTCACTTCTGACCCCTGGTCAGATCAGCACTCAATCCCCTGCAGTTTGCTTACAGGACCATATTGGAGTCAATGATGCTGTCATCTACCTGCTGAACAGGGCCTACTCCCATTTGGATAAGCAGGGCAGCACTGTGAGGATCATGTTTTTTGATTTCTCAAGTGCCTTCAATACCATATAGCCCTCGTGCTGAGGAGAAAGCTCTGTTCAATGCAGGTTGGCATTTCCATTTTATCTTGGATAATGGGTTACCTGACTGGCAGACCACAGTTTGTGCAGCTTCAGAGCTATGTGTCAAACATGGCTATAAGCAGCACCTGGGGCCCCAAAGGGGACTGTATTGGTTCTCTTCTTGTTTACCCTTTATACCTCAGACTTTAAATACAACACTGAGTCATGTCATCTGCAGAAATAATGACTGAACAATAGTATGTATAAAGGCAGGATGGGAGGATGAATATGGGGCCTTGGTGGAGGACTTTGTCAAATGATGCAAGGTGAATCATCTCCAGTTCAACATCAGTAAGACAAAAGAGATGGTGATGGACTTTAGGAAGACTAAGCCTGCACTGGTCCCTATTACTAATGATGGTGAGAACCCACGGGTACCTGGATGACGGACGAGTGGAGCACCAACACAGAGTTGTGTACAAGAAGAACCAGAGTCACCTCTACTTCCTGAGGAGACTGAGGTCCTTTGGAGTATACAGGTCACTCCTTCACATGTTCTACCAGTCTGTTGTTGCCTGTACAGTCTTCTATGCCAGGGGTCTCCAACCTTTTTTGCACCACAGACCGGTTTAATATTGACAATATTCTTGCGGACCGGCTGACGGGGGGTGGGGTTCAAGTTCAACAGTGCGTGGCAGGGAATGAGGAAAGGTGCAGTTGACTTGTATTGTTTCCTCGTGGCCCGGTAGCACATGCTTTGCAGCTTGGTATGTTAATAGGCTCAATAAACTGATTAGAAAGGATGGCTCTGTTATATGAGTCAAACTGGACACAGTGGAGGCTGTGGTAGAACAAAGGATCCTGCCAATTCTGGACAATATTTCGCACCCTCTGCATGCCACCACGGGTGAACAGAGGAACTCTTTTAGTAATAGACTAAGACAACGTTGTTGCTCCAAAGAGCACTATATGAGGTCATTTTTACCCTTGGCCATTAATGAGTCTACCTATAGCTGAGGAAGTGATGAGCCCCCTCCTGTTAGACTGTTTGAGGTAGCCTTTTTAAAAAATTCTTTCATACTTATCTTCTAATATTTGTATATCTGAGAACTTGTAATACAACTGTGACACTGTAATTTCCTTTGGGATCAATAAAGTATTTATCTGTCGCTGATTAGCACCTCTTTGTTATCTTTGTTTGATCAAGCACCAGGCTATCTACCTACAGAGTAATCAAATGGTCTGCAACTTAATATGTAACTTTCTTTAGCAAAATACAAAAAAAAGTCGCTACCTTTTTTTGGAAAGTGTTTGGAAATCTAAAATTTGTGCTTTTCTCCTACACACTAATGCAGAAGACACAAATAAAACATCTAAAACCAAATTTTGTACTTTTTCACAGTACTGTATATTGAGTTGCCATATGGATGGAAAGGGATAACTTCAGCTCTGCTTTAATATGCAAGACAGTTTAAAATGTTACACTATAATTTGAAATTACTGTGTTTTCTGATTGTGCAATTACATTGAGCTTGAATGTAAAAGTTGATAAATTGTATTCAGTAATGTTTCTGTGTTCTATTCAGTTCTGAATATCTTTGTAAATGTTTTTAAGTAGCAGTTTATCTAATATTATACAGTAATTTTGTTAGTAGCCGAAAAGAAATTTAATCAGTGTTGATTGAACAGGTTTATGTATGATGATTGGAATTGACCTAGGTTAATATCTATTTTTAGTAGCTGGACTTGGTACAAATCCAAATCATTTTTTCCATTTAGTTAAACACATAAAAGTTGCTGGTGAACGCAGCAGGCCAGGCAACCAGCAACTTTTATGTGTTTTGCTTGTTATTCCAGCATCTGCAGATTTCCTCGTGTTTGCGTTTTCCATTTAGTTTCTGTGTTGGATTGCTAATCTCAATTGACAATTGGCTCCAATAGTTCCAGAAGAGGAGGAACAAAAATTCTTTTTATTTTTGACCACTGATTACTCCAATGGCTGGTATAGCAAACATTCTGTAGTAGTAGAACATGTTTCCAGTTGGAACAACTTGATGGATTTTCCATGCCTGCCTATGATAATAGCCACATCAGTGAATAATTAAAAACTAATATTGTTCTTAAAGCTGAAAGTTTGTAAAAAATCACCATAAGAGCTCAGCTAACTAAAGCTGTTTTAATAATTTACACATTAAAGATAAGATGGCACATTTTATTGCTGAACCCATTAGTGTATTATTGATTAAATATTCATTTAATGTTTCGCTTTTCATGTGATTTTAAAAATTACTTAGCAATTTCTGCATGTAAAAGTGAAATTATGTAGACGATGGACAGTGAAGAAGATTTCAACAGATCCTCAAAATTGAGATTCTCGGATATTTACCAGGTCTGTTCTCTGTCTGTTTACATGTCCACACAGATTAAGCATTAAAAAAAATGCCACCTCTTGAAAGATTTTGTTCACTCTTAATTTTTTATGAAAGGGAAACGCAGTGGCCCTGAAAATATTGCAGTTATCCAAACAGCACCAATGACCTAAAGTTTCATTATACAGCTTTCAAAGTGGAATGATTGTGTGCATTTTCCTTGGGTGCTCAGAATTCCTTCCTCGTCCCAAAGGTGTGCTGGTTTTTAGGTTAATTAGCTATTGTAAATTTCCCATAACGTATGTGGCTAGTAAGTGATGTAAGTGGCTAGAGTAGTGTTAATTGGCTTGTGCAAGAGAAAAGGTTGCAGAGAAATAATTGTCAGAATGTGACTGAATTGCTCTGACAACTGGTTTGGATGTGCTGTGCCAGTAGCCGCCTATGTAATAAGGAAATATAATATGAGTGTAATATTATCATGGATCTGATCAAATTCAAGTAGTCCATATGATAGTGCTGGGTGAATATGCAAGTAGAGATAACTGTAGTCACTACTGGAAATAGAGATAACTGTAGTCACTACTGGAAATCCATGAAAAGGCATGTAAGAATCATGCAGGTTAAGACATATAGAATTCAAATAGTGGTAAATGCCTTCTCTTTCTTGCCTCAGCAAAGCTGCACTCTAAAGGCATTGACCTTGATGCCCCTGGAAGCATCAATGGAATTCCTGTGATTGAAGTGGATTTGGATTCATTTGAAGTTAAACCCTGGAGGAAACCAGGTAAGTTTGTTTTGCCTTTCAGTGTTCAGCACAGTTTACCTTGCAAATGCACAATAAACAGGCTTACTTATCTAGTTCCTCAGAGGCATAGCTGGCAAGAATGATTGGGCTGGGGTTTTCTCGTGTGTTTTAGCACAAGAATTCTTGATTGCAACCGTTAAAACAACTAGTTCTGTAAAACTGACATCAATTTCAGCAACTTCCCTGTTCCAGTGGAATTTCCAAAGAGGAAGTTTTCTGGAGCTTGAAAGAGTTGAGTCTAGGATCATTGGACTGCAATTTTCCTGTAGTTTATGAATGTATTTGAATATTGAGTCGTTGTGAATGTAAAGAAGTACGGATTTTGATACAGGCAAAATTACACAGTGAGAAATTAGTTACAGTGAAATTTTCCCCACAAATATAACATTAAAACATAATATATGATTTACATAATTAAATGTAAATATGTTATGTATGTATTTCATAGTACATGTATTATGAACAGTTCTGCAGCAGTTATTACCTCTCAATCATCAGGCGGTTGAACCAGAGGGGATAAGTTCACTCAACTTCACTTGCCCCAGCACTGAACTGTAAATATGTATTCAACCAACACACATCAAAGTTGCTGGTGAACGCAGCAGGCCAGGCAGCATCTGTAGGAAGTGGTGCAGTCGACGTTTCAGGCTGAGACCCAGTTCACCAGCAACTTTGATGTGTGTTGCTTGAATTTCCAGCATTTGCAGAATTCCTGTTGTTTGTTGTTGTAAATATTTATTTATTGCTTGCTTATTATTATTTTTCTCTATTTTTGTGCAGTTTTTATTTTCCTTCACTTTGTTCACCCTGTTGGGTACGGTCCTTCATGGATTCAGTTGCATTTCTTGTATTTACTGTGTATACCCGCAAGAAAATGAACCTCGGGGTAAATTTGCTTAGAACTTTGAACTTCTCATTCATGGGCAGCATCGCCAGGGGATTATTCCTTTCTCTGAGGAAATGTTACTGCATATCTCTGTCAAAGAAGCTAGAACAACAAAGACAGGCACTGGTTCAGGTTTGAGTGTCCTGGGCAAGAACGAGTGCAGACAATGTGGGGCAAATGATGGCATCCTGTGTTGTCTATAATTTATATGGATGGATGTCAGAATAGAAGGGCAAGGTTAATAAAAATAAATATTCCACTTGGAAAGTTGGAGGGAAAATTTACTGTTGGATTAATTGGCCCTTAAGCAATGTGTACCTATTTTCTTTCCATGTTTTTTTTCCTTAGGAGCTGACCTTTCAGATTATTTTAACTATGGCTTCAATGAAGAAACATGGAAAGCCTATTGTGAGAAACAACGAAGACTTCAGTTAGGACTTGATCCTGTCGTTGCATCTGGTTCAGAGAACAAAATATTGGTACAGAAAAGTTTTGTTGTTTAACAACTAAAACAGATAATGATTAAGTTGTAACTGTCATAGAATATAGAAATCTTAAAAATACTTTGGGTGGAGTAAATTCACACTAAAATAACTTGAGTATTCCTTTTGCATTGAAAGGTAATGAGTCCAGGTTTTTTGTTTTGAATTGGTTAATTACAAGAAACCAGGAACCTTCAGGAAGTCTCCTTGTCAGAAGTTGATGTATTGAATAAAATGTGTCAGTTCAATGGTCCGCATTTGGTATTTGAGGATAATGTACAGAGCACACTCCATGGGCCCCAGATTTTCTTCCTGGCATTTACAGTAGCATGTGAGCAAAGAAAGAACTCATTTTTTTTACACTTGATTTGGTACTCAAAATGTCGAAGCGCTTCATGGTTTAATGGTTTATATGGTGTTATCGCATAGGTAAATGTGGATGTATGTTTAGGGAAATGGTTAATGTTTTAATAAATAAGCTTTTGGTAGGCATAGGTATGAAAAATATTGTCTTGAGTGCATACTATCATATAATCCTTTCATCCATGGATTTCACTGATAGGGCTTTGTTAAAATTTTGCATATCTGCTTTAAGGTATTATTTAAGACACGTTCTTTTTACCTAGTTTCAGCAAGGGAGAGTGGGCAATGTGGAGAAGGATGTAGAAAACAACTTGCCAAAAGTGGAATTGAAGACTGATTTCACATCTCCACCTGGAGGAAGGATGAAAGCAGGCCCACCACCCAATAGGTAAGATGCACAGCTACTAAAGTCACCCAGTGTTTCAGTTGGAATGTTAAATAAGTCTTAAAGGTCTGTACAGCAGGTGGAGGTGAAGAGAAATTATTGTCATATGCTTAATGGATATGTGCTGTTAGGTGATTAATAGAGAAATGTAAATTCAGAATATACTTAACATTGATAATGCTTCAGTCAGAGATTACAAATTGTGAATGAAGAAAATCTAAAATGTAAAATTCAACCCTGAGCTATTCAGATTAGGAAAATCCCAACTCCAAAATCAGTCCATGATCTGCATTAATCTGACCAGTCTCAACCAGTTGTAACGGTCATGTAACATAATTAGCATTCAGGTTTACAGTGCAGTGATGTAACAACCTGAAAACGATGCACGAGAAATTCCTCTTTCACTACTTGTTTCTTTATAATGACCTAAAATGGAAATGGTACACCAAATCTTTAATTTTTATACAATATACTGAAATGCATATTCATCACCCTTCAGAAATTTAATCTTTCGTCATTTAATCTCTAAAATTTAGTGATATCTAGCATGAATAAATAGAATATTTTTACAGCCAGTGAAATCAATGGCATTGTATTAACCTGATGCATAATCGTGGGTAGTGGGTTTACTGAGGACCTTTAAGTAGCCGTAGGTATTACACTGTTTTTACTGGGCTTAATATAATCTTATCTGAACTGTTATTTGGAGTTAACCTTTAGTGACTGGACAAAGCCAACATTATCTGCATGTAAATCTCCTTACTCACCTTCACTTCTAAGAACTCGAAAATGTAATGTAATTTTTCAGGACTAAACTCTTTATGCATCTGTGTGCATCTCCTATCCATTGCAGTGAAGTAATGCTGAACCCTCAGCATAAAAGATTGAGCAAGCTAGGGCTTTTCTCTTTGGAGCAAAGGAAGATGAGAGGCAACTTGATAAAGGTGCATAAGATTATAAGAAGCATAGATAGAGTGGACAGTCAGCACCTTTTTTCCCCCGGGCAGCAGTGGCTAATATCAGAGGACATTCTTTTGAGGTGAGCGAAGGGAAGTTTAGGGGGGATATGAGAGGTAAATTTTTTTTATACGGAGAGTGATAAGTGCCTGGAATGCATTTCTGTGGGTGGTGGTAGAGTTGGACGCACTAGGGACGTTAGGACACTTTTATGTGGAAGAAGGATTATGGGCTATGTAGGAGCGAAGAGTTACGTTGATTGTGGAATAAGTTAAAAGGTCAACACAACATTGTGGGCTGAAGGGCTGGTACATTGTTGTGCTTTTCTATGCTCTAAATTAGTAATATATGAAAACTAAAGTTTTCCCTTTTATTTCCTAATTATCTTGAAACATCACAAATGTTTTCATTCTCCCCACCCTTCCCATTAATTAATTTTTGCAACAGCACAGGACCATTTAACATTTGCATGCATGAGATGTGGCTTGTGGAATTGTTTATATATAGGCAACCCCTATCTTATGGTAACAGAAATCTGTCCTTACAGAATTTACAAATATGAAAACATTTAAATAAATAACTTACTCTTTCAGCTTGTGTTTCCTGATGCATGCATGTTATGGAAAGTTGTGATATGGGTTATTTTTTAGGAACACAATCCCCATTACACAGGGACCATTTGTATTTACAGTATATATGACATTGTTGGAAAATCTGATTTAACCAGATATTTTTAAATGATACTAATTCTCAGAATTTTTATTTGACCCAACTTTTTGGAACTATCAGATTTAATGTAAAAATTAAGTGTTTCCTCCAGAAAACTTGCGGGCACGATTGATGTTATTGGTGGATACACGGGTTCCATCAGGAGAGTAGAAGGAAGGCGGCGGGACAAGCATGGAGGAGATGAGAGTACAATTCAGGTAAAGTAATTTCTTCCTGATATTAATGACAAATAAAACTAGATTTTTTTTTGTTAAAAGCAAGTGTGTCTCATTATAAGGATACATTGCTGTTAAATGTTATGGACACAACGTATTTCAGCTTCAGTGCTTTGTATGGAGGTGCTTCATTGTGAATAGTGTAATTTTGATATGCTTGTAAGCTGTTTGGTGCCTTGGTACAATATTGCAGCAAGATCATAATTTCAACAGAAGAGATGAGAGGGTATTTAGAGTGGGTGTTAATCTTGGTTTGGGTCAGTATTAAATAGAAGTGTTATATGAGAATGTAACACTATATACAAAATGTGTGAATGGTTTTGTCAGACTTGTCATTTTCCTAATCAAAAATTAAATCAGGATTCCTTCAGCTTGTTCAGGTAGATGGAAAAGATTCCGTGATGCTATTTAAAGAAGAAAGTTTCCCCAGCATCACAGCCAATGTTTATCCTACAGTTGGATCATAAATATTAGCTAGTCATTTGACTTGTTGTTTCTGGAATCTTCCGACTTGACTATTGTAATGGCACAGAAGCAGATGTGAACAATGGCAAATAATGAATAGACATATCCATTTCTTGTTCGTAGATTCTATCAGTAGGATGCTTTTAGACCCTATTATCAGTTTAGCAAAGAATTAATTGAGGTGGTTTCTGGAGTGCCATTCTTTAGCAGAAAGTTTTAAAAATGGTTTAAAATGCATAATATATACTACTGGATAATCAGAAAACTTTTTCCCTGATTCAGAAAGTCATTGAAATCATTTGTATTGCTTTCATAATCTTTGCTGAAATCAAATTAAAATGGTACTTTGTGCCATTATAACTTGTATAATTAGTAATGATGTCCTTTGAGAAAGATCTTCCTACCGTAACTGAGTAGCAATATATTTAGCAAGTAGAATTGGCATCCACTGATCAAGGTAGGTTAAGGAATTGGGCAAAGAAATGGCAAATGCAGTACAATAAACTCATGCACCTGGGCTATGGAAATCAGCAGTGAGATTGTTTTTGTTTTAAACTGCAAAAGGGCCTAATGGAAGAGAAGCCTCCAGATTGGTAAAGAGCTCAGTGAACTTATTCCAGAATAAATCAGAGCCAGTGAAAGCTAGCACAATTTCAGTATATATAAAACAACAAAACTCCTGACAATCTGGAGGCAAGGGGTGGGCAAAGGCACAAAATATTTTTTATAGCGCACTTGTCACTGCCGAATTAAAACACTTGATTCTGATTTTATCTTAGGGTACTGAATATAAGTTGATAAAGAAAATTTGGCATTTGAAAAGCAAAAATGGCCCTTCCAGTGGTTACAAAAATGTTAGTGTTTTAAGTACATGTATATACAATTCAGTAAATTCTGATCAAATTCTGAGATGGAATGGTAATTAGAAATTTAGCACCTTTACATATTGCCTGCTAGAAGCTCAGGCATTTATTTAAATCAGGAAGCAATTGTATCTGTAATGATGTTTGTGAAACCAGTAGAATTAGGGTAGGAAATCTGCATGCAAACATTAAATGGTGGAAACACACAGCAAGGCAGGCAACAACTGTGAAAGGGAAAATAAATATTTCAGGGTCTTTAAATTGAAACATAAACTCTGCTTCTCTTCCCCATAATGCTGATTGACTTGCTGTGATTTTCATTCGGATTTCTAATACCTGCAGTCATTCAGATTAGTCTAGCCTTTTGACTTCAGACCCGTACTTGTGCTTATTTACCACGTACCTTGTTAAATAACCCAGGAGAGTATTCAGTTCAAGGGAAAATTAAAGATTAGCTTGCTGTTGTATAAAACAATATATTTTCGTTTGCGAGAACAGGTTCTTGGAGACCATGGAAACAAAAGACCACCATTTCCAGCGCCTACAGGCCCTCCTCCTCCAATGCCTGGACCACCCCCTCATTTCTTACACCCACCTCCTCCTGTCACAAGTGGACCGCCACCCATGCACCCACCAGGTAAGAGCTGTTAGGTATAGATATTTCTAATTTCATATTACCAAATAAGGGTTCAATAAGAAAAGAATAGCAGGTAGGGATAAATACTGGAATTTCTGTTGACAGAAACCGATTTTAAAGCACAGCTCCCAGAAAATTAACTCTGCCAGAGCTAAGCTGTAAATTCACTATTTGCAGTTTGGCATGTTATTTATCATCTGCTCTAATGTAACTTTTTATTTGAGTTTTGAGCACCTTGATTTACCACCTCCATAGCTAAGGGGAATTTAGTCAAACATTTTAACTTGCTTCTAATCTCATGATTTTCCCTTAAATACTTCAGTTATTGTTACTTCCAGGGAGAGACTGAATTTAGTTTTTTCTAAATTTATTTGCTACACTGCACAATTTAAAATAATTAGGTTGAGGAGTCTTGATCTGTTAAGGCGTAGAATCAGAATTAAGCCATTTGGCCCATCGAGTCTATTCTGCCGTTCTATCATGGCTGATTTATTATCCTTCTCGTCCCATTCTCCTGCCTTTTCTTAATGCATTGGAGCAGAATTTATTTATAACCTTACTGAACAGATGAATAGAGAAGAGTGATTAGGATGAAATTTACTTTGCCCACCTGGATCTGTAGATAAAGATGTTATTTGCTGTTTTAGTAGGCATCGTAAATCAGAAAGGATGCTAATTTGGTCCCTGGTCTGTAAATAATAATTTATTTTTGAATTCCCTAAATCAGGAGGTGATTTTGAAATGTATATACCTATGTAAAATGGGTGGGGGGAGGAACTGAGTGTAGGTATATTGTCGCAGACACGAGGAAATCTGCAGATGCTGGAAATTCAAGCAACTCTCACAAAAAATGCTGGTGGAATGCAGCAGGCCAGGCAGTATCTATAGGAAGAGTCAACGTTTCCAGCTGGGACCCTTCGTCAGGACGGGGGTCCCGACGAACTCCTGACGAAGGGTTCCGGCCCGAAATGTCAACTGTACCTCCTCCTATAGATGCTGCCTGGCCTGCTGCGTTCCACCAGCATTTCTTGTGTGTGTTGTAGGTATATTGTCTTCATGTTGAATAATTTGCTAACACTGACCTGAGCTTACTAGGAGTTCCACAGCCATGAATTATCCCAACAGGGGAAGATGCACTTGAATTTAATTGGGTAGGTAATTTGCATCCTAATTGCAACAACATTGTTTGTAAGAGGAGAAGAAAACTTGTAGACCTACATATCATTTCATGTATCCAACAGATTACAAGTGCCAGTCAGTTGGCCTCTTATTTGCATCGAGCAAGCAAAATGGCCCATTTTCAGTCCTCTTCCACAAGTTCCTTGTCCTTGAACTATAGATCAAATTAACTAAATTGTTGTTTGTAGGATGCTTTTGTAAATGATAAACACCTGGAAACTTTCTCTATTTGTTTATTTTGTGAGGTTTTGAACTCAATTAATGGGTATCTCCTTTGAATCCTGAGCAAGAGGCCCCTTAGTAAAGGAAAATTATATTTTTGGCATTTAACTTTATACACTGTATAAAGTTATCACTGTTGCCATCTGACTAGCAAAAGAGTTTAAGATAAAATCTGCATTATCTTTTGTTTGGGTGTATCATTAGCTTGCACAGTTTCAGTGTGTAACGCTTCTTGCACTGCTACTGAAACATCTCTTGGATGCAGTAGAATTTATATTCATCTTGTTAAAATGTGCTTTTGGTTTTAGGGAGCGCACTCAACAAAATGTTTGGTTATTAGTCGAATTAATGTGTCAATAGTCTGGTGTTATTTATTGTAACTATACTGGTGCCTTTTACTGTAACTTAGCAACATTATTATTAAGTTTAAAAATATTTTTATTTCCTGTCTTGGGATGGTTCAGAAGGAACCTCTCTTCCAGGTAGTTGGAGAACATTTTATCAATTAAAATGAATGTTACGAGTCAGCATATTCTTTTACGCACTTGGTTTGTTTTAAGACAGTGAAACTTCTTGTGTTTACAGGAATGCCGCCACCTGGGTCTCTACCAGGTAATCCTGCATTCAATTTACATATACAACTGTGAGAAATGCAATTGGTTATCTCAAAACATTGCAATCAGAGGCTGATAATTCTGCTGCAGTTAGCAATGTAACTTCCTTTTCCCACTGAGTTCCATTCTGGAGTTGATTTTACAAATGTTAGGAACAATTTTAGATGATCTCACAGTTGGTGCAGAGGGTTAAAAGGATAATTAGTACTTTCATACAGGGTCACCTTTAACTTTCTGACCAAGGAGAACTCTTCTAACTGAAGATTTTTTATAACTTAATAACGAACACAATTCTATATGAGCCCATCTGAACCCACATGTGTAAAATTCAAATTTCTTGACTTGAACATGTGCATGGATAGTACAGATGCACTTGCCTCTTGCAACATTTCCTCAAATACTCCTGATAAGTTAACTGTTTATTGCAATGCAAGAGGACAGTGTATGGTGTGTGGGTCTTGTTTGTAAAGAAACTGAGTAGCTAGTTTTAAGACCTGCTGCCAGGGCTGAAGGAACATTGGACTCCTGACACATTTTTGCAAAATGTTGAAAAATAATGTCTATGTTCGTCTCTTTAATGTGATATGTTGAAGGCACTTCAAAGCCCTCATTGATGCCCAAGCTGACACTTAACTAACTCAGCACTGATCTGGGATTAGGGTTTGTCACTTTCCAATCTGCACTGCTTTGCCAGTTGCAAGATAGATGTTGAAATGATTGGGGAAAAGTGTACAATTATTCATGTCATTTCTGCACTTGACAGTGACTAGTTGGATCAGAGGAAAAACTGTAATATACCAAACAGCTCTTGCTAAAGAGTTAAAATCTAACGTGTAAACTCTCCCAGACAACAAACTTTGTAGTTTTAATGAACCATAGTTTGTTTGGCTGTGTAAAATAAACTTGCTTTTTTTATGCAGGGTTATTTCCACCACCAATTGTGCCCCCTCCAGCTTTACTGTTGCCAACTGTAGAAGGGTAAGCTAAAATATGTTATCACAAGTCTCTGATTATCTGTCAGAGATAAAATGCACAGTGTACTGAAAGAAAGATTTTGCATTCTTGTCACATTTAAGGTAATTTCTCAACCACTATACAGTCAATATCATATTAGCTTTCAGAATAGGCATGTAATAAATATGTGTTTAAGGGCACTATTTTGTTAAAACAGAACAATTCTGTAAAAAGTTTGGATAATAGTCTGATTGGCCCATGCATTGGTGAGCCCCACTTCAAAGAAATGTATTCTTTTTAGAGTTACTCCATTTTACTTGCTAATTATAAAATATTAATTGCTGCTTTCTCCTAATAGACTCCCTTCATCCAAGGAAGAGTCCCCCTTAGTTTGTAAATTAGGCTCACAAGATCTAGGGATGTAGACACACTAATCATAAAAGATAGTCAATAGGCACAAAGAAAATTCACATCTAAAATGTAAGTTAAAGGATGCAATTACCGAGAAAGGCTAATCAGTCAAATCCTTTGATTGGAGAAATTAAGCAGATGTTTTCAAGATTTTTTCTCTCATTCTAAGTTCCAACCATGCTGGGGTGAGAGTGATCAGTGAGAGAGGTATACTTAACATTACTGATCCAATTTTGAGACTAGGATTCTGGTGGAAAATCAGTGGGCTTGCATATTAACTGTTCCATATATTCACCACCTTCTGTCAATATTAAGTTTTTCTCCTCTCACCTTTGCCTCCAACTCCCACCCTGCCCTCAGATTTACTTGATCTATTTCCAATACCTCCCTCCCCTTTCTCAATCTATGTGTCTCTATCTCTGGAGACAGCTTATTTACTGATGTCTATTACAAATGCACGGATTCTCATGGCTACCTGGAATATACCTCCTCCCACCCTGTTATTTGTAAAAATTGCATCCTCTTCTCAATTCCTTTGTCTCCACCACATCTACTGTCAGGATGAACAAAGGAAATGTCTTCCTTCTTCAAAGAAAGGGGCTTCCCTTCCTCCTGCCACCCTACCAGGGATAGGGTTCCTCTTGTCCTCATCTACCACCCCACCAGTCTCCGCGTACATCACATAATTCTTTGGAACTCCTGCCATCTTCAATGGGATCCCACCACCAAGCACATCTTCTCCCCCCCACCCCCAACCCCTCCACTTTCTGCTGTCTGCAGGGATGGCTCCTTATGCGACTCCCTTGCCCCTTCCTACTGATCTCCCTGCTGCCACTTATCCTTGCAAGCGGAACAAGTGCTACACCTGCCTCACTACCATTCAGGACCTTAAACAGTCCTTCCAGATGAGGCACCACTTCACCTGTGAGTCTGTTGGGGTCATTTACTGTGTCTGGTGCTTCCATATATCAGTGAGACTTGACGTAGATTGTACCCGCTTTGCCGAGTACACTCTGTTCACCCAGAAAAAGCGGGATCTCCAAGTGGCCACCATTCCAGTTCTGATGTGTCTATCCATGGCCTCCTCTACTTTTGTGATGACGCCACGTTAAGGTTGGAGGAACAACATCTTGTATTCCATCTGGATAGCCTCCAACCTGATGGCATGAATATCGATTTCTCAATCTTCCAGTAATGTGCCCCCTCCAACCATTGCCCATCCCCTTTTCCCTCTCTCACCTTATCTCCTTGCTCACCCATTACCTCCCTCTGGTGCTCCTCCTCCCTTTTCTTTCTTCCATGCCCTTCTGTCCTCTTCTATCAGATTCCCCCTTCTCCAGCCCTGTATCTCTTTCACCAATCAACTTCCCAGTTCTTTACTTCATCCCTCCCACTTCGGGTTTCACCAATCACCTTGTGATTCTCTCTCCCCTCCCCCACCTTTTAAATCTACTCCTCAGCTTTTTATCCCTCCAGTCCAGCCGAAGGGTCTCGGCCTGAAACATCGACTGTACTCTTTTCCATAGATGCTGCTTGGCCTGCTGAGTTTCTCCAGCATTTTGTGTGTGTTGCTTGGATTTTCAGCATCTGTAGATTTTCTCTTGTTTGTCATTAAATCTATGGTTACTAGTTTTGGACTCCCCTACCCTGAGGAAGAAAAACTGGCTAGTCACCTTATCTTCAATTATATAAATGTTTGTAAGATCACCTCGCAGCCTCCTGCACACCAAGGACAAGTCCTAGCTTATTCCAGCCTCTTCTTGTAACTCAGACTCTCCAGTCTTAGCATCCTCATAATTCATTTTTTCACTCTCTCCAGTTTAGGAGGGTGATCCAAATATTGTCTTACAAACATCTTGTACCACTTAACTCAATTTCCCAACTTTGTTACTTAATATCCTGACCAGTGAAGCAAGAATGTCAAACAACTTCTTCACTACCCTGTCTTTCTTTCGAGGAACTCTCCTTTGGGTCTCTTTGTTCTACAGAAAGATTTACTAGGAGATCTGCAAAAAAACATTTGCTTTCTAGAGATGATGTCTCAGGCTTAAAGTTAGGACTCAGATGAATTTCGTTTCTACTTAACTGAATGAAGAGGGTTCAGATTGGTTTGTAGATGTGATCGGGGCAAGAAATTGGAAATGTGATCATCAACACTCGTAATTCACACTTGAACAATCTTTTCACCAACTGGTGACAGTACTTTTTGACTGGAATCGCTGTCCGCCATATTGTCAACTGTAAATCTAGAGTTTAAAAACTAATACAGATTGTGTGAAACTTAAGAAAAATAAACTTTTAATTTCAAAATGAAATTGAAACCAGTTGGTGTTGCACAAGAGAAAATTAAACTGTTAATTTGAATTTAAGGGTTCTGTAAAACTCAAGTTCTCTATAGAAGTTTACTAAATTTGTTGAATAGAATTACCTCCTTTCAGGGATATCTTTGTATTGCATGATGCGCTGTTGGTAGGTTAACTTCACTTGTATTTCCATTGATGTTGTAATTTGCAAGATATAATGGTAATAAATTGACATTGTGTGAATATTATTTCTGATCCCTAATGTGTTTAACTTCCTGCTCTTCCAGTGCTCCACCTCCAGGCTATGACACCAGGCCACCCCCTCTATTTCCCTATAATCCTACAGGTGATTGTTATTCAATTTCACTGGATATATCCTTATCTAATATTCAAGATGTGTATTCAGTATATGTTAAAGTTGTATATTTTAGTTAGTACTTCCAATAACATTTTCCTGAAGTGCAGAATCTTTATTAAAAACGCTTAATTTTGGTTTTGGTCATTCAGTTCCTCTGTCTCTCATTGCATACCCCCCCACCCAACTACTGTCATATTGAAGTTCTGTACTCCTTGGGTATCTTGTGTAAGTAGCCATTGTAACCTTTTGCTTGCCTGTACGATTGAGATTTCTTACTTAAATGTTTTTCAATTTATTGTTCATACTTAGTTTTTTTAAACTTATTTTTCTTAACCGTTTATTATGTCTATTATTCACTAATTCACTTATTGAAAAGATGATTGTTGTGACTTTCTTTCTCAATTGATTTGATTTTTGCTATTAATTGTCCACTCTGTTTTCCTAAAATTTATTTTCCAGAATCTGGACTAATTGGTTACCCAACAGTATCCACAGCCCAAACACCCTGGATTAATACACTTGATAAAACAACCAATAGCCCCTGGGAGTACAAAGGCCCACGACGAGAACGAGACCGCGAACGAGAAACTGATCGAGACAGAAATCGTGAACGAGATCGAGGCCCGACCCCAACAACAACTGAATATAAGTAAATATTATTCTTTCTTTGCTTGTAGGATGTTGACATCACTGATATTGTCATTATTTTGTTGTCCATGCCTCATTGCACCTGAGGGGAAGAAGCAGTTTTGGGAGAACCACGTTGATAGTTCAGGCATTGGATAGGGGCCAGACCAGTTAGAATGGTACATTTACTTCCTTGAAGCGCAGTAATAAATTTGATAGGGTTTAGTAATTAATCAACAATTGCATGGTTACTGTCATTGAAACACGCTTTCTGTAAATTCCCAGTTTGATTCCTTGAAATTAAAACTCTTAGCTGCTGAAAGGAGAGATAGGTAAGTGCCAGAATTGAGAACAAAAATGTTAGTTGACTACATAAGCTGTTTAGAAAGGGTGAGAGCAGTCCATTTGGGAGTAAGCGGATAAAGCAGAGGCTACAACAATGAATAGTAAGTCAGGATGAGATTAAAGTGATTTGATCAGGATTTAAGTTACGGGGGCATGTAGTGACAATGCTATTCCAAGACACAGTGGGTGTGATTATTCAAAATAACATACAAAATGTTGGCGGAACTCAGCAAGTCAGGCAGCATCGATGGAAAGGAATAAGCAGCCGAGTCCTGATGAAGGGTCCTGGCCTGAATTGTCAACTGTTTATTCCTTTCCATAGATGCTGCCTGACTTGCTGAGTTCCTCCAGCATTTTGTGTGGGTTACTCTGGATTTCCAGCATTTGCAGAATCTCATGTGTTTATAAATTATTCAAAATATTATTTATAAATTCTTTGGGTTGTTGTCTTGTTCTTTCAGCTTTTAACTTGGGGTAAGAAATGAAGTATAATGAGACAATTATTAGAGTTGTCTTTTCACTCTTATATTTCTCAAAAGAAATTTTCCCTTTAAGTTTACTTTTGGCATGAGGATAGGTGATGGGATCATGTCATGTGGATGAACTTCTTCCCTCTTTGCTATGACTGCTGGTGAGAAACTTTCAACTCTCCTTGCAAGCCAATAGTTAATGTGCTGTGCCTCTGAGACAAGTAATATTACAAGTGATGCTGATAATATCTTAGAAATAGTTTTAGATTATTATTCTCAATTAATAATCTGAAAATTATATTCAGCCATTATTTTGCTTTCATTTGTTCTGATGTTTTAGAATCATCAAAGGACTCATACAGTATAGAAAAGGATCTTCCAGATTAATATTTCATGTAAGATGTAAAGTACCTGTCTGCTAAATCCATTTACCATCACTCATGCCACAGCCTTCATTACCATGTTGATTCATTGCTTAGCTAGATACTTAATGTTGTAAAGAGTACCTGCTCCACCAACCATTCATTGTATTCCAAATTCCAGTTGCATTCTTAGTTAAAAAAATCTTCCTCAGTTGGTTGGATATTCAGAGTCACAGAGCACTACAGCACAGAAACAGGCTATTCAACACACCTAGTCCCATTGACCCACACCTGGACCATAACCCTTCGTACTCCTGCCATCTGTGTACTTCTCCAAATTTATCTTAAATGTTGAAAGTGAAACATTTCACCACTTCTGCTGGCAGCTGGTACCACCCTCTCACCAGCTTCTGAGTGAAGATGTTCCCCCTCAGGTCCCCAAGTCCCAGCAACATCCTTGTAAATTTTCTCTGTAGGCTTTCATTCTTATATGTAGCTATTATCTTCTCAGTGGATAGCTGACCAGCACACAGTACTCCAAATTTGGCCTCACCAACTGCAAATTCAACTTCATAACATCACCCGTACTCAGTACTATGATTTATGAAGGCCACTATGCCAAAAGCTCTCTTTACGACCCTGTCTATCTGTGACATCAAGAAATGATGGCTCAATATTTCCAGTTGCTTTTGTTCTACCGCACTACTCAGTATCCTGTCGTTCACTGTGTGTCCTACCCAGGTTTGTCCTTGCAAAGTGCAACACCTCATACTTGTCTGCATTAAATTCTGTATGCCATTTTTCCAGCTGGTGCAGGAGCATTAGCTGTACACAGCTACTAGGAATTTGTACCAGTTAATCAGAAATGTGTAATATTGTCTATCCTCAATTATTTATCTGTTTTTGCAGCAGAGAGCGGAACTATGACAGAGAGTATCATCGGAGCAGAGATCGCAGTAGAGACAGAGAAGAACGCCACAGGGAACGGAGGCACAAAGACAAAGATGATTCCAAGCACAAGTCATCAAGGCGGTGTGTACTTCTTCAGAAGTTCTGCTTACGTAAATTTTGTACATTGATACTTAATCTTAGCCAAAGTATATAGATCAGTTTTAGTGATATGGTCAAGCTGAGGTCCAGTTGGACACTAATGATTACTTCAAGGGATTGCATAATCATGATTTGAAAATTACAATTAAGAAATTACCCATTTTGATTACTGGGGTGGAATGTTGTCTGAGGATTCACTTGGGTTTTAGAAGAGTAAGTGGTGATCTCATTGAAGCATACGAACTTCCAATGCTGCTGGACAAGGTAGATAGATAATATTTCTACTGCCTGAAGTGTCTTGAACTATAGTTCAAGTCTCAAATGAGATCAATTATTCAGGATTGATGAGAAATTTCTTCACACAAAGAATAATTAGCACTGTACAAAAAAAACCCTTTGCTCTTTAAAATTGAGCCATCCTGCTTGAGAGGCTTTGCTCCCTGTAAGTTTGACAAACTTGTCTCGACCATGCGGTTTTCAACAGATGATGTGATCTAAAGCCTCATTTTCTGACCAACAGCACCAACCCCAAACTTCGTCCATGTTTTGTCCGGCTAGCACCAGATGAATAAACAGATAAGGTTAATGCAGGAAGGTGGTGCTGAGGGAAAAGAGCAAGCGAGCACAGAATACGAACATGGACCCCATGGTCTTCAGACTCTTTCATATGTAGATTTCGTTTAAGGATAGACCAGGAAAACAAAGCAGTGGATCTTTTGATAAAAGGGAGAGATATAATTAAAGTAATAAAGGAAAATTTAGTTACTAACATTAGAATCAAAAGGAAATAGAATCTGTTGAAGGCAACGATATGGAGGTTTTAACCCACGTTAAGACAGGCATTGCACCATAAAGGTTCCTCTTGACTATGAAGCTCTAAAGAATGAAATGTGTAATAGAATGCAGAAACACTTCTAGACTTATGAAGAAAGAAAAGTTAAATAGTTACCTGCTGGCTGCTTTAATATACCTAGCCTCAGCGTGAGTCATTCCAATTTTTTTTTTGCCAAGACTGGACTTAACAAATTATTTTCTCAAAAGTAACTCTTCTTGCTCAGTGTGTAAAGGCAGCAACTAGACTAGCAAGCATTAAACCACATGAAAATACTAGGGTTAGTTCAAGAATATGCTGCAATGACCTTGCTTCAAATGCCCAGAATTACTGGCACTGATTTTCGGAGAAAAACACTTACTTTTCTCTTCAGTGACTTCTATTGAGAAAATTATGCTGGATCCATTAAAGATGTGAACATGAACAATGGTAGCTTGCATTGAGTAGAGGTCAGTCACCAATTTATTTTCTCATCTCTAGGTGCCTGCATAGGTGACCACAATATTTAACCCAGATAATATTTGTCCTCAGCTTTACTGATTTCAGCATAACTTTCTCAGTAGAAGTCACTGGGGACAAAGTAAGCCTTTAACATATTTTAAGATATTCATAACTGTAGTAAGATTCCAGTAGCCTTGGGAAAAGTATAAACATTGATAGAAGAACCACAAATCCTGAACAATTAATTAGATCCACTGGTACAACAATTCATCTGCATACAGCAGCTGATTCTGCACTTGATCTCAGGACTACAAAGTGATACTTACTGGTGATTATTTAATTTCACAGCAAGCAGCACGAGAACGAGGAGGGAGAAAGTCACAGACGTCACAAACACAAGAAGAATAAACGAAGCAAGGAAGACAAAGAGGCTGCGGATGAAGGTTCTACAGCACCTGAGGCAGAGTCAAAGGAATAACTCGTTTGCTGAACTGGTCCCTGCATCAGGTCATATTCATTACGCTGGTTCTGTGAATACCACCGTGGGGAAGAATCAACTCCATGAACTCTAATGCCTAATAGTTCAATGTGAAGCCTGATCCCACCTTTCTATGTACTTAGACTTTGTTTTTTTTTGTAAAGTGTGCTTGTAAAACAAACATTAAAAGTTTTTTTCTAAATAGTTTGATTATCATGTAATTTAGGATGTCAAATTCAAGCAGACAGATTTAGTTTTCTAGAAAATTACATCTCCATCATTCAAATTTATTGCAAGTACTAATTTCAGAAACAAATCTAAAAGGGTAAGTGAACCACTATCTTGATTCATATGGTTGAATTGCAACTTTAAGAAGCTTGTTAGACCTACCTAGATAATAAGTACTGAAGATTATTTAATTTTACATATTTAAAGACAACCCTTTTACAACCGAAAGGACTGCCCCTTAACATTGAGGTTTTGAATATGAACCTAATAGGAGTAGTAAACCCTCAGGCACTTCAAGTCTGGGACACACTTTAATATGATCTAGGAGCTGCTTTTCTCTGTCCTCTGCATCAATATAACAATTCAGCTCCCATCACCCAGAGCTACACCACCTCCATGTTGAAATTCTACTTGTCATTTGAAACTACAGCCTGCCCCTTGCAGTTATCTTCCTTGTTTGAGATTTCCCATGAGATACCAACATCTACCCTGTCAAGTCACTTTGTATGTTTGAATAAGGAATACAAGCCTAATGCCACTGGAGTAAAAATTGATTCTAGCAATTGTCAATTGTAAACATAATTTCCTTCCTCCTCCTCGCTACCTTACCTAATAGTTATGGGTATTTACCTTGTTAGCACCAAGTAATTTGTGTAATAACAGCATTTAAATCATATCATTGCTAAGAAAGGAAGCAGAGACAGAGTTTGAGTTCATCCTCCAGAATTTATTTTCACTGCTACATTGAAGTAGATCAGAAAAAAATGAACTGCATTTGAATGCAGAATTTGACTACATATGCAGGTAATTATGAATCTTTTAAAAATATGCTCACCAAGTCTGTGACAAAATATTCTGATCCTGCTTCTGCCAATTCAATGAATAATCCCATTTCAGGGAGTTGCACATCCATGCTCCATGAAGTCCAATTACATGGCAGATGTATCTACCAAAACTCAAACTTTGGCCATACATTTGGAAATTTATGGCAGGGCTTTCTTCACAAACCCCGGCACCTTTGCTATTTTAAAAGTTTTTAATAAAATTTATAAAGTATCAAGTATTCTGCTCAAAATTGCTTAGCAAAAATGCACTTTGGTGAATTGGTAATTTGCACTGTTCTTTCACGATTAAAATCTTGATAATTTTTGTCTTGCCATTTTCATACACAACTTCCTGGCCATGAGACAACAGTGAGAGTGACTCTGTTCCTCTGTTCTTTCAGCATTGGGATTACAGCCGAGTTGCTCATTCCTGCTGTGGAAACACCATTTACGGCAACAATTTCATCCCCACACCTGTAGAGGATAGAGAAAATTAAAAACCATTTTGCTGAACATAAAAGCTCTAAAATACATTTTGTATTGAGACTTGTATTCTTAAGAAAAAGCAAGTATTCAGGTCTTGTCTAACCTATATCTTGTCTTCACTTACTTAGCTTGGTTTAGCAATTAATTAGTTGCCTAATTTAAATGCATGGCTCAGAAACTCATCTACACAAGAAAAATGTATATCCAAAAAAGAACCCAATTATAGGAAGATGTCAGACTTTGAATCTAGATCCATGACTAGCTACAAGCAAAAGGTGCTATGAAGGGGAAAGAATGATCTTGTGTGCAAGGCACGTAGGGCATCATTGCTACCATTTGAGTGACAAATGAAGGCTGCAAGTTGCACCTTTAAGCTCCATGTGCATTGGCAGACCCCTTACTTCTATGGCCTGCTCATCTTCCTTCCACACACTGTCCTTTTGCAGGGTCTTAACCTGAAATGTCAACCTTTGCATTCACGGATGCTGTTTGACCTGCTGAGTTCTTTAGCAGTTAACTTTTTACTCCAAGTTCCAGTATCTGTAGTCTGGTTTCTGCAGGAAATACATTGGTTCATGTGTAGTGCTCATTGATAAAATTCCAATCTTTTAGGTCACCCTGATACTTCCAAAAAGTTGAGAATGGAGATAACAAATCCCTTTGTTGTCAAGTCTTGTGATTTGGTGACCATTTCTGCATATCATTCCAGCTAGAGTCTAACCAATGCCTTACATGCAACATTATCTCCAAGCTTTTCTAATTAAGTGATAAAACTTTGTATCCAATTTACTTGTTTGGTGCAGCCAAACATCATTTTGTTTATTATGAATTTCACTTACTTTAGTCTTCCATCAAAGTATGCTGGTGTTCCAGGTACGATGGTTTTGATGAAGAAAGGTTGGTTTTCTTGTCCGTCCTCAAAGCCCCCAACAATGCTAAATCCCCAGCTTTCAGAGTTGCTCTTGTACAGAGTAATGTCATTGCAACAGTGAAGGTAACTGCAAACAGACAGCAAGGGCAGTTAATATTTTTCTATCCATTAAGATCATTTATATTAAATATGATTTTTAACACGGGTAGACAACTTTAAGTGAGACTTTTCTTTATGACTACTAAATCAGTTATGCCCCAGATTTCAATACAAATTAGGCCATCAGTACTGTACAGCAATAAAGTTTTAGCTTGAGCATATTTAGTTTTATTTGTTTAGATTTCAATTGCTTTATGTATATTAAATGGTTTAAATTTGAATAACAAGCTCCCAACAAACCAATGTATCTTTAATTTTCTCAAATTCAATTTAAATTTTAAATCACAACTTGCTTTTATTAAATCTTACAAGTTGTGATTTATTTGCTTGCCTGATGGATGACCACATTCTTCTTGATTACTGCTAGCCTATTACATAACAGAAAATCACCATTTTCTCTTCTCTCCACCCCACCCCTCCCTTTTCCACTGTAGAACTTAAGGCACATAAGTATTCCTTAATTTCATATCACTTTGTAAGCAGTCATCACCTTGGTAAACTTAGCCACATGACCCATAATGGTGACCAGTCATAACTGTTCTCCTTGCTTGCTTCTGAAGGCTCCTCTGATGTTGATAACATCTCTGTAGTAGGAAATTCTAGGACTTTCAATACCACACTAGAGGAGGCTGCATTCAATTTGAGAACTGACACTGCTTCATTGTAACTCAGCTGTGTGAGGTCCACTCCATTTATATTCAGAAGTACATTTCCTGTAGCAGAAAATATTAAGCATCAAAATGATAGTCATATCAATAGTAGCAAACAGAACCCCTCCTAGGTTTGCTAACTACCAACAGTTTAAAATTTTCTCCTATCAGAGCTTCGTGTGGCATATAAACAGGAAAACAACGGTTATTCAATTACCTATTCTTCATGTGCAAATCATAAACATGATCATTTTGTGGTGATAGAGGCAGGTACATTAGAGGCTCTTAGATAGGCATTTGGATGACAAAAAAAATGGAGTACTAAGTGTGAGGGAAGAGTTACATTGATCTTAGTGTTGGTTAAAAGGTTGGCATATTGTGGGGTGAAGAGCTTGTACTGTGCTGTAATGTTAAATGTACTATTTTAATCCAATAGCATATCAGGTGTGCATTTAACTATCCACCCAAGCCAATCTTAGCAGCCATAAGAAATAGCAGCAGGGGTAGGCTGTCTAGCCACGGACTCAGCTCCCACCTACCTGCCTTTTCCCCATAACCGATAATTCCTCTACAATGTAAAAATCTATCCAATCTTGTCTTAAATATATTTACTGAGATAGCCTCCACTGCTTGACCACTCTCTGGGAAAAGCAGTTCCTCCTCATCTGTCCTAAATCTACTCCCCCGAATCTTGAGGTTATGTCCCCAAGTCCAAGTCTCACGTACAAGTGGAAACATTTTTCCTGCCTCATCTATCCTTTTCATAATTTTGTTTCTATAAGATCTCCTCTCATTCTTCTGAATTCCAGTGAGTACAGTCCCATGTGACCCAATCTCTCCTCATAGTCTAATCCCCTCATCTCCAGAATCAACCTGGTGAACCTCCTCTGCACGACCTCCAAAGACAGTATATCCTTCAAGTAAGGAGACCAGAACAGCATGCAGTACTTCAGGTGCGGCCTCACCAGTATCCTGCAGCATAAACCTCCCCTGCTCTTAAATTCAATCCCTCTAGCAATGAAGGCCAACATTCCATTTGCCTTCTTGATAGCCTGCTACACCTGCAAACCAACCTTTTGTGATCCATGCACAAGCACCCCCAAGTTCCTCTGCACAGCAGCACCTAGCAATTTTTTACCATTTAAATAATAATCTTTTTCATTTTTCCTTCCAAAGTGGATGACCTCACATTTACCAACATTGTACTCAATCTGCCAAACGGTTGCACTCACTTAACCTATCTATATCTCTCTGCAGTCTCTCCATATCTTCTCCACATTTTGCTTTTCCATTCAATTTAGTATCATCAGCACAGTACACTCAGCCCCCTCTTCCAGATCATTAATGTATATTGTGAACTGTTGTGAGCACAGCACCGACCTCTGTGGCACACTGCTCATCACTGATTGCCAACCAGAGGCACGCCCATGTATCCCAACACTACTTTTAGTTAACCAATCCTCTGTCCATGCTAATTTATCACCCCCAACTCTATGCATTCTTATGGATAAGTCTTTTATGTGGCACCTTATCAAATGCTTTCAGGAAATCCAAGTAAATAACATCCATATGTTCCCCTCTATCCATTGTGCTCATTATATCCTCAAAGAACTTTTGCACTTGACTTTTCTTCACTCTACTCTTACTTTTCTCTTTTTTTCTCTTATTTTTTCTTTATCCATACTTTGAGTCTGTTGAACCTACCCCCCCCCACCACTATTTAGTTTAAAGCCCTATCCACAGTTATGTGATTCACTAGGATCCAAGTCCCATCATGGTTCAAGTGGAGCTTGTCCCATTGGTACAGCTCCCTTGTTGCTTAATACTGGTGCCAATTTCCCACGAATTCAAACTGACTTCTCCCATACCAATCCTTGAGCCATACATTTAACTCTCTAATCTTCTTGACCCTATGACAACTTGCATGTGGCTCAAGTAGTAAAGCAGAGTAACCTAAAATGGGTACCTTTTTAGGTTCTGCTTTTTAATTTAGTCCCTAGCTGTTCAAATTCACTCAGCAGAACCACTTTCCTCATTCTACCCTTGCCGTTAGGTACCGATACGGACCACGACAACTGGATCTTTCCCCTCCCACTGCAAATTCCTCTGCAGGTCAGATAAGATGTCCCAAACCTGGCAACACAGCCTTCGAGACACTCTAGCCTCACGACAGAGAACTGTCTATTCCCCTGACTATACTATCCCCAATTACCACTACATTTCTCTTCTTTCCCGCCTCTTAAATGGCTCCCTGAACTATGGTGCCAGGTAACTCTCCCCCTCCCTGATGTGCCACAGTGTTTGAAGCTCAGATTCCAGGTCATCAACTTTGAGCCCGAATTCCTCGAGCAGCCAACATTTGTTGCAGATGTGGTCCACCAACTCCCACATCATGCAGCTATAGCACATCACCTGATCCTGCATCATCCCTTTATTTAATTAGCTGTAATTTAGTGACTTTTTATTTAACCACTACAAAAACCTTACTTGCTACTTACCTGTGCCTCCTCACCAAAGCTTCAAATTCCCACTTCTACACTGATTCCCTCACACAATGGCCACTCTGCTTTGACCCTACTTTTATTTGCTCCTGCTAATGAATCGATTGGTGCACCGATCCCTGCAGAACATTCCTTTTTTAAACTCTTCTCCTCAACATGTGCGAAGCTCTCTCTTCCCCCTTCAAATCGATTGGTCCGCCACTAATGCAGCTTATTGTTGACCTATGCTTCAGCCTATTCTGTATTTCTAGCAAGGGTTATCCAGAGATAGGGAAGGAACTTGGTCAGAATTTTTTTTTATTGTGCAGTGCCAGCTGTAGTTCAGTTGGGTGTACTCTCACTTCAGAATTGAAGTTTTTAGGTTCAAGTCCCATTCGAGCAACGTGAACACACTTGAAACCACTGCACAAGAGTCCTATGGTACTCTACTGCAAAGAAAAAGGAATTGATCAGAAAGGATCAGAAAATGCAAAGTTTGATCCTTAGTCTTTATGTGATCAGCTAATCTCAGAATAGGAGGAGATTAGAAATCCAAAATGGTTTGTACCTCATATTAGGGAAGTGAAACTCAGATAGTATTCCCATTCCTAATCACCAATTTTGTAATGCAATTTTTTAATACAGTGGCTGGGCAATAGTTTTAATGTCGCAAACACGAGGGTGTTAGCTGTACCCCTACAGTTCATAACTTGCTGATGATTACTGTTTGCAATACATCTCCACTTGAGAAGATAAAAGTTTCAAACTCCATCAGTGGAAATAGTCCCCTTACACAGTTAATGGCTGGAGAACAAAAATAGGGGACCCACACTGAATGATGAATGATTACTTTTAACATGGTTTCAGTCCCTTGCAGTCTGTTTGAACCAGAAATAGAACAGATGATGATGATCGTGAACGCAGCAGGCCAGGCAGCATCTCTAGGAAGAGGTACAGTCGACGTTTCGGGCCGAGACCCTTCGTCAGGACTAACTGAAAGAAGAGCTAGTAAGAGATTTGAAAGTGGGAGGGGGAGGGGAGATCCAAAATGATAGGAGAAGACAGGAGGGGGAGGGATGGAGCCAAGAGCTGGACAGGTGATTGGCAAAAGGGATATGAGAGGATCATGGGACAGGAGGCCAAGGGAGAAAGAAAAGGGGGAGGGGGGAAAACCCAGAGGATGGGCAAGGGGTATAGTGAGAGGGACAGAGGGAGAAAAAGGAGAGAGAGAAAAAGAAAAAGAATGTGTGTATATAAATAAGTAACAGATGGGGTATGAGGGGGAGGTGGGGCATTAGTGGAAGTTAGAGAAGTCAATGTTCATGTCATCAGGTTGGAGGCTACCCAGACGGAATATAAGGTGTTGTTCCTCCAACCTGAGTGTGGCTTCATCTCAACAGTAGAGGAGGCTGTGGATAGACATATCGGAATGGGACGTGGAATTAAAATGTGTGGCCACTGGGAGATCCTGCTTTCTCTGGCGGACAAAGCGTAGGTGTTCAGTGAAACAATCTCCCAGTCTCCCATTATCCAACCTGATGGCATGAAAAAGACTGGGAGATCGTTTCGCTGAACACCTACGCTCTGTCCGCCAGAGAAAGCAGGATCTCCCAGTGGCCACACATTTTAATTCCACGTCCCATTCCCATTCTGATATGTCTATCCATGGCCTCCTCTACTGTAAAGATGAAGTCACACTCAGAATGGAGGAATGACACCTTATATTCCGTCTGGGTAGCCTCCAACCTGATGGCATGAACATTGACTTCTCAAACTTCTGCTAATGCCCCACCTGCCCCTCGTATCCCATCCGTTACTTATTTATAGACACATTTTTTCTTTTTCTCTCTCTCCTTTTTCACTCCCTGTCCCTCTCACTATACCCCTTGCCCATCCTCTAAGTTCCCCCCCCTCCCCCTTTTCATTCTCCCTAGGCCTCCTGTCCCATGATCCTCTCAATTCCCTTTTGCCAATCAACGTTCCAGCTCCTGGCTCCATCCCTCCCCCTCCTGTCTTCTCCTATCATTTCAGATCTCCCCCTCCCCCTCCCAAATCTCTTACTAGCTCTTCTTTCAGTTAGTCCTGATGAAGGGTCTCGGCCCGAAACATCGACTGTACCTCTTCCTAGAGATGCTGCCTGGCCTGCTGCGTTCACCAGCATCTTTAATGTGTGTTGCTTGAATTTCCAGCATCTACAGATTTCCTTGTGTTTGCGTTTTTAAGATGATGATGAATGAGCAGATTCCAATGTAAAGCAATACAAACTGTTGAGGCTTAAAATCTGAAAGCATATCACAATGGTGCACAGCATACATTTAGACCATCAATGTGATACATAGTGATGTAGCAATTACAAAAACCACTCTCAAAATATTACCTCTCTTGACTCTGCGATCCCTGTAGAGGCAGCCAACAGGCTGGATGCTGGTCACATATATCGGAACCTTGTATTTGTTTTCACGTCCGCCTGAAATTGTTATTCCAAGTGACTCACGAGGTTCCTTTTTTAACAGAACTGCCTTCTCTATGCACATTGAAGTCTGCAATAAATCCTAAAGAGAAATAACATTACAGTCAAAAGTTCAAAATAAATTTATTATCAAAGTACATATATCACTGTACACAGCCCTCAAATTAATTTTCTTGTGGGCATACTCAATAAATACATAATAGAATAATAACCATTACAGAATCAATGAAAGACTACACCAACTTGGGTGTTCAACCAGTGAGTAAATATAAGTAAATAAATAAGCAATACAATTTGAGAACATGAGATGAAGAGTCCCAGAAAGTGAGTCCATAGGTTGTGGAAGCATTTCAATAATGTAGTGAAGTTATCCCCTTTGGTTCAAGATCCCGATGGCTGAGGTGTAATAACTGTTCCTGAACCCTGTGGTTTGAGTCCTGAGGCTCCTGTACCTTCTTCCTGATGGCAGCAGTGAGAAGAGAGCATGTCGTGGGTGGTGGTGGTCTCTTATGACAGATGCTGCTCCTGCGAGATTTCGTGGAGATATGAGCAGTGGTGAGGAGGGCTTTACCTGTGATGGACTGGGCCGTATTCACTACTTTTTGTAGATTTTTTTTTGTTAAAGGGCCCTTCAAGGGACCATGACCTTGTCGTAGGGTTTGCAGGCTTGCATGCCTCAATGACTCAGAGAGCTATGTTGGCTGGAATCAGGGCTTTTTGCTTTGGCTCTTGGTAGGGTCACCCATGCCAAACAGGTCAGAGAGTAGACATCTGGGGGTTCAGCTCAAGGCTAACAACCTTGACTGGTCAAACAAAGCTTATCAAAACAGCAATGAAGAATCCTTCTACCTTTGTGTGTGATGGTATTCCTGAGTCTCCACCCTCAGACTTGTATGACTGATAGTGAAAACCGAGAGGGAGCTTCTGGCATAATGAAGGAAGCCCTGAATACCGTCAGAGATGGAGGACCTTCATTGCTGCCCTAAATGCCAGTGGCATAACAGGCAGTAACTAGCTAGCTCCAGGCAAGGATATTTCTGTTTCCAAATGAGGCTGTGATGCAACCAGTCAACATACTCTCTACTACACATCCATAGAAGTCTGTCAAAGTTTTAGATGTCATGCCGAATCTTCACATACTCCAAAGGAAATAGAGCCACTGCCATGCTTTCTTGCTAATTGTACTTATGTGCTGGGTGCAGGACTGGTCCTCTGAAATGATAACTGAGGAATTTTAAGTTGCTGACTCACTCTGCCTCTGATCCTCCAATGAGGGCTGGCTCATGAACCTCAGGTTTCCACTTCCTGAAGTCAATAATCAGCTCCTTGGTCTTGCTGACACTGAGTAACAGGATTACATCAAGTAAGGGGATTAAAGGAATAAAGATCCAGATTTTCAATTCATAGGTAGTTGGCTAATTGTTTTAAAACAAAGTATTTTGGCCCAGTTTGCACATTCAAATGGTTTTAGACCTTCTGTTACCAAGTTTTAGTGTTCCTGGAATTTTGTTGTTGAGAATTTTAAAATAATCTCAAATTTAATGATAAATTATAGATTTGCAAATCAATAGCCAAGATAATTATTATGAAGAGATTTGCAATTAGGTTGCGGAAATAAACTATATAGTTTACCCCTAAAATTAAATGAATATTTCCTTCTCCCTGTCTGTGGCTGTTCAGGAAAGGGGGGGGGGGGGGGGCGGATTTTAAAAGTATTATGTGCTTGTCCTAATGAAGTTCATAATCCGAGGGATGTCTAACAAATTTTGCATGCAACAGAAATCTCAATAGCTTTGCCACCTATCTACTGCCAGCACAAAGTCTCAATCAAACTAACTTAAAAGGATATTGTAGAATCTTTATGGACCACTGAATCTATGCAAGCTCTTATTACCACAACGCGGTTCCCAATTCTTTTGCCCAATTCTTCTGCAAATTATTCTCCAAGGAGCTTTTCCTATTCCCTTTTGAAGGCAATAATTGCCTCTAAAGGTAACAGAGGTCAAAGGATTAATCGGGTGTTATGGAATTATGCATAACATAATTATGTATTAATTAAAATGCAAACTAGTAGTCAGGAAATAAAACCTGTTCACAATTTAATTTCAACTGATACATTAAGGCTAATTCAACCAATCATCGAGTGTTGAACATTTTAATTCTGTCCTATTCAACTACCCAGGATAAGACAAGAGAGACATGTTCGTATTAATTAGTGATCATTCAAACTTCCAGATGAGATCAGGGAAGGCATTAAGTGACCATTTTCTATATTAATACATTGTTAATTTTGTACCCCTGCCTCTTAATTTGCAATTCAGGACAGGTCCTGTCACTTAATATTCTGGCTCGTGTACTGTATATTCATGGAGTCATCCCTCAACATGGTGACAAAAGGATTATGCAGTATTTTGGGTGTCTGGAGTTTGTGCTCAGAAACTTTCAAAACAGACATGAATATTAAATATTCAAAGGTGTCAGCTAATTGGGATGTACAACCATTGTAAATATGTAATTCAGTTCTGCAAAGTTACCTGCTAAAGTAACACACACAAAATGCTGGTGGAACATAGTAGGTCAGGCAGCATCCATAGGAAGAGGTACAGTCAACGTTTCGGGCCGAGACCCTTCGTCAGGACTAACTGAAAGAAGAGATAGTAAGAGATTTGAAAGTGGGAGGGGGAGGAGGAGATCCAAAATGATAGGAGAAGACAGGAGGTGGGGGGAAAGAAGCTAAGAGCTGGAAAGTTGATTGGCAAAAGGGATATGAGAGGATCATGGGACAGGAGGCTGAGGGAGAAAGAAAGGGGGAGGGGAGCCCAGAGGAAGATGGAGAGCAGGCAAGGAGGGATTGTGAGAGGGACCGAGAGAGAAGGGAAAAAAAAGGGGAAATAATAATAAATAAGGGATGGGGTAAGAAGGGGAGGAGGGGCATTAACGGAAGTTAGAGAAATCAATGTTCATGCCATCAGATTGGAGGCTACCCAGACGGAATATAAGGTCTTGTAAAGTAGGTGATTATAGCTATTGAAGTTAATTGTTTGTTGTTATCTTTGTGGTTTAAAAAATATCCTGCCCATAAAATGGGCATGACAAACCGCCACCCCACAATATCTATTTTTGTCCAATATGGCCACCAATAAGAGGCAAACATAAGAAGAGATTTCATTATTAAAGAAGTGTGTCAAGCTAGTTAACTCCTCATTTGCCAGCCTAATCCCTCTTTCAGCATCTGTCCTTTCTCCTACAGGTGATAACTCTTAAAGTATCCTTTCATCCTTTCAATCTCTCTAAATGGGATGGGGTTTTCTGTCTCAACCACACTCTGAGGCAGTGAATTCTAGACCTTTATCAACCAAGTGAAAAGAAACTTTTGTCCCATCTAATCCTTCTACAAATTACATTAAATACATAGCTATTGGTTTAGACTCCCTGGCTGAAAGAAGAATATCCTTTTTGACTCTTAATCAGGCCCTGTAACTTAATCACCCTTCATTCTGTTCTGTCTCTCAACAAAGAACCCTGGTTTATTCTTTCTAGTCTCAGCAATATCTTTGTGTAATATAGATTTTGTTGAGATAGATGCTCATTTGTATATAATCAGGGAAGTGATTTAGAATCAAACTGAGGGTGGGAGACACAGAAATGCTCAGGATTTCTAATTGACAGAACGTGACCTGTAGAATCCAACAAGATACTCCGCACCAATTTGCTAACTCCTTAGACAATGAAGTGAAAAGACTCATAGCCGAGGCACAAAAATAGGCTGCACCATTAGTTGGTAAATAGTTGCAGAATAACTTTTAAGAGTTTATATAACTGGGAAAAGTTGAGGTAAACAGAATTAGATATTGCCAAATATGAGGTAATTCACAGTGTAAAACTAGAAATATTGGAGGCACAAGCAGGCTTGGGATATACTACACTGATCAAGAAAATATCTTTGGCAGAGGCAGAAAATCAAATATCTAAGAGGCTGGTGTACTCGGTGGGGGCGTGGGGAAGGGGGGGAAAGGTAGAAGTTTTACCATTATTATACAAAGCACTGGTTAGATCATTAACTGGAGTAGCAAGACCAATCCTGGATAGATTCATTCTGTAGGATATTTTAGCTTTGAATCAGACTACTATTCGAAGTCCAGGGCTGATTTATGAAAAGAGATTGAGTCAACGGAGCAGGGAAGGTAAGAGTATGATTTGAATGAAGCTTTTAAGATATCAGAATTTGTTTTAATATCCTTGATAAATGTCATTAAATTTATTGTTTTGCAGCAGCACTGCAATGCGATACATAAGAAAGTATAAATTACAATAAGAAATACATGTAAAAATTAAATAAGTAGCACATTCGTAACTCATTCGTAAGGCCAGTGATGTTGTGGGGATGAAACTGGACTCTCTGACGGCGGTTTCTGAAAAGAGGATGCTGTCCAAGTTGCATGCCATCTTGGTCAATGTCTCCCATCCACTACATAATGTACTGGGTGGGCACAGGAGTACATTCAGCCAGAGACTCATTCCTCCGAGATGCAACACAGAGCATCATAGGAAGTCATTCCTGCCTGTGGCCATCAAACTTTACAACTCCTTCCTTGGAGGGTCAGACATCCTGAGCCAATAGGCTGGTCCTGGACATTTCCTGGCATAATTTACATATTACTATTTAACTATTTATGGTTTTATTACTATTTATTATTTATGGTGCAACTGTAATGAAAACCAATTTCCCCCCGGGATCAATAAAGTATGACTATGACAAAAGTAGTGAAGTAGTGTTGATGTGGTAGTGCACTGTCTGTTCACAAATCTGATGGTGGAGTGGATGAAGCCGTTCCTAAGATGTTGAGTCTGTGTCTTCAGGCTCCTGTACCCCTCTTGATGGTAGTAATAAGAAGAGAGCATGCCCTGGGTGATGGGGGCCAATAAGATATTAAGGGGAGCTGATTGTTTCTCCTGGTTTGGAGTCAGGACCAGTCTGAAATCAGAACCAGACCTCCCAGCAGTCAAGCAGGAAAACGTGCAGGACGATTAGAGATTTGAACAGCAGCTAATGATAAAGTCAATCAGTAGTTTTAAATGCATGACACATGGCATTTACCAAACAAATAGTAACAAGCAACCTGGAGCAAGCACAGGTAGATGGAGTTAGCTGCAGATCTCATTAAATGGTGAAAGAAAGTCTTTCAATTCCTTTTCCCAGCTTCCCTTTAGTTAACTATGTTCTACTTTTAATCAGCATGACAGTGATATAAAATACTGTAACTTGCTCCTTTATTATTGGCTACCATACCCAGGACTGATTGACAGATGCCATACCCATTTCCTTGTTCCTGCAGGTACAGAAATCATCACTGGAGAAGCTGCAGGAGTGAGTGATCAACTTTTGACAATAAAAACTTCTTCCAATGGATCAAAAAGGCATGATACATCTATGCTTATGAATGGTATGAATTACAAACTGATGAACAGAACAGAATTGGAGTCTTTATATTCCGAATACCAGATTAACTTACATAACTAAAAGCGAAACCTGGGAAAAATTGTTAATACAGATGTATTCATTTTTTATGTGTCTACATGTTACATTCTCAAGCTGCCAAAAAGAAATCAGTGGTTCCTTAAGGTTTCACTAAACAAAAGAGGGACTCCATCAACGACTGTAAGCTCCCAGCTTTTTCAAAGCTCTTAATTTTCTTCCCCCTCAATAAACCTGCACAGAATTCAGATTCGATATGTAAATACAATTTTTTCTGCATTGGTTTCAATTGTACCAACAGGTACAAAATCTTAGTTTACACATGTTACACTGGGAGCATCTAAACAATAACTCAACAATAACTAATATTTTTGCAATGTATCATCCGTAACCATTAATTATCACCTGAAATTATCCTCTGCAGTATGTTTGAGAAACAATGTCCTCTTAAAATTATGGATTCATTCTATTATCAACACCTCCTCTTATTATTCTTACTGCAAATGCACCTCACACCCCAAGGTTAAACTCATTTTACTTTGTAATTTGTTTATGATGCTGATGATATTGGTTTTATTTTAACAGGCCTTGCTGAGTGAAAGAACAGGATTCAATTAGAATAGCTTCCAATATTTCCATCCACCTGGAAAATCAGATTGATCTGTCCAACAGGAACACACAGTATTTCTGTACTTTCCAGCTCATTTGAACTGTCATGAGAGACATCCATCATAGTAAGATCCTGCATGTACATAATTGGGTGCATTCAGAACCATTGTTTGTTTGTTCTTTCAATGGTCTCTGTGATGCAGGTGGGAAGCCCACGCAAGTGTTAGTCATTTGCCATAATGACATTGCCACACCAGAGTGACATAGTTAATTCAGAAACAAAGGTTCTGAACTTAAAGAGGGGTAACTTTGAAGGTATGAGATGTGAATTAGCTAAGATAGACTGGCAAATGACACTTAAAGGATTGACGGTGGATATGCAATGGCAAGCATTTAAAGATTGCATGGATGAACTACAACAATCGTTCATCCCAGTTTGGCAAAAGAATAAGTCAAGGAAGGTAGTGCACCCGTGGCTGACAAGAGAAATTAGGGATAGTATCAATTCCAAAGAAGCAGCATACAAATTAGCCAGAAAAAGTGGCTCACCTGAGGACTGGGAAAAATTCAGAGTTCAGCAGAGGAGGACAAAGGGCTTAATTAGGAAGGGGAAAAAAGATTATGAGAGAAAACTGGCAGGGAACATAAAAACTGACTGTAAAAGGTTTTATAGATATGTAAAAAGGAAAAGACTGGTCAAGACAAATGTAGGTCTCCTACAGACAGAAACAGGTGAATTGATTATGGGGAGCAAGGATATGGCAGACCAATTGAATAATTACTTTGGTTCTGTCTTCACTAAGGAGGACATAAATAATCTTCCAGAAATAGTAGGGGACAGAGGGCCCAGTGAGATGGAGGAACTGAGCGAAATACATGTTAGTAGGGAAGTGGTGTTAGGTAAATTGAAGGGATTAAAGGCAGATAAATCCCCAGGGCCAGATGGTCTGCATCCCAGAGTGCTTAAGGAAGTAGCCCAAGAAATAGTGGATGCATTAGTGATAATTTTTCAAAACTCGTTAGATTCTGGACTATTTCCTGAGGATTGGAGAGTGGCTAATGTAACTCCACTTTTTAAAAAAGGAGGGAGAGAGAAACCAGGGAATTATAGACCAGTTAGCCTAACGTCGGTGGTGGGGAAACTGCTGGAGTCAGTTATCAAAGATGTGATAACAGCACATTTGGAAAGCAGTGAAATCATCGGACAAAGTCAGCATGGATTTGTGAAAGGAAAATCATGTCTGACGAATCTCATAGAATTTTTTGAGGATGTAACTAGTAGAGTGGATAGGGGAGAACCAGTGGATGTGGTATATTTGGATTTTCAAAAGGCTTTTGACAAGGTCCCACACAGGAGATTAGTGTGTAAACTTAAAGCACACGGTATTGGGGGTAAGGTATTGATGTGGATAGAGAATTGGTTAGCAGACAGGAAGCAAAGAGTGGGAATATACGGGACCTTTTCAGAATGGCAGGCAGTGACTAGTGGGGTACCGCAAGGCTCAGTGCTGGGACCCCAGTTGTTTACAATATATATTAATGACTTGGATGAGGGAATTAAATGCAGCATCTCCAAGTTTGCGGATGACACGAAGCTGGGTGGCAGTGTTAGCTGTGAGGAGGATGCTAAGAGGATACAGGGTGACTTGGATAGGTTGGGTGAGTGGGCAAATTCATGGCAGATGCAATTTAATGTGGATAAATGTGAAGTTATCCACTTTGGTGGCAAAAATAGGAAAACAGATTATTATCTGAATGGTGGCCGATTAGGAAAAGGGGAGGTGCAACGAGACCTGGGTGTCATTATACACCAGTCATTGAAAGTGGGCATGCAGGTACAGCAGGTGGTGAAAAAGGCGAATGGTATGCTGGCATTTATAGCGAGAGGATTCGAGTACAGGAGCAGGGAGGTACTACTGCAGTTGTACAAGGCCTTGGTGAGACCACACCTGGAGTATTGTGTGCAGTTTTGGTCCCCTAATCTGAGGAAAGACATCTTTGCCATAGAGGGAGTACAAAGAAGGTTCACCAGATTGATTCCTGGGATGGCAGGACTTTCATATGAAGAAAGACTGGATGAACTAGGCTTGTACTCGTTGGAATTTAGAAGATTGAGGGGGGATCTGATTGAAACGTATAAAATCCTAAAGGGATTGGACAGGCTAGATGCAGGAAGATTGTTTTTGATGTTGGGGAAGTCCAGAACGAGGGGTCACGGTTTGAGGATAAAGGCGAAGCCTTTTAGGACTGAGATTAGGAAAAACTTCTTCACACAGACAGTGGTGAATCTGTGGAATTCTCTGCCACAGGAAACAGTTGAGGCCAGTTCATTGGCTATATTTAAGAGGGAGTTAGATATGGCCCTTGTGGCTAGGGGGATCAGAGGGTATGGAGGGAAGGCTGGTGCAGGGTTCTGAGTTGGATGATCAGCCACAGCCATGATCATAACAAATGGCCATGCAGGCTCGAAGGGCTGAATGGCCTACTCCTGCACCTATTTTCTATGTTTCTATGTTTCTATGACTTACCTTTTGGTAGTGGGACCGTCGACGACAATGCTGTTGCAATGGCTTACTACGCTGCCGGGAGGGACTGTTATTGCTCGAGCCAACTTCATCAATAATTTCTGGGCTTTGTTGATCAAGGCACCTCTGGACTATAAAGCTGACAGTCCCCTCACTAGACTGAAAAGAGAGAGGAACAGTAATTTATTCATCTACTATATTTCATATGGGTGGCAAGGTGGAGAAACATCTCTACCAAAGGAGGTGTAAGGCACTCCTTCCCTCCACTAACCTGCATGTCACCCCTGGGCAAAGTGCAGCATCTACTAACCCCCGCTCACCGATCAGGGTCACTTGATGCCATGGGAGCAGGTAGTGGATGGTTGTACGAGCAGCTGGTGCATATCACAAGTCCTGCTTATGCGACCACTGACACCAGGCAGACAAGCTCTGAAGAGTATTGATAATGGCTTGGGTCACCTGTCTCGAAAAGATACTGCCAGAAAGCGGCAATGGCAAACCACTTCTGTAAAACAAATTTGCCAAGAACAATCATGGTCAAAGACCATGATCGCCTACGTCATCGACATGGCAAATAATGATGATGACGACGACTGTATTTCACAATTCATTGAATTAGACTATATTTTGACCTTAAGGCTGACTTACAAGCTGACCATGTTATTCAGAGTATAGTGGCATTACGGGAGCTCTGCACAAACCAATGAGTTAACATTGGAAGTTGAAGCCCAACGTCTGCAGATCCAGAAACCCGCTGAAAACTGTAGATGGCCTGACCTGGGGTTGGAGAACTGAGTATTTACGTGGGTGGGAGGCAGGAAAAGAGCTTCTCTTGTTGTTGTTGGTTGTTACTTGATGTGTGCTGTGTTCTGCCGAGCATGCTTTGTTGGTGTGAGAATGTGTGGCCACACTTGCAGGCTGCCTCCATTGCACTGTTATGTTACTTGTTAGTGAAAATGACAAATTTCACTGTATGTTTTGATGTACATGTGACAGATAAATGAATCTGAATATAACTTCTAGTCTGAACATTGTTTATTTGTTAAAATGCTACTATTAGCTATTTCATCTGGAGGAAAGGATGAGAAGAGTACTAAAGGAAGAGGGAGAACTAGTAGTACAGAGGTGAGAGAAAGAAAAGGGAGAGTAGCAAGAAATACAGTAAAAAAAAGTCAACAATTTGATTTATATAAAAAAGGGATGAACTTCTTTCGCCATGATCCAAGACCACTTTTGCTCCTAACATTTAGAGCAGGTGCAGAAGAGATTTACCAAGATGCTGCCTAGATTAGTGAGCATGTCTCATTTAGAAAGGTTGAGCAAGCTTGGGCTTTTCTCTTTGGAGAGGAGAAGGATAAGAGCTGACTTCAAAGAGGTACACAAGATGGTAAGAGGCATGGATCAAGTGAATAGATAAAAACTTTTCACAAAGGGTGAAAAAATAGCTAAAATGAGGGAGCATCATTTTAAGGTGATTGGAGGAAAGCATAGGGGTGTCTCAGAGGTATGTTTTTTTTTAAAAACACAGAGAGTGGTGAGTGCAAGCAACTCTTTTCCAGGGGTGATGGTAGAGGAAGATATATTAGGTGCATCTGAGAAACACTTAGATAGGAACATGGATGATAGTAAAATGAAGGGCTATATGAGAAGGAAGAGTTAGATTGATCTTGCAATAAGTTATAAAGGTTGACACAGTATCAGGGCTGTGGGGCCTATAATGTGATGTTATGTTTTATGTTCAAGAGCACAGGCTTTATTTACCTGTATTATCTGTGCTGCCATCTCTGGGGTTCCATTTTTGAGATCCTGCTGATTAATCATAAGCACTTTATCATTATTATGTAGCTTTCCATCTCGAGCAGCCAAGCCACCAGCTAGAAGATCCAGGATAAACACTCCAGGCTCATCTCCCTTCCGAATTAGTTTTATACCCAGTGGCTCATTGCGATCTCGCTTATGCAAGGTGACATGCACAGTTTGCTTTTGTGTGTTGCTGTTGCTGCTGCTGCTGCTTCTTTCCTGTGAAGATCCTCGAACAGCAAATCCTCTCTCTTGGAGCACAGAGAGTCGAGAGACAGAACAAGGTTGCCGCAGCACATGGATGGCGTAGCTGTGTGGAACACTGGTGATATTTATACCATTCACCTGGAAAGGAAGGAATAAGATAAGAACGCCAGATAAGCAGCTTCTTGAGCAAAACAGTTTATGGCCGATTTTAACGTTGGCATCCGGCAACCCCCGATCTTCACACCAACCAAGTTCTTGCATTTGTTGAGAAAGTGAGGAGTTCTGGAGTGGGTAGCAGGAAGAGGTAGAGCAAGATGACTGCAGAAAGTGGATGATCAGTGGTAACATAAATTTTAGGCATGGAATGGCCAGCTAGGACCAAAGGAGTTGTAACTGAAACTTGAGTAAGAGACAGGAAGAGGTACTGGGATATTTTTGCTTCTGGAGGGAACTTCTGAGATGCACTCTTGCTAGGAGAGTTAGTCATTCCAGACTATAAGATAAAAGGTCCATGACAAAATCTACAATAATAACATAAAACAAAAAATAAAACAGCCTGCAACTTTAGGACAACTTTTTGCTGTTGGAATTGGACCAAGTGTCTCAAATTGAAGTAGCCTATTTTGAAGATTGACCAAGAAACACGACTAGGGCCAAGGAACCAGGATTACTCTGTGCCAGTATCAACAAGCCAGTGATAAGAGTGTCAGGTGGAATTCAGGACAAATATCAAGAAGTATTCTCTATACTGTTGGGCTTACTGCATTTTTTTTAAAAGATGGTACTCTTGTGCATTCATCAATAGCGGGGCCAAGTATCAACAACGTCGCTTAATTTCAGGATTCTAGGCTATCTGATGCAATGGAAAGATACGACGAGAAACTGTGAGGTTATGCTCTGCTTGTAGATACGAACACATAACTTAGCCACGGACTGCTGAGATAAATCTTGACTCTTAATCTGAGAGGCTTTCTTTCCAATTTATATTACTGTAATCTGATTGACTTCTAGTTATACCATACCCCACCTAGAGCTCCAGTATATCATAGACCTGAACAATATTTTTACTCTTAGCATAAGAATGTCCATTCTCAATAAATAACCATTAACTTCATAATCTGAATAAAACTGCAACTTCTACTCTGCTATGAGTTGTATTGCCTTTAGGGCAGTTTGCTAGAAAGGAGCTGTAGCTGTTAAAACTCACCTTGACAGAGTCGATACAGAGAGGATGTTTCCTCTTGTGTGGGAATCAAGAATTAGAGGCCACTGTTTAAAATGAGGTGTTGCCCACATAAGAGACAAGACAATTTTTATCTCCCAGAGGATTCCGACTATTTGTAACTCTCTCTCCCTCAAGGGATGGTGGAATCTGAGTTATCTTTCACGCATATTTATCATGAATGAGGGGGTGGAAGGTATACTGTGAGTGGCAAGTGACCTAGAGATGAGGTGAAATTTCTTAGAAGGGCATGGCCTTTGGAATAGTCTTTCTCAAAGGACAGTGGAAGCAGTCAACATTGAGATGAAGGCAGTTACAGATTACTACATGAATATGGAATTGAGGGCAGTCATGAGCTTATAAGATAGTGGAGCCAAATGGAGACAAGTGGTCTGCTTCTGCTCATAAATTGTACACTCATAAACACAAGAGATTCTGCAGATGCTGGAAAATCCAGAGCAACACACAAAAATGATAGAACTCAGCAGGTCAGACATTATCTATAGAAGGGAATAATCAATTGACGTTTTGGGCTCAGATCTGTCACTTTGGGCATTTTGTCATCAGGACCGGAAAGGAAGGGGGAAGAAGCCAGAATAAGATGCTGTAGGGAGAAGAGTGATTGTTGGTGATAGGTGAAACCAGGAGAGGGGGAAGGTTTCTAGGTGGGGGAAGCGAGATGAAATGAATAGTAACCTCGTGCAGGAACTTGATGCAGTCACAAAGATAGGAGCCTTGCATCTAATGCATCAAGTTACCCTGAAATCATCACCCAGTTAATAAAATGAAAATCCTATTGACCCATTTCCCTCCTTGAGCAGTTGTTTTTATTTCAAAGAATTTCACACAGATTCGGTACGGCATAAACAGCTCCAGGCTGATCCAGTAATTTAAAAAAAGGATAACACCTGCGGCTTTGCAGCATTTGCTGCTTGTCTCACCAGATTTATATGCAGCAGGATTGGCCGTCAGCCAGTTACCTCTGTTATATGATCCCCAGGTGCAAGCCTTCCATTCCTAGCAACAATGCTGTCACGAAGAATCTCCTGGATCACAATGTTACAGAGTGGTGTGTCTTTCCCACCAACTATCCGAATTCCCAGCTCTTCCTGAGGGTCCGTGCGATGAATTTCAACTACGGTAGTTTCTGCCAGAAGACTGGACAACCGAGGCAAATCTATAATAACACAAGGCCATCTGAGTTTCATATGATTGGAGCAAACCAACAGAAAGACAACATACAATTAACAGCTTACTTTTCAGTACTTAAATGCGAGCACCAATTGTAGAATGTAACAGCATCCAGGAGTAAAAGAAACTAAAGTTTTTTTAAAATCTCTTTCATGTCGTCAATGCCCTGAGGAGCTTTAGTCATGCAAATCATGCAGTCACTGTGGAAGAAATGCTGCAAATTTCCAAGCTGTCATTACCAGTAAAGTTATATAGAACAGATTATTGTTTTGACATTCATTAAGGAATCTTCATGATCTTCAAGATAGTGTCACAGACTTTTTTTAATGCTCAGCCAAGGTTGAAAACTGGCCCACAGCTTAATATCACAACACAAAGATTACACCTTTACACAGCACCCTTCATTTCAATACCGCACTGGATCAGTCCTAGACTATGTGCTGAGATCTCTTTCTAAAAGGACCCACTATCCTGACTTCATTAATTTACAGATAAGCATTGTGAGCTTATAATAAAAGGATGACTTACAGGATGTAACAGAAATCAAAAAAAAAATTCAAAATAAGTTATCAAGGTAGATATATGTCACCACATACTATCCAGAGATTTATTTTCTTGAGGGCGTTCAAAGTAGAACAAAGAAATACAACAGAGCCAATGAAAAACTACAGAAAGCTGATAAGCAACTGATGTGCAAAAGGGAAAAACTGTGCAAATATAAAAAACAAATAAAAAATAACTAAATAAATAATACTGAGGACATGAGCTGTAATGCTCTTGAAAGTGATTCCATAGATTGTGTTCAGTAATCAGTACGGTGTTGAGCTGAGTGAAGTTATTCATGCTGATTCAAGAGCTTGATGGTTGAAAGGTTCCTGAATCTGATGGTGTGGGACCCAAGGCTCCTGTACCTCCTTCTCGATGGCAGCAGCAAGTCTTTTTGGCCCACCTTTTCTGTGCTGATCAAAAGTCTCATCACACTGGGTGTGTAGCCCCCTAGATCACTGTTCCTCAAATACGCATCCAGGTACTTTTCCAATGCAATGAATGTTCCACCTCTACCACCCTTTCAGGTAGGAACATAGCTGCCAACTACCGGATGAAAATAAATTTTCTCCTCTCCATGGTAATCCTGCCAAACTCTGCCCTTTGGCTTTTTAATCCCTCCTGTTCCTTCCTGTTCACTTTACACCATTTACACTCTTCAATTAAGTCCCCCACTAAGGCCCACTGTTTCAAAAAAACAACAAACTCAGACTTATCCTGTTATTCCTCACAGGGGTTAACATCCTGTAATTCTCACCTGCACCCTCTCCAGTCCCATCACATCCTTCCTATAATGTGTCGATCAGAAATGCACGTACTCAGGCTGTTATCTGACTAGAGTTCTGACAGGTCAGGCTATGGGCAGGAAGAACAATCCGAGAGACAGGAACAAGCTGTTTATTTTCCATTTGTCTCCGAATCTGCTCCACCATCAGTGAGATAGTGGCTAGTCCACGAGATACCTCTGTGTACCGGCCTCTTCACAGGCTCCATTATAACTTCAATAATCTGGCACGTTGTGTCTCTGATGTTGTAATGCTGCTGCAAGTAAGCTTTTCATTGCACCTGTGCTAACATGTACTTGCCACATAACAACAAACTTCATTTTGATCTGACATAAACAAATGGGCCTAAGATTAACTGGTGTTTCTAGTGTGTAGGTCCAAATATTAAAAGTTTGCCTGTTCTAATAGTTAGACTATTCCATGTCTAACTAACCATCAGAAATAGTTTCTATATGGCATTATAAGTTTACTATTGGTATGCCTTTTTAGTGTAATATTAAACAGATAAATTGAAACAAAGCTCTTCAATCTAGTGCTGACAGCAAAACATTAAATTTAAAATGACATTACCACCCTCGACTGCTTTAGGCTTAAACACCTACAGCAGGTATTTCTTAATACAAAATGTTCAATAACTTCATCCCGTGTTTCAGCAGCATGAACAAGGAACTTGCAGAAAACTGAAGTATATAAACAAAACACCCTAGGCATATTGCTGTGCTCACGAATGCTTTGCTTTCTCCCTCACCGAGACAAGCCCTTGCAAAATTAGGCATGCACTCACTTTATGAGGTACACCTGTACACCAGCTCATTAATGCAAATATCTAGTCAGCCAGTCACATGGCAGCAACTCAGTGTATAAAAGCATGCAGACATGGTCAAGAGGTTCGGTTGTTGTTCCAGCCAAACATCAGAATGGGGAAGACATGTGATCCAGGTGACTTTAACTGTGGAATGATTGCTGGAGCCAGACAGGGTGGTTTGAATATCTCAGAAACTGCTGTTCTCCTGGGGTTGTTGTTTGTTTTTTTCTCTTTTTTGCAGTTTCCAGCATCTACAGAGAATGGTACAAAAAATTAAATACATCCAGATCTGTGGGTAAGAATGCCTTGTCAATAAGGGAGGTCAGAAAATAGCCAGACTGGTTCAAGCTGACAGGAAGGTGAGAGTAACTCAAATAACCATGTGTTACAACAGTAGTGTGCAGAAGACCACACGGGTTCCATTCCTGTACCTAATAAAGTGGACACTGAGTGCATTTCCAAGTCAGAATGTTGTGTAGTTACCGTGCTTGCAAATCCAAAACCAACACAATCAGCAGCTCAAACACTAACACGGGAGTGGTACAATTTAAATTCAAGTTCATTTTATTTTTAATTTATCAGTACTCACCAGTAAAGCTTTTAATGTGTGGCAAAAACAATATTCTATAATGGAAACATAGAAAATAGGTGCAGGAGTAGGCTATTCGGCCCTTCAAGCCTGCACCGCCATTCAGTATGATCATGGCTGATCATCCAACTCAGAACCCTGTACCTGCCTTCTCTCCATACACCCGATCCCTTTAGCCACAAGGGCCATATCTAACTCCCTCTTAAATATAGCCAATGAACACGTACAGACATCCCACCTTGCAAAAACTCATTTCAGGGAGGTAGCACCATCAATTTGCAGGAGACTTCCGGGAGAGGTGGGATGTCTGCAATAGAGTAGCTCCTTAGCAGCCAGCCAGCTAGTTTAAATCACGTTAGCTATGCTAATGAACGAATGACACCTGTTAAACTCATCTCAACATGTCTTTTACATTTTAACCCACCATGGGCAATAGAAAAGTCACTGTTGCAAACAGTGCAGCCAGCAACACTGTCATTATTTTTGACCCCTATTAGGCAGGGGTACACTTTAGTGTAGTTTGGGGTGATGCACGTTTTATATTTTCTTTTGGAACACTCTGCCACTCTGACTTTTTTTGGAACTCTCTCACTCTTGCTCTCGCTCTCGTGGTCGCTCTCACTCGCGCTCGCTCTCTCACACTTGCTTTCTCCCTCTCTTGCGCTTGTTTTCTCACTCTCACTCTCTTGCGCGCACGCGCTCTCTCTCGTGGTCGCTCTCTCGTGCTTGCTTTCTTGCTCTTGCGCTCACTCTCTCTCTCGCGCGCGTTCTCTCATGCTCGCTCTCAAAAAAATCAATCTCCGGGACATCGTATATAATTTGTGGGCATCAGGGAGCCACTATTAATTTGCTGGAGACTCCCGGATCTTCCGGGAGAGGTGGGATGTCTGCATGTATGCTACCTTTAAACAGCTGGCATATCTGTAATTCCAAATTCACAGAAATGTGGTCGGCTATTACCTGTCCTCTAAAGTTCCAGCAGGTTTTAATATTTAAGATCCAAGATTAACTTTACTTGTCACATGTACATCAAAACATACAGTGAAATGCATCATTTGTGTCAACTCAAATCAGCGAGGATTGTGCTAGGCAGCCTTCAAGTGATGCCAGTCTTCTGGCACCACTTAGCATTCCCGCAACTGCCTAACCCTAACCATACGTCCTTTGGAATGGAGAAGTAAACTGGAGCAGCTGGGGAAAATCTAGGCAGTCGTGAGACAGACATATCAAGCCAACTGGAAGGGAATAATACAGAGCTACCACCCTGTCATGTTTAGTAACTCCAAAAATAAAAATTAATTGTCAGAAAATCAAGGGACCTGTTGGCTGTGTCTTAGTTCATTTTTACTTTGTGAGGCGTGCGCATGACGTGGCATTGTAACACTTCTTAAGGAACAAAAGGAAGTCATCGAAGAAGCAAAGTTGTAATACCCAAGTGTGGTCTAGCCAAGGTTTTATAAAACTTCCAGAGGGAGGCTTTGGCGAGGAATTAAAAGAGGTTTAAGGCCATAAGACATAGGAGCAGAATTAGGCCTTTTGGCTCCATTCCTGGGATCTTCAGAATCTGATTCAGGTTTAATATCACTGGCGTATGTTGTGAACAGCAGCAGTACAATGAAATACATGATAAATAAATATTAAGAAAAAACTGAATTACAGTATATCTATATACATAAGTCTATTTTTCTTTCTTTTGGGTGCTTGTAAACCTTCTCTTCACCCTCTCCAATGTCACCACATCCTTACAGCACTTAAAGGGTCCAAAACTGCTCAGAATACTCCAAGTTTGCCTTATATACCAATGCCTTATAAAGCACTGGTATATAAGGCAAATTTACCAATTTACCAACATGCTTTCTGGATTAAAGGATGTTAACTATAAAGAGAGTTTGGACAAATCTGGATTGCTTTCTCGAGAGTGTTAGACTGATAGAAGTTTATAAAATTAGGAGAGGTATAGTCAGCCAGAATCTGATTCCCAGGCTAGAAATGTCCAATACTCGAGTAGCTTTCTGCCACTCACCTTAAATACCCTATCTAAGGTGAGTGGCGGGAAGCTTATAAGATACGTGGGACAATACAGAAGGCATTTGAGAGACAGTTAGACAGACAGGGAATGGAGGAATACGGACATCGTGTAGGAGTCCTGCTGAAGGGTCTCAGCCTGAAACATCGACTGGACTCTTGTCCATTGATGCTGCCTGGCCTGCCGAGAGCTCCTCCAGCTTTTTGTGTGTGTTGCTTGGATTTCCAGCAGCTGCAGATTTTCTCTTGTTTGTATAGGTAGAATTTATTTGTTATTGGGCACAGCACATACATCACAGGCCAAATGGCCCATTCCTATGCTACACCACTCTAATAGCATAGAAAATCTCACTAACAGAACAGATCTATTAGCGTTAGGGAAGCATTCTACTGAAGATGAAGATAAATTCATCTTTTTTCTCTCTAATGTTTCCATTCATCTCCTACTTACATCTTTTCAGGCAGATCCATTGCAATTAACAAACCTGCTTTAGCATCCTCTCTCAGCCAGCAGTCACACCTCCTTATTCTGTCTTGCTCTGCAATTCCCTTTTGTTCTCTTTACCACCCTACCCCCACCCCTGTTATCTGTGGTTTCCTAACCTAGTCTTGATGAAAGGTCACTGACCTGACACGTCAACTACCAACACTTCGAGAATTCATGCCATTCCTGGCATGTCATTCACGTACTTCATACATATAACCAAAATGATGTAAACAAAGAATGCTTAATTAAACAATACATTTACAATATTATTCAAATATTACTTAAATATTAAACATACAACACATATAGCATTGATTTAGACATCAAATTCACACATGGCAAAGGCACTAAATTGAAAATATCTCCCTATTCCTTTCTTTGTCACTGGGTATAAATCTCACAGCACTGTGGAAGAACTACTCGAGAAGGCTCACCCCAACCTTTTTCAGAATTAAGGACAGGCAATAAATACCACTCTTGCTAGCCGAGTAAGCTATGTACCAAAATATTGTTAAAAAAAGTTGCCAATCCCACTACACCGCATTTTCAGCAATTAAGTGTGGAATTTTAATAGCACATGGACAAAGTTTCTCAATTTGAAGTGCACTGCTCTTGAGAATTTTGAACACCAGCAGCCTGTGATGACAATTAATGAGGCTATTAAATATAAATTAGTACAAGAAATAGTCCATATAAAGAAAAGGTATTAGGAACACTTGTCATGTCAGGCAGCTCCTGTTTACAGTTATTTCCATTTCAGAGTTGGTCAGAAGGAAACACATCTGACCAATCAAGCTTTCCCAACAATATTTATTCGCTTTTCAGTTTTTCTGAAGTTTTGCAATATTGGAATTTCTGGAATCGCCACAGAAAAAAGTGAGAGTAAACATCATTGTGCATTTTTAAACAAAAGCCATGGTGCGCACTCACTTCGGTGGCTCCAGACACAACGATTCCTCTAATCACCAGAACACACAGTTCACATTCCATATTCCATGTGAACTGGCAATCAGCCGAGAACCAGAGGGCTCTCATGAGATTGCAGTGCTGATGGAAATAAAAACAAATCACCTGTTATCCTCAAAACATATAACAGGTTAGGCAGCATTTAATCCGACTTGAAAGCTTGATTAGTATTTTAGGTCATTTGAAATGTGAACTGGTTTCACTGAAGCAGGCTGGTTTGTTGAGTGTTTTCAGTACCTTATCTTTGTATTTTGCCTCTTACTGTACTGCTTGTGTTGGTCTTTCTTCTGAAGTTGAAATAGTTTATATGAAGTACAGACGATACCCTATTAAATCCTAGCACAGGGCAGCAAAAGTAACCTATTTTGGACAATGCTTTTCCTTTCTTTAGTTAGATTCCAGGGGATATCATTACTATAAAATAGAATACCTTTCCAATTTTTTAGCATACAGAATTATTTGCTATTATTCCCAGGTCAATGACCATAGTGAGATAGTAGGAGGCGGAGGAGGATAGGTGGAGTTTCAAATAGACTGGGATTCATGGAAGAAGAAAAAAAGATGAATGTGAAAGTGCATGAGATGGATTGATATAACAATGAAGTGGACAAAGAAGGGTTCAAGAGGACAGGGCAACTACAATTTACATCCCTGGAGCTTGACTTTATTGCTCAAGGCGCTGGTCATTGCATTAATTTCTTCATTGTCTTGCAGTTCCCCTCAAATGACCTTTGTTTCCTGAACCAGAGGATACTTAATTTACTTTACTAGTTCATGTGTCCCCAAAGCCTAACGATATTTTCTTTTGCACAGCTTTATTGAAAGTTAACTGATTCACTCCCTCAGTGTCCACTGTGTCTCATGATCTGCCATTTGTTTAATTATTTTCACTCCCCCCCATTCCGATTTTGTTTCCACAGCCACCATTTATTAATCAGTCAATTTTCAAACACTTATTTCATTTACTTAGCGTCTTCCTTGCCTAATTGGTAGTGAATACAATTTAATTAATTCAAGAAACAGCAATGCAAGACTTGAAGGAGATGGAAGAGACAGAGGTGTCACCGGTCTGGACCTAATAAGAATAGAAAATAATGAGGGGGGTGCCTATTATAACATTCAGGTGGCACTCAAGCATCTTAAAACCAATCAGAAAGCAGAAAAGAACTTTCAAATTACCCTTGGATATTTATTAAATTTTATCTAAAAGCTCCTAGACTGTGTAACTCAATACCGATACAAACTTAGTTGACACTTTTAAACACAAGCTCAAAACTTATTTATACCTTGCTTTTAACTAACATCATTTTGTCTTTTATGTTTATGTTTGCATCATATCCCATTGTAACACAAGTTTGTACTACACTGTTTGTATGTAAAGTGCTCTATAAATGTGTTATGTTTGTAAGGGGGTTTCGATTTTTATGTTACTGCGGAGGCTAATTAAAATGGCGTCTTTGCTATGTTAATCTGGGGAATGCGGCTTTGTTGTCTTAAACGCTGAGAAAGTTTGCGCTAGCAGCTTGTTGTGGTTTAGAGGGTGATAAGAAATACGTTATTAACCAATTGGAATAGTTGTTATGGTTTTGGTGTATTTGAAGATACTGTTTGCGAGGGGGTTTTGGGGGCAGAAGGCGGGAGAGCGAGACAGAGGATGGACGAGGTGCTGTGAGTCCGCTAACGGGGTCGGACCCCGAGCGGGACGTTCGGCGAGGAGACGGAGACGGACTCATGTGGAGCGTCTGGTCGACTACCGTTGTTGGTCCCAGGCGGCCGGTCGAGGTGGTCCGAGGTGGTCCGAGGGGGTCGCAGGGTGAAGAAGAAGGTCCTTGAGCTCCAACGGTTTTTGTGCACGAAGAGATTGAACTTTGATAAGTGTGGCGCCTTTTATTTTCCTTTTATATTTTATTCTCTTTTAATTATATAGTTCCAGTAATATCTATAAACTGTATATCATTTAATTGCATCTGGTGTATTGTTTGTTATTTGGGCGGGGTGGGGTACCTCACACAGCATCCACACAAACAAGTTATCCAGTTTGGCGGGGCCGAGGCTGTTTCCCTAGACGACAGCGAGCCGATCGACCCTGAGAGTGGCCAGGGGGCTACATGATTATTATCAATTTTAAAGATCAGTGGCTTTCTTTTAAAGTCATGGGCTGCTGTTTTGGTTTACACTCTGGACACAGAAGCCTGTATTGGATTGTTAAATCATCCATCTGAGAACTCACGAATGTAAGTGCCATACACCGAAAGGAGGGGGCTGCGACCCAGAGTAAAACTGAGGTTAACAATCCTCTGAAAACCAGAGAAAAATTGAAAGAAAAAAAACAAGGAATTCCCAGCACTTTCTTTAAACAATTCTCTCCAGGCCAAACTATTTACTTTGTTCCAGAGGCAACTCTTACCATCTTCTTCCTGATCTTCCTCAAATGCAGGGTTAACAAGTCCAGGGTCAGCTGTTTGGAGGGAAACAGCAGCAGCTGCCGAGCCTTCTGCTGCCCTGGTTGTGTCATCCTGTGTAGGGTGTTGGTTTCCCTTTAAGCTGGGCTGTCGCTTGTGTTCAATCTTTACTCGATACTTCATCAGACCGGGGCATCTAAAAGAATTAGAGTTTCATCAGTGCACTAACAAGTTACAAGCAATGAACCATGATCAAATTATCAAATGTGAATCTTGAAAAAAAATACATTTATTTCTGAGACTGTAGCTTTCAGATCTCTGTGGAGGCTTTTGAAAATGCCATGTCGTGTCACGGACTCCCACCTTACATTTCAGGAACCTTCCACCAACACCATTGTGGTTCCAGGACTCCCTCTACCCTGGTATCCAAAATATAGTAGAAACACTACGACAAACAGCAAGTTTGAGCAAGTGTATTATTGTGAAATCTAAGTTTGAGGAAATATATATAAAACAGTCTACATGACACCAAGCTGTCATTGCATTCCACATCCAGCACCAAACACGCAGCCAAATACATCTCACATTCCATTCTCAGAAGAATGTTCCAGAAAATGAATAACTTTGCATTTATTCATTCTTCACGGCTAACTAATTACTTGGTTTATTTAAAATATATTGACAGCAATTCTGTACAAAGTCTAATGAAAAAAGAAAATGTAATTACATCAGATCTGTCTATTTAAAGTTATATGGATAATGTATGCTAGGTAAAAATCAAGCGTCAAGGTGCTCCATCATGGAGGCAAAGACTTAAGCAACGAATCGGCCTCAGATTAGCCCCTTACAACTCCTCCACCCCATCCCTGAACCCTTCAACAGTGAAGCACTCTTGCAGTACTTCACTGATCCCACATCATCATATTCATAACCAATAATCACTGAGCTAATCTGACACTTCTTAACAGTTAAATGACATGACAGGAGGACAACAATTCACAATTACAACTGTGTGATTATCCATTCAAATCAAGAAAGCTACTACCACCACAAATCCCTAAAGAATCTATACATATTTGCTTTTTCATTCTCATGGTCAGATCTCAAAAGAATTGTTTTCCAGTGACAGATGATAATCCTATTCTTCAAACAGTTGAGAAGGATGGATTCAAATTGTAACATTATCAAAATACATCTTAAAATGCATTAAGAAGTCGGATTCTTTTATGTTACGGGGGGGTGGAGCTCAATAAAACTCCTTTTCAAATGGATTGTCATGGGGAATTTTCTTTAACCTAGCCATCACCAGTGCAAATTCCATCCGGAGTTTGAACAGAAACCAACACCAAATTGCCAGCAGCATTCGTTCAAGATGACAATCAGCTCAGCCCCAACACAATCAAATAAATCCTGTTTCATTTGAACTGCAGTCAGTTTCTTGGAGCCTTCATCGTGACTCCATGTAGTCTATAGTCTAAAAGCAATTGGAACCATTTGGCAGTGTTTTACAGTGTTTTTTAAAATTTCAAATATAAAATTGATTCATAAAAAATATATAAGTATAAAATATATATTATACACACACACACACACACGCGGGGTGATTGATAAATTCGCAGCCTAAGGTAGGAGGAGATGAGTTACACAGCTCTCGTTACATGCACGTGCAGTTCAACTCTTTGCAGAAAGTGATTATGCAGAAAATTTGAAGTTAATAACTCATCTCCTTTTATCTTAGGCCACGAAATTATCAATCATCCCTGCTGTGGACCACTTCTGGAGGTCCAAGACGCTAACTTCTACAAAGAAGGGATCCGTGTGCTCCATGACTGCTGGACTAAGTGTGTAAATGTAGGAGGGGACTATGTTCAAAAATAAATGTTCTAGGTTTTCTAAAATTGACTCCTTCTACCTTAGGCCACAAACTTATACAATCAGCTTGTATAGGAAATCCAAAACCAGTAAATGCAAGGTTTTAGAGTCACAGAATCATAGAAAAATACAACACGGAAGCAGTCCTTTGGCCCATCAAATTCATGCTGAGCCATTTAAACTATCTCCTCCCATTAATCGACAACCAGACCTTAGCCCTCCATATCCCTATCCAAACTTCTCTTAAATGTTGAAACTGAGCTTTCATGCGCCACTTGCATTGGCAGCTCACTTCACACTCTCATGACACTGAATGAACAAGTTCCCCTTGTGTTCCCCTTAAACTTTTCACCTTTCACACTTAACCCGTGATCTCTGGTTGTAGCCCCACCCAACCTCAGTGGAAAATGCCTTCTTGTATTTACCCATCTATACCCCTCATAATTTTGTATACCTCTATCAAATCTCCCTTCAATATTCTTTGTTCCAAGGAATAAAATCCTAACCTATTGAATCTTTCCTTATAACTCGTGTCCTCCTGTCCCAGCAACATCTTTGTAAGTTTTCTCTGCCGTATTTTCACCTCATCTATCCTGTAGGGAGGTGACCAAAACTGCACACAAACCTCCAAATTCTCACCAGTGCCTTATGCAACTTCAACGTATCATCCCATCTCCTGTACTCAATAATACTCTGATTTATGAAGGCCAACGTACCAAAAGCTTTCTTTATGACCCTATCTACCTGTGCCACCACTTTCAAAGAATTTATGGACCTGTATTCCAGATCCCTGTTTTATACTCCATGCCCTTCCATTCACTGGGTAAGACCAACCCTGGTTGATCCTAATGAAGTGCAACACCTTGCACTTGTCTGCTTTTAATTCTATCTATTATCACCCCATTTTTCCAGTTGGACCAGCTCCCACTAGAAGCTCTTACAAAAGCGCTGCAAAACCTTACAATTACAATGCTGTCTAGGCTATACGCTAACAACGCACCACTGGATGGCATAAACCAATTGGTTTGTAGCTTAGCATCGTGCTCTCAACTCATTATTTATGCACTGTATTACCGTCAGCATTCCACAATCTGTAGAACAAACGATTGACAACATGTTAATTCACAAATATCTATCAAATCAAGGGTCTTTAGCGGGCCATGATGTTAAGAGAGCTGGCTTTAGTAAAGACAGGGAAAAAGATGCTTGCTACTTACATCTAAGTGATTGGTTCTGTGTAGCTCTAATGAAGCCCAGCATTGGGCTCAATTGACTCAAATCGGAAGGTTTTGTAGATGGGGAGAAAGAGAAAGAAAACAAGCAGTGCAAATCATTGCAACACACACAAAATGCTGGAGGAACTGAGCAGGCCAAGTGGCATCTATGGAAGAAACTAGAGTCAAAGTCTCAGGACGAGACCCTTCGGCAGGGCTGGAGAAAAAAAGATGAGGAGTAGATTTAAAGGTAGGGGAGGGGTGAGAGAAACACAAGGTGATTGGTGAAACCAGGATGGGGAGGGATGAAGTAAAGAGCTGGGAAATTGATTGGTGAAAGAGATACAGGATTGGAGAAGGGGGAGTCTGAAAGGAGAGAATAAAAGACCATGGAAGAAATAAAAAGGTGGGGGGGAGAGGACCACCAGAGGGAGGCGATGGGCAGGCAAGGATAAGGTGAGAGGTGGAAAGGGGATGAGGAATGGTGAAAGGGGGGTGGGGGGGAGCATTACTAGAAGTTAAAGAAATCAATGTTCGTGCCAGCAGGTTGGAGACTACCCAGATGGAATACAAGATGTTGTTCCTCCAACCTGAGTGCAGCCTCATCACAACAGTAGGGGAGGCCAAGGAAATGGCCCGATCTGCTAGCACAACTTGCTGGAGTTAGAATAAGTGGGACTTTTATTGAAACCCATCAAATATTGAAAGGCCTAGATACAGTGGTGTTCTCTATAGTAGGGGAGTCTAGGACTAGAGGGCACACACAGCCTCTGAATAGATAGATGTCCTTTTAGAACAGAGAAGAGGAGGAATTTCTTATCCACAGTGCAGTGAATCTGTTGAATTCAATGCAACTGACGCTGTGGAGGTCAAGTCATTGAGTATATTTAAAGCAGAGGTTGATCAGTTCTTGATTAGCAAGGACGTCAAAGGTTATGGGGTGAAGACAACAGAATGAGGGGGATAATAAATCAGCCATGATGGAATGGCAGAGCAGACTTGATGAGCCAAGTGGCCTAATTCAGCTCCCCTCTCTTAAGAGTCCCAGATGTACAGTATAGCTAAATACAACTCTCTAGAGCCAATCCACACCAGGAGACAGAAGTTACAGTGTTATTGTTTGTAGATCACACCGCAGTTATAAAATAAAAGACCTGTTAGTAAGTCATCAGACAGGATTTTAAAAAAATAAAGTGGTGGTTAAAGCAAATGGAAGGGTGGTGGATCACATAATCAATGGGTGAGAATCCAGCACAAAAGGCACTCCAGGTTTCAGTACCACTTCATAGCCCAGATCAAAATGTGGCTGCCTTGCCAAGACAAGGAAAATACTCCGTATTCAATTTCCTATCATTATCATTTCAATTATGCTGGGTGTAACTAAACCCACAAAACAGCAGTGTTCCAATATTACAAAGAGCTAAATGTGGGAGTGATTTTTAAAATGAAATAGCAGGTAGTTTAATTAACAGTAACTTTGGGTATTTTGATAGGATTGGAAATAGATGAAAGAGTAACCCGCAGAGTTATGGAGGGAATGGTAAGGTGTCTGTTATGACACCTCACTGAGGGTAATGTTAATTACAGAAGATGTGGAGGTGGGGAAAATGAGCAAGACCAGATGCACAGAAAATAACACTGCCAGTTGAGACTGAGGAGGAGAAACACTTCTTAAGGAATAAATGTAAGTCATCGAAGAAGCAAAGTTGTAATAGCAAAGTGTGGTCTAGCCAAAGTTTTATAAAACTTCCAGAGGGAGGCTTTGGCGAGGAATTAAAAGAGGTTTAAGGCCATAAGACATAGGAGCAGAATTAGGCCTTTTGGCTCCATTCCTGGGATCTTCAGAATCTGATTCAGGTTTAATATCACTGGCGTATGTTGTGAACAGCAGCAGTACAATGAAATACATGATAAATAAATATTAAGAAAAAACTGAATTACAGTATATCTATATATACACAAGTCTATTTTTCTTTCTTTTGGGTGCTTGTGAACCTTCTCTTCACCCTCTCCAATGTCACCACATCCTTACAGCACTTAAAGGGTCCAAAACTGCTCAGAATACTCCAAGTTTGCCTTATATACCAATGCCTTATAAAGCCTCAGATTTACCAACATGCTTTCTGGATTAAAGGATGTTAACTATAAAGAGAGTTTGGACAAATCTGGATTGCTTTCTCGAGAGTGTCAGACTGATAGAAGTTTATAAAATTAGGAGAGGTATAGTCAGCCAGAATCTGATTCCCAGGCTAGAAATGTCCAATACTCGAGTAGCTTTCTGCCACTCACCTTAAACACCCTATCTAAGGTGAGTGGCGGAAGCTTATAAGATACGTGGGACAATACAGAAGGCATTTGAGAGACAGTTAGACAGACAGGGAATGGAGGAATACGGACATCGTGTAGGAGTCCTGCTGAAGGGTCTCAGCCTGAAACATCGACTGGACTCTTTTCCATTGATGCTGCCTGGCCTGCCGAGAGCTCCTCCAGCATTTTGTGTGTGTTGCTTGGATTTCCAGCAGCTGCAGATTTTCTCTTGTTTGTATAGGCAGAATTTACTTGTTATTGGGCACAGCACATACATCACAGGCCAAATGGCCCATTCCTATGCTACACCACTCTAATAGCATAGAAAATCTCACTAACAAAACAGATCTATTAGCGTTAGGGAAGCATTCTACTGAAGATGAAGATAAATTCATCTTTTTTCTCTCTAATGTTTCCATTCATCTCCTACTTACATCTTTTCAGGCAGATCCTTGCAATTAACAAACTGGCTTTAGCATCCTCTCTCAGCCAGCAGTCACACCTCCTTATTCTGTCTTGCTCTGCAATTCCCTTTTGTTCTCTTTACCATCCTACCCCCACCCCTGTTATCTGTGGTTTCCTAACCTAGTCTTGATGAAAGGTCACTGACCTGACACGTCAACTACCAACACTTCGAGAATTCATGCCATTCCTGACACTTCTCTACCCTTTCTCAATCTTTCTGTCTCCACTGCTGGGGACAAACTGTCTACTGATATCTCTTTATGAACCTACTGACTCTCACAGCTATCTTGATTTCTTCCCACCTAACACCTGCATAAATGGCATTCCCTTTTCTCAGTTTCTTCGTCTTTGCTGCATCTGTTCCTACGATGAAGCTTTCCTCTTCAGGATATTGTTTTGCTTCTATATTATGTATTGCATTGAACTGCTGCTGCTAAGTTTACAAATTTCACAACACGTGCCGGTGATAAACCTGAGTCTGATATTAAGATCTCCCTCCTGGGACTTATCCCTACAAGGAGAAGTGCTACACCTGCTCACCTACTTCCTCCCTCTCCTCGATTCATGGCTCACTTCACCTGCAGATTGATTGGGGATCATCTACTGTATCCGATGCTCCCAATGCAGCCTCCTCTACATTGATGTAGACTGAGGCTCTGCTCTGTCGAACACTGTTGCTCCATCCGCAACAAGCAGGATTCTTCAGGTCCTGAAGAAAGGTCTTGGCCTAAAATGTCAATTGTTTATTCAGTTCTGAAGATGATGCCTAACCCGTTGAGTTCCTCCAGCATTTTGTGTGAGATGCTTTGGATTTCTAGCATCTATAGAATCTCTTGTGCTTAAGATTTTCTGGTGGCCAATCATTTTAATCCCAATTCCCACTCCCTTTCTGGTATGTTGATTCATGATCTCCTCTACTTGCTATGAGGAGGCCACATTCATGTTGGACGAGCAACACCTCATATTCCAGCAGGGTAGTCTCCAACCCGATGGCATGAACACATTGATTTCTCTAACTTCTGGTAATTTTCCCTCCTCCCACCTCCCTCACTCTGACTCCCCTCTTACCTTTTCTCCTCACCTACCCATTACCTCCCCATGGTGCCCCTCCTCCTTCCCTTTCTCTCATGGTCTACTCTCCTCAACTATCAGATTCCTTCTTCTTCAGCCCTTTACCTTTTCCACCTATCACCTCCCAGCTTCTCATTTCATCCCCCTGCTCCACCACCAGGCTTCACCTATCACCTTCCAGCTTATACTCCTTCACTCCTCCTTATTCTGGTTTCTTTCCCCCTTCCTTGCTAGTCCTGAAGAAGGGCCTTGGAAGGCAGATCATGCCTCAGTAGACTGATTGACTTCTTTGAAGAAATGACATAACAAATGGAATTCTTTAAAGGTGTGACAAAGCTCACTGTAGAGCTGCGGTTGTTGTGTATGTAACATTCAGTTATATTGGCTTGTATATGTCTAGGGGAAATCCCGCCCAGCACCGGCCTGAACGCTTCCCACTGAGTCGGTTGCTGCACCACTGCCGCCCGAATCGATCATCAGCCAGCACACACAGTACGTTTTGCCAAGTACACTTTATAGATATTACCAAATCTATGAAATTAATATAAATTCGATACAGAAAAGAAAGTAATGGAAAAAGAGGCGCCAGACTTAACAAAATCCAAGTTCTTCATGCACAACCGTTGGAGCTCAATAAATTCCTGACGACCACCCGGATCCTGTCGACTCACGGCTCAGGACCACCCGGCGTGATTGACCGGAGCCTTTCGCACATCCGCCGTCCTCTCCGTCTCTCCTCCGACTCTCCGCTAAAAACCCCCATCCCCAGTCATATGAGACAGCATTATCACCGGAAAAAAACGATAACATGAACACCCATTGGCTAATAGCACCCTGCTATCTGTATTAACCCAAGCAAATGTCTAGCTAGAGACTTTCTCAGCATTTAACATAACAAAGAAGGATTCCCCAGTATAACATAACAAAGAAGCCATTTTAATTAGCCTACGCAGTAACATAAGAGACGAAACCCCCTTACATGTATATGGATTTTAGTAAGGCATTGGACAAGGTTCCCCATGGTAGGTTCATTCAGAAAGTCAGGAAGCATGAGATCCAGGAAAACTTGCTGCGTGGATTCGGAATTGGCTTGCCTACACAGGGTGATAGGAGATGGAGCGTGTTCTGCTTGGAGTCAATGACCAGTGGTGTTCTGCAGGGAGTCAATGACCGGTGGTGTTCTGCAGGGAGTCAACAACCAGTGGTGCTCTGCAGGGATCTATACTGAGACCCTGTGCTCTTTGTGATCTTTATAAATGACTTGGATGAGGAAGTGGAAGGGTGAGTTAGTAAGTTTACAGATAATATGAAGGTTGGTGGAGTTGTGGATATTGTAGAAGGCTGTCTTATAGGTTACAATAGGACAGGATGCAGGACATTGACAGGATAGGTTACAACAGGACATTGACTTTAAGTTGAATGTGAAGGCAGAATACAATGTTAATGGAAGGATTCATAGCACTGTGGAGGAAAAGAGGGATGTTAGGGTGCACACAAGTTGATAGGTGGTTAAGAGGGCATATGATATATTGACCTTCTTTAATTGAGGAAATGAGTTCAAGAACCACAAGGTAATGTTGCAGCTCTATTAAACCTTAGTCAGGCACACTTGGGAGTATTATGTTCAGTTCTGGTCACCTCATTATACGAAGGAGGTAGAAGCTTCAGACAGCTTGCAGAAGAGATTTACCAGGATGCTACCTGTATTAGTGAGCACGCCTTATGAGGAAAAGTTGACTGAACTCGGGCCTTTCTCTTTGGAGCGGAGGAGGATGAGAGGTGACATGATAGAGGTGTATAACATGATAAGTGGCACAGATAAAGTCCACATTCAGAACTTTATTTTGACAGGGCAGCAATGGCTAATATGAGGATAGGAGCAAAGTATAGGTTTTTTTTTAAAAACAGAGAGTGGTAAGCGAATGGAATATACTGGCAGGAGTGATGGTTAGCACAACATTGTGGGCCTAAGGGCTTGTACTCTGCTGTACTGATCTGTGTTCAATGTTAAAGTGTGAAAAAAGGCTATGCAAGTTAATTATTTTTACTTGCATCAAATCTTCTAATAACTAATCCCATTTATAAAAGTGCCAGATATAGGATCAAAGTGATCTTTTGCTTGATCCTGTGTAAGACGACTGAAGCACTGAGATTCTGACAGAACTAATGAGGTAATTTTTGGAGTTCACTGGGAATTTACAGAAAACGGGGATTTCAAAAAAAAAAGGTACAATTTAAACATGAGAAAGATGCAGAAGAGTAGGTCAAATGATCCTTTGAATCTGCCCGGCCAAACAACAGCATTACGGCTGAACTTTGTTATATCTACATTCCCATCTCTCCCTGTGTCACTCAGTCCCGTTTTCCACCCTCCCCCCACCAATAAAATAAAATGGGTTATCTAATGTCTTGAATATCAAAGTTCAAAGCAAAATTTACTATCAGAGTACATATATGTCACCACATACAACCCTCAGATTCTTCTTCCTGCAGGCATACTCAGCAAATCTATAGAACAGTAACTGTAAACAGGATGAGTGAACAAATATAAATAGCAGCAAAAAAATAACAAGAGTGTGGCGACCCACTTTCTAGCACATACGAACCAGCTCACAACAGCGCGCGCAGGCAGAGGGCTGGCCCCAAAAAGGGCGCCAGGCCATCTTCACCAGCGGGGGGAAAATCCTGCACGCGGAAAGAGTCTGGGAATATGCATTCCCCACAGCAGTCCCGCCCCAGGGAGGGCGGGAACGGAAAGGCTTTAAAGCAGGCCGCGAAGTTGGAATAAATCTCTTTCATTAATGTGGTTGTTTATATTGTCCACAGTTGGGAGGGGATCAAGCAATGAATACTGCAATTCACTCATTAGGCCCTGCCATCCTTAAAAGCACTGGATTATTTCTGCTTTGCCTTCCAACTACTAAGCAAACCTCACTCAACTCGAATAGACTACACCAAAAGCCCTCAATAAATACTCAGAAAATCCCAAAGGAGTTGACTCTTCAGTAAACAATCGTATGGTAAGACAGTTTTAGCAAGGGTCAGAAAAGAGAGCAACAAAGGACTGAAACATCCCTGGCCACTCAAGGGAGATGGATCTTAGACACTTAAGGAGAGCAACTGGTCACGAATCTTTGGACCTCTCTTTACCAAGACCCAAGTATAGATGGAACACATACAGCTCTGGTCTTTCCAGTAGAAATGAAGGATCACTTGTATTCTTGCAAACTCCTATATATGCAGAGAGGTTTCAATACACTTGTAATGACACAGAGCGACACACTAGTGTAGTAGTTAACACAATGCTTTACAGTACATGTGACCTGGCTTCATTTCCTACTGCTGCCTGTAATGAGTTTGTTTATTTTCCCCTGGACTGTGTGGGTTTCCTCCAGGTGCTCTGGTTTCCTCTCACAGTCCAAAGACATAGTGGTTGATACAGTGTGGCTCGAACTCTACATTGTACCTCAATAAATAAATATGCTATAAGTATAATGGTGCCATGGCTAAAGTGAAAAGCTGAGGTGACCACTATGAAATGTGGGAAGGCTGCTTCGTTCTGTTATTATTGTCTTGTTGTTGTTGCTACTGGTTGTGTTGAACATTGTGTTCATGCCCTGTTGGCGCCAGAACATATAGTGACACTTATAGGCTGCCCACAGCACATCATTGGGTGTGTCAGTTTTAAATGCAAATGGAATGGATGGATTAAAATAAAATCTGGAATCTGACTGGAAGGACCATACCAGAAGGATGCTGTTGCTCCACATAGCTAAAGGCCCAGAGTCCATTTCAGAGGTGAATCTTAATCCCAATTCCTCAATGAGACTAGTGTAATGCTGGGGAGGGTGGTTGAGAAAGACCGTAAGACCAGACAAAGGAGCAGAAGTCAGCCATTCAGCCCATCGAGTCTGCTCCGCCATTTTATCATGAGCTGATCCATTCTCCCATTTATTCCCACTCCCCCGCCTTTCCACCATAACCTTTGATGCCCTGGCCACTCAGATACCTATCAATCTCTGCCTTAAATACACCCAATGACTTGGCCTCCACTGCTGCCCGTGGCAACAAATTCCATAGATTCACCACCCTCTGGCTAAAAAAATTTCTTCGCGTTTCTGTTCTGAATGGGCGCCCTTCAATCCTTAAGTCATGCCCTCTCGTACTAGACTCCCCCATCATGGGAAACAACTTTGCCACATCCACTCTGTCCATGCCTTTCAACATTCGAAATGTTTCTATAAGGTCTCCCCTCATTCTTCAAAACTCCAAGGAATACAGTCCAAGAGCGGACAAACGTTCCTTATATGTTAACCCTCTCATTCCCAGAATCATTGTAGTGAATCTTCTCTGTACCCTCTCCAACGTCAGCACATCCTTTCTTAAATAAGGAGACCAAAACTGCCCACAGTACTCCAAGTGAGGTCTCACCAGCACCTTATAGAGCCTCAACATCACATCCCTGCCCCTATACTCTATTCCTCTAGAAATGAATGCCAACATTGCATTTGTCTTCTTCACTACTGACTCAGCCTGGAGGTTAACCTTAAGGGTATCCTGTACAAGGACTCCCAAGTCCCGTTGCATCTCAGAACTTTGAATTTTTTCCCTATTTAAATAATAATCTGCCCGTTTATTACTTCTACCAAAGTGCATAACCACACACTTTCCAACATTGTACTTCATTTGCCAATTCTTTGCCCATTCTTCCAACCTATCCAAGTCTCTCTGCAGACTCTCTGTTTCCTCAGCACTACCGGCCCCTCCACCTATCTTCGTATCGTCAGCAAACTTAGCCACAAAGCCATCTATTCCATAATCCAAATCGTTGATGTACGATGTAAAAAGAAAGGTGGCGGTGATATTCACAGTACGGCAGGGGAACAACAGATTGCAATCTCTACCTTCCTTTTGACTCCAAGGTACACAGTGGCAATGCCAAGCTGTAGTTTAGTGACCCAGAAGCATGTATTGTGATTCCAGCTGAGTTGCTGATCAGTGCATTGATATTAATGAGCTATTAATGCACTGATTAAGTTCCACCCAAGTGCACAAACAACCACTGGTCTAGAAGGTATCTCGTTCATCAAATCTTTTCATTCCAGATGTCAATGTTCAAACACTCCCGCTATTGTCTCATTAATAGAGTTGGCCAACAGGTCAGGCTATTGGAACACAAAGGTGCAGCCAGGAACCTTAGTAACACAGTTTGTTAGAGTCTTGGTGACACTTGCTTGGCCGAGGTTATCCAAAACACAGCACAAGATTTCAGAGGATAAAGACATTTTAGGTAGAGGACAACAGAGCCAGCAAGGCCTACATTTTAGAAAGACATAATAGCTTTAACAAAACAAAAATGCAACTGGACAAGCTTCAATATAAAACAGCCACAATAAATAATTTGTCTTAGATACTTAAAGATGCCCCATGCCAATAGATAATAATCCATCTGGCAACTTGACACTTGCTCAACTGACACAACTGAACAGCAAGTTCATGGAGTCAGGCATACAGCATTACAGCATAGAAACAGGCCCTTCAGCCCATCTAGTCCATGCTGAACTATTATTCTGCCTAACCCAATGGACCTGCACCTGGACCATACCCCTCTGTACACCTCTCATCCGTGGTCATTTCTCTTAAATGCTGAAATCGAACCTGCATCCACCGTTTCTGCCAGCAGCTCATTCCACACTCGCACCATGCTCTGAGTGAAGACCACCTCCTTCATATTCCCCATAAGCATTTCACCTTTCACCCTTAACCCATGACCTCTAGTTCTGATCTTACCCAAACTCCGTGGGAAAAAGCCTGCTTGCATTTATCCTGTCTATACCCTCATAAATTTATATACCTCTATCAATTCTCTCCTCGTTCTCCTACTAGCCAGAAAATAAAGTTCTAATCTATTCAACCTGTAACTCATCTGGTACATCCTTGTTTCAAGCAGACCAGGAGCACTTGAAGTTATTTCTGAAGCTTGTGCTAAAATTCTACACGTCAGTTTTCAACATCCCAGAGCTGCAAAGCATTGCCTCCTGTTCTTCTAGTAAGAAGGCATTCACCAGTTTCCTGTATCCATAGTTACCTCCTACACAGAGACCTTCTTGTCTGCTCTGCAAAGCCACCAACTCCCTCACCTACTCTTCCAGTTTCCACACAGTCCTCAGTCAGGATGAGGCAGGCATCGCAGAGAATTATTGAGGATTATTGACGGTATGATGACTAATCAGCCACACAAAAGATTCTGTAGATGCTGACAAATAACAAATCAGCTGTCTGGTTCAGAACATAATTGTTTCCAACAACGTGAATAAAGGCAGCAAGCACTTGATACAATATGCTCACAAGATGAAAAGCAGAAATTTGTCTGCTATTAGTAAGATTTTCACAATGTGCTCTCCTCTACCTGAACATCTCCAATTATGTTTCACAGCCAATGGATTATATTCTGAGTCTCTTAACAGCTGAACGTAGTTAACATGACTCAAGCACCATTGATATAATAACTCTGTCAGGTATTTTAGTTTGATTTATTAACTCAGTTATGAAATGTGGACATCCCTGTCTAGACACAACTAACTCTTGAACAAGGAGCCAGTCAGAGTCAACCACATGGTGGGCCTGGAGTCATATACAAATCAGACTGGGTAGGAATAGCAGATGCCTTCCCCTCAGGGACATGTACAAACCAGGTGAGCTTTTTAATCACAATATGTTTACATCCTGGTCACTATTACCTATACTAGCATGGTTTCTCATTGCTAAGTAATTTCCCCACCTTATGGGGTAGGACTCAAACTTCTGTCTCTGAATCAATTGTACAGACCACTGGAAACTTGTCTAGCAACTTAGCCACAATATCACAGCATCCAACAGTGACACGGATCGAGGAGTCACTGTGTTGTCCCAGACCGAAAAGGTCTTCAAAACAGTGCCTTGGTTTGATATACAGGTTTCCCCCTACTATCCGAAAGTCGAGTGTTCCTATGAAACCTTTTGTAAGCCGAAATGGTGTAAAGCGAAGAAGCAATTACCATTAATTTATATGGGAAAAATTTCTGAGCGTTCCCAAACGCAAAAAATTACCTGCCAGATCATACCAAGAATCAGCACGTACACCCATGCACACACGCCTGCCTGCGCAAGGCTTCACGGTCATGGTAGTCTTTCCTCGGGGTAAACACAAGTTTAAAGCAGGCACCTTTTTTCTATATAAAGTAGAAATAATGCATGTACAGTGTAGTTTCACTTACCAGAATTGGAAAAGATTTAGCCAAGAACCGATTTGTAGAAAAAAAACAGCACGTACACGCACGCGCACACACCTGCCCGCGCAAGACTTCACAGTCATGGTAGTCTTTCTCAGGGCAAACACAAGTTTAAAGCGGGCGCCTTTTTTCGTAAAAGAGAAAATCCTCTTCGGATTTCTTTCGGTTAGCGAAAACAGGTACTAATGTAGGTTTTTCGTAAAAGCGAAGTGGCGTAAAGCGAACTTTTGTAAAGCGGGGGACCTGCATCATCCAAAGACATCAGCAACAATACAGCACTGTGGCATCAGTTTAAACATCATCTACATTCAAATCACCGAAGAGGAATTCACAGCCTCATTACTCAAGAGGCATAAATCCACACCAGCAGCAGCACAACTAACAAAATTGGAACAGTCAACAAGCTGAGTCTCGAGGAAGAGCTAGACCCTTCTGAGCCTTTACCCAAACTGCTAAAATTTTTCCTTTTCCTGAACATGCTGAGTGACCTGCTAAGTGCTATGATTTTTATTTAATTAGATGAAATTTTAAATTAAAAAAACAATAATAGGTTGTTAAAATCTGCAATGCACTGTAACTTGGGGAAGCAGTTAATAGTCATTCATGGCATTGACGAGGGAAATGAATAAGAAAGGATGAGATCAGCAGGGAAGAGGAAATTGGGTGAGACCAGTATGAACAGCTTCATTCCATGTGATAATTTCTCTGTAAATAAAGGATACACAACACCAGCCATTTTCCCACTGGAGCTGAATCTCATCTTCTGCCACAGAGATCACCAGGCACATCTCACCTAGAACTGTTTTAAATCCCATAGACACTGGCCCTGGTAGGAAGATCACCAGAACGATAATTTATCCTTTTAAGCCCAGTTGTTGATATTTGGCTTATATTCACCTTCTGTACAACAGTTAACTTTTTTTTTGTACACAAGGTCTTTAAAGCCCTGTTTATACAAGTTTCTAGCCATTAAGACCCTCACCAATGATGCAAAAGAAAATTTCAAAATGTATTAAATTAATTAAGCATAACAAGCAAAAAGTTAATATAACTAAAATAAATTTAACAGCATAATATTACAAACAAAAAAAGTAAAGCAGGAAGAATACAAGCAGGCTACTACTATTCTTTCAGAAGCTCAAATCAATTGTTAAGTCATCACATTAAGTGGTCAGAGCAGAAATGACCACAAGGTTCACTACTACCTCAATAAGAGATGGGTTTGTTGTTGCATGGAGTGGGAAGTGCATACAGCACACTGCCAGGCATAGTGGCGGAGGCAGTTTAAGAGACTAATAGATAGCACATAGATGAAAGTAAAATGGAGGTCTTTGTGGGACAGAAGTGCTATAACGATCTTGCAGTAGGTTAAAAGGTCAGCACAACATTGCTGTACTGTTCCATGTTCAATGAATCTTCACATGACAACCACCTGTGAGTGCTCCAGCAGAAATCAGGAGCAAGAATCTTAATCGACGTTTCTTCTTCTCCCCCTGTTCCAGGAGTTTAGTTATAGTCATAGTCATAGTCATACTTTATTGATCCCGGGGGAAATTGGCTTTTGTTACAGTTGCATGTTGAGAAACTTGCTGTAGTGTTCCCTTGCAACCTTGGTTGAAGTTGGTCAAGTAAATGAAGGCAAAAATCAACCAATGATTTATTACATGATAACTCAATAATATACCAGTTGGTGCTTTTGTCATTTGGGTGGCAGAGGAAACCCCTGCAGAAAAAGTTGCCACACTGCTGTTTTAGGGGAAAGAATAACAAAGGCTAATAACTAGTAAATAGGAATGTGGATTGTGCTAATGTGGTAACAGGGAATTGCAGGCATGGAATGCAGCAGCGATAACACTCAAGTTTCAGGAGCTTCACTAACTATGAATCAGAACCAGAATTAGGTGTATTATCACCAGCATGTGTTGTGAAATTTGTTATGGTATGATCCCATTGTAACAGAAAATTGGATTTACTGTTAGACCTGTGGATAATCATTCTATTCTGTAATGAGGACCTAGTCTGTTACTTAATTAAGTCTTCCTTTAGCCGCCATTGTTATCAAACTGTGGTTTTACTGGTAATATTGTCAACGCCGTATTAAATTCGTGTTCAGGTAGATCAGCTTTAGCAGCTTCCTGGCTCAGGTAGCTTCAGCTGGCTTCTAGGGCACATCAGGTTTTAATAAATTACCCATTATTTCCAACAGCAGCTCCATGTGATCTTTCAATTTGCCCCTAAAACTGCATTACTAGAAAATTTCACAAGGTACTTCATGAGGTCTTTACAGAAAATAAATGGCACTGAAATCTTAATTTTTTTGATGGCTAGGTGTTGATTTTAATTAGGAGATCTAACAGTACTTAAGCAGGGAATTTTTTTTTGTTTTTAATATGAGTAGATTTAGAGTTAAAGAGTTATAGAAAATAGGAAAGTACAGCACAGAAGCAGGCTCTTCGGCCCATCTAGAGCCATTTAAAAGGACTACTCCCATTGACCTGCACTGGGAACATAGCCCTGCATAACCTACCATCCATGTACCTATCCAAACTTCTCTTAAACATTGATACATATATGACAGATCAATGCAAATCAGTTCTTTCCACGTCAGATTGCCTCCTTTCCACCCTGACAAAGTTAGTTCTAAATTTCAGGCCACCTGTTCCTTTGGTTAAGTAGGTCATATCAAATACTTGCTGCACACAATTCATTCTCTAGGTCATAATCACATGTTGGCTGCAATAAAAGTGAAACGTGTAATACTCACCTATTTTGGAGATGAGGGTCAAGCTCACAGCGTTGCATCACTTTATCGCAGTCCAGTCGAAATGGACAGTGAACAACTAGCTTATCGAGGAGATTACGCACTAGCAAACTAGATTTCCGACAGTGCTGGAAGTGAAGCTTCTTACGATCCATGGGACAGAAATCCTGCTCCTGTAGGAAATTCTCCAGGCATTTGAAACAAAATGTATGACCACACGGAGTGTCCAGAGGCTGCAGTAATGGCTGGAGACAAATGTGACAAACTAGTTCATCGTCCACTTCATGCTGATAATCGTATAGGTGGTTCTCCAGGACCATATGAGCCTGACCACACTCATAACACAATTCGCTCATGGCAGAGCTTGCATCTTCAACAACTGCGTCACTCATGATCCCCACAGTATCAAAAACTTCTTGACGTGCTACTCTTCCTTCTCAGACGCTCTAAGCCAACCGGTAGCCAATATTTACTGCAAAAGAGAAAGTTTAAAAATAGTACATCAATCAAGTGAATACTCACTGTGAAATCCAACATCATTAACAAACATGCAGTTTAACAGGGAAAAAAAGCAAATGATGGAAACACTAGAACAAGCCAAGCCAGGAATGAGAGATGGAATTAACATTTCAGATCCATGTTTGTTTGTCAGAAGTGACTAAGAGTCTTAGAGTCAACATTTTGGACTAACCCAAAACTTCTCACAGATGCTGACTGACCTTCTGACATTCGGCATCTGCAGTGCTTTCCATTTTCAATGCAGTTTATAGGTCATACAGTAACTCAAGCTAAGGATGTAGATTCAACCGAGCCAGAATTACCAGTGATTTCAACAAGCCCACCATGCCTATTTATTTATATTCCCTTCATTACAGCATAAAATGGACTTACCCTCACCCACCCAGATATGTGTACAACACTTCAATAGTGGCAAAGCCACTAATTCCACCTCTGCTCAAAGTATCATGCTCACAATATTAAACATGGGATGCACAAGTGTTCTTGTATTTGTTGTTGTCGTCAGGAAATGGAGACTGCAATGTCAGTCAACTGCACTGCAGAGTCCTTCTGGGAGGGTGAACCTCTGGGTGACTTGACTTCTAAACAATTTTCTCAAGTGTGTATCCAATGGAGTATAACATAACAGAGGCAAAGCAAGTAGAAATCAGAAACACTGTATCTTCCAAATGATGCACTTGCAATTTTACTCTGTTCGTGCTGTTAGCTCGTCTGCATCCTTGCAGAAGCAGGAAGAAGCAGCCTTTTCTCTATTTCTCCTACCGCATTTGAATGAAATGATTTTCGATTTAGAGCAATACTCTTCACTTATGCTGTAAAACAATTGTATTGCACAAGAAGACATTCACCCCATCATACCTGTGTCAGCTCCTTGAAAGATCTCATAAATTAATTGCATTCCCTAAATTTTCCGCCCAACAGTCTACAGTTTAACTGTAAATCTAACTTTTTATCAAATCTGCTTCCTTAATGATTAATTGATCCCATAACAAAAACTTACTCATTGGAAAGAAAATTCCTCAATTTTCCTTTTGCTTGCCAGTTGTCCGAAATCCGTGTCCTCCAGTTTCTAATCTAATTCTTGTCAGTGTGGATGAGCCATTGAACAAGAGGGTAACTGTGATCAATTTTAATCCATATATAGACTGGTCAAACTAAATTAGCAATAAAACCATGGAGGATAAATTCCAGGAGTGCGTAAGAAGGACCAGTAACTTGAGCGAGCTAACCAGGGAAATGGCTGTCTTAAACTTGGCTCAAATGAGGTCAGGTAATAATCTTGTTGCACATGGCGCTTCAGGGAATGTAACATGAATGAATTATTGAATAAAGTGAACAGTAAAACAGTTTAACCCAGGGCCAAGGTTCTGTATTTAAACAAAAGAAACTATACAAAATATAGTAGCCTATCAGCACATGCTTTCAGACTTCTGTATCTTTTGCCAATGGAAGAGTGAAGAAAGAATGTCTAGGGTGGATGAGGTCTCTGATTTTGCTGGCTGCATCACTAAGTAGAGACAATGTCCATAAAAGGAAGGCTAGTTTCCATGATGTGCTGAGCTGTGTTCCCAACTCTGAGGGTTCCTGTGGTCACCTGTCGAGCAGATGCCATACCAAACTGTTATGCATCCTGATAGGAAACTTCTGTGCAGTGAATAAAAATTTACTTATTTATTTAGTGATACAGTTGGCCCTTCCAGCCCTTTGAACCACGCCACCCCAGCAACCCCCAAAAATTGGTAGGGATCAACAGGGACATGCTGAATTTCCTTAGCCGCCTGAGGAAGTAGGTTAGTTGGTGAGCCTCATTCGCTGTGGATTCTAGGTGGTAAAACCAGGACAGGCCATTAGTGATGTTCATTCCTACAAAATTACAACTGTCAACCCTCTTGACCTCAACACTGTGCACTGTCTCCTTCCTGAAGTCAATGACCAGCTCTTTTGTTTTGCTACCATTAAGGGAACAGTTATTGTCATGACACCACATCTTAATAAACTATCTCCTTCCTTTACTCCAACTCATTGATATTCAAGTTATGGCTCCCTGTCATCTGCAAACTTGTGGCTAGTTGTCATCTTCCAAAATTTGGTGTCTGAAAAAAATGGAAGGTGTGAAATATAATCCCATGGTCTAAATAAAGAGAACCAGGAAATGCAGATCTATTAGCCTATGTTTGTCTGTCAAAAAGGATGTAATAACAGGGCACTTGGAAAATAAATCTGAAATCAAAGACAATATAGGTTTGTGAAAATGAAAAATCTACAAATCTACCAGACATGTTTGAGGATGTAACCAGTAGAACAGATAATCGAGAACCAATAAATGTGGTGTATTTGGATTTTCAGAAGGACTTTTCTATGGTTCTGCAGACTTCAGAATGGAAATGTAAAGCTAATGGCTTTGTGGGTAATAATCTAGCCAAGATGGAAACTAATTGACTCACTAAACCTTCGGAACGTAGGATTTTATGAATAAAATATGCAAGTCAATTTATGTACCAACAAACCAAAAACAGTCACCTTAGACAGAGATCATTACGTCAGACATCAGATATCATTTCTTTAAGTGAATACAACAGCTCAATGATGGTGTTTGTGAATTATGTAGAAAAGTTACTATTATGAACAATGACCTGTTACCCATTACATTACCCTACACAGACCCTCCCAAAATTCACCAAAACCAACATTCTGAGTCTGTCCGGAGCTTGTAGTTGGCTCAGGTCCTATCTGCCTTGGTTGGAGTAACATTAGGTGTTGTTGACTCACCCAGAAGGGTGCTGACATGCACACGGTCATGTGTGATCAGGGGTACAGTAGGAGAAACACCCAGCTTTTGGTGGGCTGGTTTAAGGTGGGCCGGATCTACAGAAATACACTCAGGTTTACCCTTCCTATCTATAATAAAATTTTTTTAGACCTGGGCCATCATAAGGAGGCTTAAGGGGGTGTTGATGTGTATCGAGGACAAAAATGAATGAAATAGAATGTAGGTCAACTGGAACCCAAGAGTGTTGTATGCCATGATGGGAGGTAGACCTGGCACCCGTAGCAGCTGGTATACACCAAGTCAGCTATGGAGAACTGTAGGTCCTCTTTTGGAGCCATTCTGAGTCCCAGGACACACGGGAGACTCTTGTCCATCAGGGAGGCCCTCAGAGCAGTCTTTAAGGAACGGTGAAGCCGCTCGCACAGGCCATTGGACTGCGGGTGATATGCCGTGGTGTGATGCAATTCAATGCCTAGGTTTTGGGCCATTGCGGCCCAGTGGTCTGACATGAATTGTACGGTCCACCATGGTAGGGAGGGCGATGGAACTGAGTACCAGCCAAGTCCACATTGACCTGTACCAACCAAGTCCACATTGACCTGTTCAAACCATTGCTCAGAGACATCAAAAGGTGCCAACGGTGCCCAAACATGATGGTTAGTTTTCACCCACTGACACTCCAGTCTTGCACATCCTTACTAAGCTTGTGCCACAAAAGCTGTAAAGCAACCAGTTTCTGTGAAGCTTTCCCGCCCAGATGCGAAATGCCATGAATAGCATTACGAGGCATGATTGATAAGTTCGTGGCCTAAGGTAGGAGGAGTCAATTTTAGAAAACCTAACACATTTATTTTTCCTACATTTACACATTTAGTCCAGTGGTCATGGAGCATACGGATCCCTTCTTTGTAGAAGTCGGCGTCTTGGACCTCCAGAAGTGGTCCAAAGCAGGAGTGATTGATAAGTTTGTGGCCTACGGTAGAAGGAGATTAGTTATTAACTTCAAACTTTCTGCATTTTCACTCAGAGTTGAACTGCACGTGCATATAACGAGAGCTGTATAAAGCCTGGTTTATACTTCTGCATTAACTGGATGCCGTAACCTACACAAGTGGCCTACGCACATTGTGAGCATTTATACTTGTGTGTTGGTGAGTCTGCGTCGCTGGGCAATTCACGCACGTCACGCATGCGCACTCAGCTGCCCGCACAAGGTTTCATGGTCATGGTAGTCTCGGGGTAAACAAGATGCGAGAGGCTTTTTTCTCATGCGAAATGTGCCCTCCATAATTTCGGAGGTCTGTAAAGCTTTATGGAAAGCATTGCAGCCAGAGTTCCTTCCCTGCCCTTCAGTCGCCCAATGGGAAGCTATTGCAGCGTAGGATGACATGCGATGCTCCAAGCGGACCAATCACAGTTGTTGCGTGCTGCGTTGCCGCAACGCACGATTACATTTTGGGAGAGGTGCGTGTCGCAGCAATGCAAGCTCTCATGCAGGGTTCCGCGTTGGCTTTGTGGCGACGCAGACCTTATGGCGACGCGTTGACACAGAAGTATAAAGCAGGCTTAACCCATTTCCTTTTACCTTAGGCCATGAACTTATCAATCACCCCTGCTGTGGGCCACTTCTACAAAGAAGGGATCCATGTGCTCCATGACCGATGGACTAAGTGTGTACATGTGGGAGGGGGCTATGTTGAAAAATAAATGTGCTAGGTTTTCTAAAATTGACTCCTTCTACCTTAGGCCACAAAATTATCAATCACCCCTCGTAAAAAGAGTACTGCTCCAGTTTGCAGGCACTATGGGGCGAGGTTGACCAGTTAAGACATTGCACAGGACAGAAGCGTCTGCATCCCCGAACTTGACATCAGCCAACCACAATTCTGTGACTCCTGTCCTGCAAGCCTGGACCTCTGGGCCGGTAGCTTGGAAGGCTACCATGCTGGGACCTGGGATAGTCAACCCTAATGCGAATGGCTTCCACAGCAGCCTGGCCCCAAGAAGCAATCATCCACAGTATTATTCTCCCCTTCAGAAAGCTACGTGTCAGTCGTGAATTCTGAAAAGTAGGCCAGGTGGTGTTGCTACCCAGCAGGCCAAGGGCCTGATGCTTTGGCCATCGCACACACAAGGGTTTGTGGTCAATGAACAGTGAAATACTGGCCCTCCAGTAAAAACTGAAAATGGCAGACAGCCAAATAGAGATCGAGAAGCTCGCGGTCAAATGTGCTGTACATCATCTTGGGGGGGGGGGCAAGAGACCGGGGGTGGGAGACAAACTGCCGCTGAAGAAGGCATGCGGCTGCCACAAAGTCGCCAACCAACTGTTTATGCACAGCACCCACAGCATAGACTGAGGCATCAGTAGTGATGGTGATAAGTGCACCAGTAGGGTCACGTTCAAACGAGCTCACTTGGTGTCACCAAATGCTCTGGTCATGTCTGGTGACTACTCAAGCATGCGATTAGGGACACTGCCTTTTAGGACACTATACAAGGGTCCTAAACTTATACTATACAAGTTCGGCAGTTCCCAAAATGAAATGGTGATAGAAATTCACCATACCTAAAAATTCTTGAAGTGCTTTGGTAGTGCAGGGCAGTGGAAAGTCCATAATAGCAGCGATTTTTGACGTCAGGGGTGTCACATCTTCTGCATAGATGTGGTGGCCAAGAAAGTTAACAGTAGACAACCTGAGCTGCATTTAGCAGGGCTAATAATCAGTCCATGTCAGGTTACATGCTTGAAAAGTGTGCAGAGCTGTGATGTGTTTGGATTTGGGTGTACTGGCAACAAGTATGCTGTCCAGGTAACTAAAAGGAAGGTCTAAGTCATTTAGCACGGTGTCCATTAGTCAATGTAAAGTCTGTTCTGCATTTTTCAGCCCAAACGGCATGCACAGAGGCTCAAGTAGGCCAAACCGGGTTTTTGGAAATGTCCTCAGCACACACAGGCACTTGATGGTAGCCCCTGACCAAATCCACTTCAGAAAAAGTTATCGTTCTGGCTAAACGTGGTGAATACGTGGGACCCACTGAGGGTGGTGGCTTCATCAAGGTGGTGATAGTCGCCGCACAGATGGCAACCATTGTCTGGCTTAGGGACCAAGTGGAGGGGTAAAGCCCAAGGGCTATTCAGCCTGTGTAAAATGCCAAGCATTTCCATGTCAGCAAACTCAGCCTTCGCACTGGCTAACTTGTCCACGCACAAGTCAAGTCTACACACATGGGTGTGGACCAGTGAACCGGTTGTGGAAGTGTGGTGTTCGACCCCATGCTTTGTGACTGTAGTGGAAAATGTGCTTCAAAGCAGTTTGAATAGTTTAATCAGAGGTCAAATGTGGCTCCTTGGTTAGAAAAAACACACTTACTTTTGCACTCATTGTTGTATTCAGTATGACCATGCATACCGTTTACTCTGTGAGATTACTGTGGGCAAGGAATTTCATTGCACCCTGATGTATGACACTAAACTAATCTGAATCTGAAAGGCAAGATGGAGATTTAAATGGTGATAGATTGGGGAAAAGGTTGATGCACAAAAGAATCCAAGTCTCCCTGCACGAGACCAATCACTGAAAGCAAACATTCAGGTTCAGCAAGTGGATAAGAATGAGAGAGTTTCTGAGTACAGGAGACCACACCTCGAGTACTATTTGCAGTTCGCTCTATGTTTCGATGTACATGTGACTAGTAAAGCTAATTGTCAATCTGTAAGTCCCTTACCAATACCTGCCACAGAGGGAGTGTATGAAAGTCCATCACACTGATATCTCTAGGATGGCAGGAGTGTCATACAAGGTATGATACTCCTGACGAAGGGTTCCGGCCCGAAACATTGACTGATCGTTTCCACGGATGCTGCCCAACCTGCCAAGTTCTTCCAGCATATTGTGAATGTTGCTTTGATCCCAGCATCTGCAGAGTATTTTGTGTCATACAAGGTATGATTTGTACAGTCAGACATGTATTAATTAGGGCATTAGAAGAACAAGACAAAATCTCATCAAAACGAATTCTGAGAAATTAGATGCAGAAGAAAATGCCACCTGGTAATACTACAGAATACAACTGATGGTCATATTCTGGGTAGGGGTTAAGGTGAGAAGTTTCTTCACTCAAAGGTTGTAAACCTTCTTTATCACACAAGCTTATGTAGGCTAAAGGCTGATTTATACTTGTATATATACTAGCTTACGCCATAGCCTACGCAAGTGGGCTACGCCATTGTGAGCATTTATACTTGTGCATTGGTGTGTCTGCGTCGCTCTGCTATTCACCGCCAAAACGCTAGTTGGCAGTGGGGTTTCTATGCCATGGTGTTGAGTTTCTTCGTGTTGAAACCCAACACAAAGAAATTCAAACTTCAAACAACCGCGACTGAAACTGAAGGAGGGTGAATTTTCTTTGCTTCTCCAGCCACTGAGAGACATGGACGGGGAAATGCATTTCAAATATTTTCGGATGTCGGCAGGTAGTTTTGACGATTTGGTTCATCGTCTCCAACCATTTATTTCGCATCTGTGTACACACAGTATATATACTCAGAGACTGGCAATCAGCATTCGAGTTTTAGCTTCAGGTGGAAATCAACAGGCTGTCGCAACTAGCTACAAACTGGCGTCAAGCACAGGGTCCTCCATAATTTTGGAGGTCTGTAAAGCTTTATGGAAAGCATTGCAGCCAAAGTTCCTTCCCTGCCCTTCAGTCGCCCAATGGGAAGCTATTGCAGCGTAGGAGGAGATGCGATGCTACCAAGCGGACCAATCACAGTTGTCTCGGTCTGCGTCGCCGCGACGCGTAGTTACATTTTGGGCGCGTTAGGCTACGGCATAGGGTTCGGCATAGAGTACAGCATAGGGTACACGGTTACACCGTACCCACGGCATACATTTGACGCACAAGTATATATCAGCCTTCAGCTGCTGGATGTACTTAAGTAGGAGGATGGTAGAGTGGAATATCATTTTGATAAAAGATAAAGTTGGTCCTATTGAGTGGTGAAGCAAGCTTGAAGGGATGAATCGCATGCAGTTGCTTCTATTTTTGTTTATTTTCATGAATTTCTATTATCAATGCCAACATAACTAGCACTCACGAAATCTCTTACAAATTCCTCTTCCTAACGACTACACGGAGAGACTGGAGCTAAGGATTCCTACCTCTCGAGTCGCTCAGTGTAATCATTCATCTCTTCAGTTTCAAATACATCAGATACTGTGTTTAAAACAAACAAAAACATCTGATTACAACAGTGATATTTATTCAAGGTTTGGATTAATTAGGGGCTTTATTTATTTATTCCAATGTTGATAGCACTAGCAAGCTAGGGATTTACTGTCCATCTCCAGTCACTGGTTGAGCTTAATGAATGATTTCTTAGGTCATTTCACATGACCACCATCAAAAGCATAGGCAGGTCTGGAGTCAAATAAACCTGACAAGGATGGCAGAAATATAGCATAACCCTTTCCCAAAGGATGAGAATTAACTAGATGAATTCTTACAAAGTTTCCATAGTTTCAGGGTCCTGGTACAGTGCATAGTTTGTTACTTATTGATGAATTAAACTTCCTAACTACTCCAAAAGAATTCAACTCATGTCATTTGATCAATGTCTGGACTTAGATAGAAGAATCTGTTACCAAACCTTCAAGAAAACCAACCCATTCAATTCGAACATAAACACATACTTCTTGCAGTTTTACAATGAACAATTAGGGCTTACTGACAAATTTGAGATTAGACAGTTACCTGGTAATTACACAGAAAAAAACAGTAATTTATAAACACAAGAGATTCTGCAGATGCTGGAAATCCAGAGCAACACACATAAATGCTGGAGGTAATAGCTAACCCAGATTAGACTACATTAAGTCCATGATCATATGGTTTTTGGGTATCCAAGTCACTAAGAACACAACTTCAGCTGTCAGTTCTCATTCCTAATACATTTGGCAATAGTGAAATATGCACCCTACCCCAACTCCTCTACACCTTAATGTAGAATCACCTGCTGTGCACTGTATTGAATGGCAAGAGTATCACGCACCTAGTACCAGGATCACATTACAATATCAAAATAATCATTTTTAAAATAACCAGCAAGGAATCCACAGGAACAGTCAGCACATCCTGTTTGCAAGTCAGGATAAGCTTTCAGTCCAAAACACAATGTATGATGTCAAATTGAAATACATCAAAAATAAACACAACTATACTAGGCCTGGATCATAAACATCGCTCTATAGATTGGCACAAGGATGCAGGAATGCTTGAGGGGAGCCAGGAGTGGGAGAGTCAGATCTAATGTAACAAGTACAGAATTCATCAGTTTAGAAAATAAAAGATCAAAACATTAAAGTACGTTTCAATAAACACAAAGCATTCAATATATGAAAGGTCAATAAATATAAGGAACCTACTTGGTGGGAAACAATCACTCATTAGCAAAGATTTTTCCTTGATGCCTAGTTGACCCATTTCTTTCCATTTAACATAATGGAACTTTCAGCTACTCAAGTGAACTCGGGCTTTGAACTTGTCTTTTTGGATTTAAGTAAAATCATCTATTTAATGCTCAATACAACCTTTGATTCAGTGGTGAATCTGTGGAATTCACTGACACAGAAAGCTGTGGAGGCCAAGTCACTGATTATATTTAAAGCGGAGGTTAGTAGGTTCTTGATTAGTAAGGGAGTCAAAGGTTATGCAGGAAAGGCAGGAGACTGGGGTTGAGAGAAATAATGAATCAGCCATGATGGAATGAAGGAGCAGACTCAATGGGTCGAATGGCCTGATTTGCTCCCATGTCTTATGGTTTTATCTCTGATCTGATTCTTCCATTAATAAGGAGTTCTGAACTCATTTCAACCAAGGATTAAACTGCAACACCAATTTTCCTATGAACTCACAAATTAATGACACTGGGTTAATTCAATGCACTAGTAATCATTCTTTTTCCCATACTTCAATTTATGAAACTCTTTATACTTGTGTGCTCTCTTCCTTGTACAACCTACAGATCATTAACTCCAAGTTTGGCTTCAATATTTCACTATTCCTCTACCCGAACCTGCCCCTTGCTCTTTACAGCCGTATTCAGTATGCAGACCAGGGCCATTAATGTGTTTCTAATCTGCCTCTGCTGCCAAATGGATCCCACACCTTTCTATGTAACACCAAGATAAGCATGGATCTTTGATCTGGTTTCACCATCTTTGAACAAGCCTTGAGTTGCATCATCAGTCATACCAGCATTCTTTCCCTGATGTTTACTGCACCTCCCTGAAAGGGAATTTGACTGCACCATCATTAACTCAGGGAATAAAAAGGGCAGGTCCTTCCTCAGCTTTTCAACTAGTTGTTAGTACCTTCCACCCTGACAATAACAGTCTTGGCTGCTGTTACTGACAATAAACTCCATTTTGTGTAAAATACCACTATGACAATAACTTGGTTAAAAGTGTGTAAAGCAATCCAAGAGGCCAATTAAATTAGCAAGTGTTATTGCTCATTAAAAACTTACTGAATTATGCTGTTCTAAAATTGTCCAGACACAGAATTCAATAAGACAGAACAAGCTGTTAGAAATTACAGAATGCTGGCTGTATATGCATTCAATAAAAAGAATCTCTGCAATATACAAGACACAGGCCTTAATAATGGTTGAGTATAATATGTTCCCACAGGGTAGACATTCCCAACAGGAAGCCCAAAACATCGATTTTTTTATTCCTTTCCATAGATACTGCCTGACCAGCTGAGTTCCTCCAGTATTTGCTTTGTGTTATCCTTAATTTTGCTCTTTGGGCTCTCTTCAGTGATTAGCCAGGATATGACTAAGTGTTCTAAAATTAATCTATCCTGGGACAATCAAGCCTGTAAACAAATGGGTAAGGATTCAGCTTCTTCTCTGGAAAGCATATCGATCAGCAACATAGGGAGAGGAGAGTTTAGCTGCAGCACAAGTAACAACAAGTTGTTTTATCAGCGAAGAATCAGTCCAGGCTCCAAAATGGAATCCGTCCACAGAACGACAGAGAGCTCTCTGCAAATGCAGCCCATTTAGAAGCGGTGGAGAGAATTGCATGTAAAGAAGTAAATTACGCAGAAGTGTAAAACAAGTGTGCTTCAAGATTATCAAATTGAATGCAAGGAACTGACTTTAACTTTACATGAATTCCAGCATTCACTTCAATTAGTAACTCCAGCAATCTGGCACATTTGTCCCCGAATTCACAGATATGGAGTTTTTGAAATTCTTTCCTCAGATCAAGCTGCATGGCAAATGCACAGAAATTCTCTGTTTCAGTATGACTCCTGAATCCTCAGATTAGCAGTCTGGAGATCATTTTCTGAAGAGATTTCCATATTTTCTTGTAAGTGAGCCATTTCAGAGAGAGACATTTTGCTGTTGGAACAGTAAATACACGGGATAGCAAAAACTACAAGGGGATAACATTCCCATTCCGCACAAGGCTGTCCTGTTTGAACTTTATTCCAATAACCACATCAGAATTAATTAATCCTGACAGTGTAGTTATTAAATTTCCTCTGGTCTTCCAGACTATGTTTTGAGAGTGATGGTACCTGCCATTATGAATCATGACTATGACGCAATTCACTATTCAATTGTTTTCTTTTAGATTTTCTGTTTAGAAACAGGAAAGCAGTGTAACAGTATTTAAATAACGTTTTTCTAAATTAACCTAGCCCTTGTAATTATACCCATTGTACCATGAATCCTCAAGGGCAAAAGAGCTATCAATAGCAAAGAACTATTATAGGGCATCGGAAAATTTCAGTGCAGGCTTGAGCATTTAAATCTCAATTCATTTCCCAGTGGTCCCAGGATATTTTCACCCTTCAAAGAAATGTTAGCTTTGAAGTCTACTTGTCAGAGTATGAGTGGCTCCTACACATGGTTCATGTTAGAGTGATTTTTTGGTTTAGGTCATTTACATTTAGCAAATGGCTTTGGCTACCAGTCTTCTGTTCCTTGAAAATGTACTGTGGATTTAATTTGGAACAATGCATTCCTAAATGCTGTGAATTCCAGTCCAGCTGATGCTGGCATCTGTGGGATGAATGTGAATCAGAAGGTGTGAAGTTTGCATGCAGTTTCAAATAAAGCATTATCTATACTTCATAAATATGGGATTGTCCTTTATGTTTAGCACATAAAATACCAAGTAAATGTATTGTGCATTCAGTTTGGAACAATGCATTCCTAAAAGCTGTGGATCCCAGTGTAGACACTACTGGCGTCTGAGGGATGGATGTAAATCAGGTGGTGTGGAGTTTGTATGTAGTTTCAAAAAAAAGTATTGTGTATACTTTGTAAATACGGAATTGTCCTTTGTGTTTAGCACATAAATACCAAGCTCCACACTGGGCCAGCAAACCTGTCCACCAAAAGCGTCTCCATATGATGCCTGCTGTACATTGTTTTGTCAAATAAAGAAGCTGCTTTGTATCTACCAGTAATTTTCTCCAGTGATTTCATTCAAGCAAAAACAGCTCACATTAGCAAAAGATACCAAAGGTGCAAGAGACTGACTGCTTTTTATGTCAATACTTCTCACTCTCTACAATGAATCAATTGTTAGTACCCAGTGATCACTTTGGGAGAAACTAAAAAGAAAGATAATTGGCATGAGTGACAGAGATGTGTAATGTATTGACCATCAGAGTCTGAACGTGTGGAAATTTGTGTAGCACCTCATCTCTTTTTCAGAACATCATCTCTCAGTATTTTTTACAAGTTCTGCTGTCACATTTCAAAGATCAAGGTAATTTGGACAAGTTCCCACAGACAATAATTTAATAGTGACCGGGTAATGAGTTGCTGTGATATCTTGTTCAAATTTCAAAGTACATTTATAAAGTACACATATGTCACCAAATACAACCCTGAGATTAGTTTTCTTGTGGGCATGCTCAGTAAATCCAAGAAACAAAATAGAATCAATAAAAGATCACACGCAACAGAACAGACAACAAATGCGCAAAAGACAAACTGTGTAAATATAAAAGGAAAAAATAATAAATACGGAAAATTATCGAGAACATGAGATGAAGAGTCCATAGGTTTTGGGAACAATTCAGTGGTGGGGTAAGTGAAGTTATCCTCACTGGTTCAAGAGCCTGATGGTTGAGGGGCAATTACTGTTCCTGAATCTGGTGGCAAGGAATGTACGGCTCCCGTACCTCCTTCCTGAGGACAGCCGCGCAAAGAGAGCATGGCCTCGGTGGTGGGGGTCCTTGATGACGAATGCTGCTTTCCCGTCACAGCACTCTGTGTAGGTGTGCTCAGTGGTGGGGAGGGCTTCACCTCTGACAGACTGGGCCCTAGCCACTACTTTTTGCAGAATTTTCTGATCAACGGCATTGGTGTCTCCATGTTGAAACCAGTCCATAGGCTCTCCACCACATCTGTAGAAGTTTGTAAAAGTGTTAGATGACATGGCAACTCTTCACAAATTTCTAAGGAAGTAGAGGTGCTGCCATGCTTTCTTCATACTTGCACTTTCGTGCTGGGCCCAAAAAAGTTCCTCTGAAATTATCACTCCAAGGCATTTAAAGTTGCTGACCTGCTCCACTCCTGATCCCCATGTGGCTCATTGACCTCTGGTTTCTTCCACTTCTAGTCAATAATCAGTTCCTTGGTCTTGCTGACATTGAGTGAGAGGTTGGTGTTGTGGCATCACTCAGCCAGATGTTTAATCTCCCCTTCTATGTGCTGATTTATCACCAAGTTTGATTTGGCCAGCGACTGTGGTGTTGTCAGCAAACGGAAATAGGCATCGGAGTTGTGCTTAACCTGACAGTCATAAGTGTAAACTGAGTAGAGCAGACAGCTAAGCAAGCAGCCCCCTGCAACACACACACAAAATGCTGGAGGAACTCAGCAGGACAGGCAGTATCTATGGAAAAAAGGGCCGAAACGTTGACTGCACTTGTTTCCATAGATGCTGCCTGTCCTGCTGAGTTCCTCCAGCATTTTGCATGCGTTGCTCAGATTTCGAGCATCTACAGATTTTCTCATTTGTGAAACAGCCCTGTGGTTCACCTGTGCAGCTGGAGATTGTGGTGATATATTTGCCAATCTGAAGTGACTGGGATCTGCAAGTGAGAAAATTGAGGATCCAATTGCACAAGGAGGTATTGAGGCCAAAGTCTTGAAGCCTATTGATTAGTTTGAGGAGATGATAATATTGAATGGCCGAGTAATTGATAAAGAGTTTCCAGATATATGCATCTTTGCTTTCCAGGTGTTCCAGAGTTGAGTGAAGAACCAATGAAATAGCATCAGTGTGGAATTGTTGTGGGTGGTAGGCAAAATGGAGTGGATCCCACTCATTTCTCAGACAGGAGTTGATATTTTTCATCACAATGCATGGAATTAATTGTGGCAGGAATCGGTTACAATCTTCTCACTGTGCTGCACAGAACTGGACAATCTTGCCTCGTGGGATAAGGAAATTCCGTGAGCATGTATATTGGTATTCACACCCCAATCACTCCCAGCTAAAGTCTGGCTAAAATAAAATGAAATATCTAGCTCCTTCACCTCCTTGAGACGTATCATTCACTGGCACCCACCGTAAAAATTCAGGTATAGGATAACCAAATGTTAAAAAGTGTGTTCCAAACCTTATTCCAGCGACAACCTTGACCCATATGGGATAGGAACAAACACAATAAAGTACAGAATTTCTTTTGCAAATGTCTAACATGTAGAAGACATTTCAGTTCATTTATGGACGAAGCTGTAGGAGTTTTCATACGTACTTTTCATATGCTTGCCATTAGGGCCTAAAGCAGTACAAAACTTCTGATATCTGTTTGTACCTGTGGCTGAAGGTGGAAATCCACAAACTGCTATCAGTATGGTCTACCTCTCCATACTCTGCAACATTACTCTTTTTACAAATTCACAGGTGTGATTGACTCCCACCTCTTACAATTATCCAGCTCACTTTCCATCACCTTCATGAGTCTATAAGGATAGGCAGTGATAGTTCATACATAATATACATAAAACAATGACCATTTGTGATATTTATTTCCCAATAAAGCAACTTATGCACTTGTTAGGGATATGAAAACTCAAGATGAGTTTTGTTGAAAATCAAGTAGGATTTAGACCATAAGACCGTAAGATATAGGAGAAGTAGGCCATCTGGTCCATTAAGTCTGCTCCGCCATTCAATCATGGACTGATCCAATTCTTCCAGTCATCCCCACTCCCCTGACTTCTCCCCATACTCTTTGATGTCCTGGCTAATCAAGAACCTATCTATCTCTGCCTTAAATGCACCCAGTGACTTGGCCTCCACAGCTGATCGTGGCAACAAATTTCACAGATTTACCACCCTCTGACTAAAGTAATTTCTCCACATCTCTGTTCTAAATAGAGGTCCTTCAATCCTAAAGTACTGCCCTCTTATCCTAGACTCCCCTACCATGGGACATAACTTTGCCATATCCAATCTGTTCAGGTCTTTTAACATTCGTAATGTTTCTATGAGATCGCCCCTCATTCTCCTGAACTCCAGGGAATACAGCCCAAGAGCTGCCAGATGTTCCTCATACAGTAACCCTTCCATTCCTGGAATCATTTTTGTGAATCTTCTCTGAACTCTCGCCAATGTCAGTATATCCTTTCTAAAATAAGGAGCCAAAACTGCACACAATACTCCAAGTGTGGTCTCATGGGTGCCTTACAGAGCCTCAATATCACTTCCTTGCTTTTATACACTTATATTCTACACCTCCAGAAATGAATGCCAACATTGCATTCGCCTTCTTCACCACCGACTCAACCTGGAGGTTAACCTTTAAGGTATCTTGCACAAGGACTCCTAAGTCCCCTTGCATCTCTGCGTTTTGAACTCTCTCTCCATCTAAATAATAGTTTGTCCGTTTATTTCTTCCACCAAAGTGCATGACCATCCACTTTCCAACATTGTATTTCATTTGCCACTTCTTTGCTCATTCCCCTATACTTCACTTCCCTGACACTCTTACATTTCTGGTATACTGCAGCTGTCTTCCACTGTGAAGACTGGTGCAAAATATGTATTCGGTTCCTTTGCCATCTCTGCATCTCTCATTACAATATTTCCAGCATCAGTTTCTATTGGTCCTATATCTACGCTCAACTCTCTTTTACCCTTTATATACTTAAAAAAGCTTTTAGTATCTTCTTTGATTTTAGTTGCCAGCTTCCTTTCATAATTCCTCTTTTCCTTCCTAATGACTTTCTTAGTTTCCCTCTGCAAGTTTTTAAAATCTTCCCAATCTTCTATCTTCCCACTAGCTTTGGCGTCCTTGTAAGCCCTCTCTTTTGCTTTTACTTTGGCACTGACTTCACTTGTCAGCCACGGTAGTGTCCTCCTTCCATTCGAAAATTTCTTCTTATTTGGAATTTAGGAGGAGTACTTAATGAGACTAAGATCATTTAATGGATAATGTACAGTTTACCCCACTCAAAGCCCAGGGACCTGAAACACTAAGTCCACAACATTTCAAGCCTTGTGCTCTGATAGAATGGAATGTACTCTCCACACACATCCAACCCCTGACTTCCAAGGTCAGCGCTTATTGTTCCCCATTATATAAATAAAGCTTGCGTTCAGGGGGGAAAATAATCTAATTTTTAGCTGACTTATTAAAATATCTCACAGCTACCAACGTGTCTAGAATGGAACATTTCTGTGGTCCACATTTACTTACATGGACTTTTGACCAAGTTATGGTTCTGCTATTCCAGCAACTGGTTCACGCTGGTTTATCTCACTAAATATTAACTTTAATTGTCACATGTACAATGAAACATCGAAGCATTTAGTGGATTGCTTGCGTCAATAACCAACACAATCAGAGGATTGTGCTGTGGAGCGTCACCATGCTACTGGTGCCAACATAGCAAGCCTTCAAATTACGAACCTGAATATCTTTGAAATATGAGAGGAAACTGGTCCACCCAGAGGAAACCCACGTGGTCACCAGGAGAATATACAAACTCCTTAGACAGCAGCAGGAACTGAACCCCGATGGCTGGTGCTATAAAGGGTTAAGCTTGCCGCTATGCTATCGTGCCATACATGTAACATTAACCCTTAGTTAGGGTGAGGTTAATGTAACTTAATCTTGTTCCTCTGTTTGCAGATTATCTACCCAGATTTCAAAAAAAAATATGAAAAATTAGGACAGTCCTTCATCACTACCTATTATTCAAGCAGTAAAAAGCATTGTCTTCCCATTCAGCACACAATCTGACTGATCTGATGTAAGCAGTACATTACCATTTACAGGCTTTATATACAAGCCTGAAAAGGTCGGTTCCACTGAGACACACGTTAAGGTCATCTTCTATTTTCTGTCACTTTGCTGCTGCTCATTGATTTAATTCATCTTGTCATCAGTTTGAAATAGAGTTATAAATGCTGCAGGGGTGTAAAATAAATCACACAAAAGCTTCTTAGTTAATTTTCTTAGATGGAGCAAATGCTTGGATTCCTTTCTATACCCAAACGTTTTCTGATGCTAGGCAGACCCTAAGAGATCTAGGCCCAAAATATGGAGAGTTACTCTCCTCCGTAGCATTGGAAAGCTATGTATTTTGGACTCTCTGTATTCATTGTGTACATTTTAAGGGGATTTTTCCTTCATTCATCTGGGTCATCACAGACGAATAGGCATCTGAGCAACATGTAGTTGTGTGGTAACTAGCAGGCTTCTAACATCTTGCCAAAAATCACGCTTTACATTTGAAATGTACAACTCCAGAGGCCTGCACAAACAGGAATGGCCATATATACTCAGTACAACCACCTCTTCCTTTATTCATTCTTTACTATGAACAGCTGTCAGTAATCAAGTCCAAAGTTCTTGCTGGAAGTCTGGTTCTACAAATCTCATCAACAATAAGGCTGAAGGGATGGTACGTGAATAAAGTAACACGGTGTTGATCTCTTTGGGATAAAGGATAATCTCTGGCCTCTGTCCTGTGGACAGACAGTTAAAGCCAAGCCAAGAATAAGGGTATGTAACCTGAGCGTCGCTGATCAGCAAAACAATGACAAGGGTTTTTACTCCTGAGCACGATCTAGTGACAACCACAGGAAAAGGAAAAAAAAACGAGATCCTTGACGAAGGTAAAACACACCCAACAGAAATACCTCCCTGACTGGATCAGTTTTACTTCAGGTTGTACCAATGTAATGTTGCCCCCAAAACACATTAAGAAAGTCAAATAGTAAAAAAAAGTCACTGCCTTCTTAATACAACCAACACACATCAAAGTTGCTGGTGAACGCAGCAGGCCAGGCAGCATCAGACAATAGTTCTTCAATGGATACAGATCCACATTCCTCAACAAGAAGCTCCTTTATATTTTGTTGACAAGTAGCTGCCAACAATTGCATAGTACAAGAAGGACAAGCACAACAATTTTAAAATCAACTTATGAGAGATAATAAGAGGTCTCATTAAAATTTTGTCTGTCCCAGATAAGAACATCTGGGATATCCCTGACTTGAATTCCAGACGACACAACAGTCCACCATCTATCATCAACTGCACTTCCAATCTGCATTTTACTCAGCTACGATAACAACAGTCTAAACATATTACTGGGTGGAGCTGCTTTAATATGAACTGATTAGTAATACAGAATATATATGGAGATCAAATAGCAACGGGTGATTTGAAATATTACATTACATTTTATGAACATCTCAAACAGACACTAAACATACTGTATAATTTTGCAATCCCGAAGAATGATTCAAAGCAACCTCAAGGATGATTGAAACTTGGAAAAAAAATGTCTATTCCTGAGCCCCACCTGGCAACGAATAAAGTGTACTGTAAATATATATATACACACACACACACACACACACGAACAAAAAATATAATTGCAAACATTTTTTATACACAAAGCACAAATAAGTTGCACCAATAAGTTCCTCCACTATCAACTCTGCTCTTAAACGCATCTCCCCCATTTCACATACATCTGCTCTCACTCCATCCTCCCGCCACCCCACTAGGAATAGGGTTCCCCTGGTCCTCACCTACCACCCCACCAGCCTCCGGGTCCAACATATTATTCTCCGTAACTTCCGCCACCTCCAACGGGATCCCAACACTAAGCACATCTTTCCCTCCCCCCCTCTCTCTGCATTCCGCAGGGATCGCTCCCTACACAACTCCCTTGTCCATTCGTCCCCCCCCATCCCTCCCCACTGATCTCCCTCCTGGCACTTATCCGTGGAAGCGGAACAAGTGCTACACATGCCCTTACACTTCCTCCCTTACCACCATTCAGGGCCCCAAACAGTCCTTCCAGGTGAGGCAACACTTCACCTGTGAGTCGACTGGGGTGATATACTGCGTCCGGTGCTCCCGATGTGGCCTTTTATATATTGGCGAGACCCGACGCAGACTGGGAGACCGCTTTGCTGAACATCTACGCTCTGTCCGCCAGAGAAAGCAGGATCTCCCAGTGGCCACATATTTTAATTCCACATCCCATTCCCATTCTGACATGTCTATCCACGGCCTCCTCTACTGTAAAGATGAAGCCACACTCAGGTTGGAGGAACAACATCTTATATTCCGTCTGGGTAGCCTCCAACCTGATGGCATGAACATCGACTTCTCTAACTTCCGCTAGGCCCCACCTCCCCCTCGTACCCCATCTGTTACTTATTTTTATGCACACATTCTTTCTCACTCTCCTTTTTCTCCCTCTGTCCCTCTGAATATACCTCTTGCCCATCCTCTGGGTTCCCCCCCCCTTGTCTTTCTTCCCAGACCTCCTGTCCCATGATCCTCTCGTATCCCCTTTTGCCAATCACCTGTCCAGCTCTTGGCTCCATCCCTCCCCCTCCTGTCTTCTCCTATCATTCTGGATCTCCCCTTCCCCCTCCAACTTTCAAATCCCTTACTCACTTTTCCTTCAGTTAGTCCTGAGGAAGGGTCTCGGCCTGAAACGTCGACTGCACCTCTTCCTACAGATGCTGCCTGGCCTGCTGCGTTCACCAGCAACTTTGATGTGTGTTGCTTGAATTTCCAGCATCTGCAGAATTCCTGTTGTTTAAGTTGTAATACATTTGCTTTTCATAAACTTTTAAATGCAGGGTAATATATTGTTTAGGGTATAATTCCCCTTTTCTCCCTCCAAACTGTTGACTCCTTGTTGATCGATATACCTTCACAGGAACCAGTCCTTCCCCCCTGCATCTCAAGGATTACAGAAATTGCATACAGTCAAAGTACTTCCAGTAGGAATCACTGAGTAACAACCTAGAATTGGAATACAGATGGATATCCTAGTCCCAAATAAGAGGGTGATACAGACAGCTGTGACACATTACCAAAACCTGTCTGGGACCTCCTTTAGTTCGGGAAGGGCCTGGAACCTTTGTGTCTGTGACTCATCTACATTCTGAACAAACTTACTGAGAAGCAGCAGTTCATTTCATCTGCAGGATGCACTGGAGTAACTCACAGAGAGCCCTTATAACAGCACCTTATAAACCCATAACTTCTACCAGCTCAAAGAACAAGGGCAACAAAAGCATGGGGAAATCATTTGGAAGTTCCCATCAATCCTCACACCATCTCACCTAGGAAACATACTGCCATTCCTTCACCATCAATAGGTCAAAGTCCTGGAACTCGCCCGTGGTTGATTTATCATCTCCTGCATTCTCCCTATCCAATATCCACCAATGTACCTGTGTTAGAAAAGAGGTTGGATATTGGCATAATGTTCTTCACCCTGAAAAATTGTGAGTGAACCTGGGACACAGAACAATTATGATTCTGTAGTATACCCACATTTCAAGGACTGCAATGGTTCAGGAAGTCAGCTCAGTACCACCTTCCCAAGAGCATCTCGGAATGGACAATTAAATGTTGGCTCAGTTTACAATTCCCATATTCATTTAACAAAGATTTTAATAGTGATAATGGGATGCCCTGGCCTGCATTTTTGTGCAGCCTTCAGAGCAACAAAGTGATAAACAAGGATGTGTCTGGTAAATCATACCTAGATAGGTTTTCAAGGAGACCTAGATGGGGCATTTGAACTCTCCTTGGACCCATCCAAGAATTTCCAGGCAGGAAGGTTGGATCGATCTTCTGCAGGCGATAATGGCAAGACAATCAGTTAGTCAGCTCCTTTGAGATAACCCAGGTCATCAGTTACCTGCTCCAAGAACACTTATTTCCAGGTCCCAAACTTAATGATGGAATCATATACCAAAAGTAATTCTGTGCGTTTTTTGTTTCCCATATCTTTGGGTTTTCTTTATGAGTTCTTGGGAACACATTTAGGTAATTCCTCTGACAAACAATGTTCTTGATAAGAACTTGCTGAACAAGTTTTAAAGAAGTCCCCTCAGATTCCTTTGGCTTCCAACAGTGAAAATGACTCAGCACCCTGCATAACTTTTGTATGTTTTCATAGCAACTTGAACTTTTTGGTTCTATAAATAATATTAGTGTCATTCACTTTCTCACATCTCGTCCTTCACTCCTGGTTACACCTCAACCAGACAACACCAAGGATTTTACACATTCTCTCTGCACCTTTACCCTTGCACTTATTTTCAAAGCCACATTCCTTGCAAAGTTTCCTATCAATTTATCTTTTCACTTTCAAATGTTCATACCTATAACAGAGTTCGTTCTGCAACTTCGGAGCTTCGCTTGGCTCCCAAGGATATAATGCTGAAGCTTTATAAGGCATTGGTCAGACTGCACTTGGGAGTATTATGAGCAGTTTTCAGCCCGCTATCTATGAAGAGATGTGTCGGCATTGGAGGAGGTCCAGAAGAGGCTTACAAGAATGATTCCAAGAATGAAAGGATTAACATATTGGGGGATCTCATTGAAACCTATAGGACAACATTTCTCAACATTTTTGCCCTGGGGGAACCCTTGAAATAATTTTCTGGTCTCAGGGAACCCCTGCATAAAAATTATTATATCTACAGCTCACCGTACATTAGCATGATCAGTGAGATGTAGATATAATAATCCAAAAATAACTTACAATGCTCGAGTAGAGAATGAATTTATAGCCAATCTTTCTTGGAAAAAAATAGATAGTTAAGCTTAGCTTACATTTCTTGAAATTAATCTCTTTCTTTCCCTTTCATAAATTCTAAAAACTCATAAAGTAAAACGACTGTGCAGCAATACACAGCTCGAATCACATCATCAAGTTCGCCGATGACACGTCCGTGGTGGGTCTCATCAGCAAAAACGATGAGTCAGCATACAGAGAGGAGGTGCAGCGGCTAATGGACTGGTGCAGAGCCAACAACCTGTCTCTGAATGTGAACAAAACAAAAGAGATGGTTGTTGACTTCAGGAGAGCACGGAGCGACCACTCTCCACTGAACATCGATGACTCCTCCGTAGAGATCGTTAAGAGCACCAAATTTCTTGGTGTTCACCTGGTGGAGAATCTCACCTGGTCCCTCAACACCAGCTCCAGAGCAAAGAAAGCCCAGCAGCATCTCTACTTTCTGCGAAGGCTGAGAAAAGTCCATCTCCCACCCACCATCCTCACCACATTATACAGAGGATGTATTGAGAGCAGCTGCATCACTGCCTGGTTCAGGAATTGCACCATCTCGGATTACAAGACCCTGCAGCCGATAGTGAGGTCAGCTGAGAAGATCATCGGGGTCTCTCTTACCGCCATTACAGACATTTACACCACACGCTGCACCCGTAAAGCCAACAGCATTGTGAAGAACCCCACACATCCCTCATACAAACTCTTCTCCCTCCTGCCATCTGGCAAAAGGTACCGGAGCATTCAGGCTCTCTCGACCAGACTGTGCAACAGTTCTTTCCCCCAAGCCATCAGACTCCTTAATACCCAGAGTCTAGACTGACATCTACATCATTTATTATTATATTGTAATTTGTCCTCTACTGTGCCTATTGTCTTGTTTAGTAATTATTATACTGCCCTGCACTGTTTTGGGCACTTTATGTAGTCCTGTATAGGTCTGTAGTCTAGTGTAGTTTTTGTGTTGTCTAGTGTAGCCTTGTGCTGTCTCACTTAGTCTAGTGTAGTTTTGTGTTGTTTCATGTAGCACCATGGTCCTGGAGGAACGTTGTTTTGTTTTTACCGTGTATTGTACCAGCAGCTTATGGTTCAAATCACAATAAAAGGCGACTTGACTTGACTTGTAATAAATCTTTCAATTCTGGGTTGAACTTGAGATAAGCACACACGGATTTCACCTTAAACTAAAATGAGACGATTTCTATCCTTGCTCTTGATGCTTGTTTAACAAGGAAAAAGCTTACTTACACATGTTAGGAGTTAAAACTGCAGCAAAATGCTCATTGCTTTCCTACAGATGGCAGGCTAGTCTTCTTTCACAGAAATTCAGAACTTGTTCAGGGGCAGGTCAGTAAATCTCATTTTGAGTTCATGATCAGTATATAGCTCACAAAGTTCTTTCTCTTCTCTCAAAGTCAAGCTCTCAGGCTGACCAGAGGATTCAGAGAAAGGGTCCCTCGCCCTGTCATACACGTGTGTTACAAGGGAGGCAAAATACTGTTCAGTTTTGTTCTACAGTTCTTCCAGATGGTTTTCAATAAAACTCGAGACTTTCTAACATCCTTCCTCACTCTCAAGCCAAGCAGCAGAGGAAACACTTCAAGATTACCTTTTGCAACATGATTTTTCAAAAAATTTAGTTTCCTTTACAATCCAAGAATCTTGTCACGTGAAGTCAAAGCATTTTCTCCAGGGCCTTGCAGAGACTTGTGCAAATGATGAAAAATGTCTGTTATGTAGGCTAGTTTCTGCAGCTATTTTTCATCTTCAAAGCACTCACCAAAATCTGATCTACTATTTTCTTGAAAGTTCTCCTGCATTTCTCCTTTCAGCTCAAACACCCTGTTGAGACATCTCCCTCTGCTAAGCCATTGGATTTCTGTACGTAGCAGGAGATTGGTGTTCTCTTTGTCCAGGTTTTCACAGTTTTTTTTAAAACATTCCTGAGTGAACTGGTCTTAAAGCTATTAAATAACTTGCTTCCTGAACCTTTTTACTGACTGACCTTGGTTTCAAAACCTTAAATCTGTTTGAGTTTCCAACAGTCATTTAAAATAACCAGTGTCATACATGTCACAATACTGTGATTTGTAGATTACTGTTTTGCTGAAGCCATTGTTAGGTTTGTAAGTTGTTTACCACAGACTAGGCACAATGGAATTGGACAACTTGGATCACCAGTCCATGTAAAACCCATTGATAAGTAGCTTTCATTGTAAAGACGGACTTTTTTTTGTGTTCGTTGCTGCACTAGCGTAGTGAATTGACTCCGAAGACTGTAATTCTTCATCATTAACCTTATCAGAATTGTCTGTAGGCTGAGGTCTAGAATCCTCCTCTTCCATCTCACACTCCTTTTCAAAAATCACCACTCTGGACTGTCTTTAGAATGAAAATTTCCTTCTAATTTTCTACTCTACTGGTAGTTTGTTCGCTCCCAGAAGTTAGGCAACGGTGCTTAAGGGGAAGTTGGGGGAGGTAACTCAGGAGGGAGAGGGTGACGTTCCAGCCCAAGTTGGGCCAGTCCATTCAATGCTTGGAAAATACACTTACCATCCTCCCCTCTGTGCAATACAGTGCTCACCAATTACCAGCGGCCTGCCCTATCTGCATAGACTCAATCAAGTAAACACGGTCCTTCTGCACACTGCCATATTGGGGTGAGAAACCTCTAACAGATTGCTAACTCAGGTGCTCGATCACTGCCCACCACTGCGAGTAATAGCATCGCACATTGCACGAAGTTCAAAAAATGTTTTTTTTTAAATCACGATCTCCCGCAGAACCCTTAGTGACCTCTCACAGAACCCTGGTTGAGAAACCCTGCTGTAGAATATTGAAAGGGCTAGATAGAGTGGATGTGGAAATGATGTTTCCTATAACGGGAGAGTCTAGGACCAAGAGGGCACTGCTTCAGAATAGAGGGATGTCCATTTAGAACAGCAATGAAAAGGAATTTCTTTAGCCAGGGGGAGGTGAACCTGTGAATTTATTGCCACTGATGGCTGTGGGTCATTGGGTATATTTAAAGGATGATAGGTAGTGTATTTTACAGGGAGAAGGCAAGTGAATGGAGTTGAGAGAGATAATAAATGAACCATGATGGAATTGCAGAGCAGACTTCTTAACCGAGTGGCATGCAGTCTTAGTGCTGGATAGCCTGATTTGAAATGTAGTGCTCACTCAAACAGGTAATTGATATATTATTGTCACATGTACAGAGATACAGTGAATGGCTTTGTTTGTACATTCAAACAGATCACTCCATCCACAAGTACATAAAACAGTAAAAAAAAAGGGGGAAATAAAACAGAATGCAGAATATTGTGTTACATTTATGGAGAAAGTGCAATGCATTTAGACAAAGTGTAAGACTCACAATGAGGTAGATTGAGAGATCAAGAATTCATCTTTATGCGATGGGAGAGAAGTTGTTCTTGAGCCTAGTGGTACATGTTCAGAAGTTTTAAGAACTTTTTCCAAGTATGTACCCTATTCCACTCTAGGCAGAGTCTGAAAGTCTCTTCCTGTAAAGCACTGAATGAAGCATTTAAAACCAAAGTTGATCTTATATAAGAGTAATGAAACCAATGCAGATGTCACCCATGGCCGGATACAATGGCCAATATACATTTGTCCAATGATGAGCTAGATTAAATAAAAATTTAAAAACAGCAGATACTGGAACTTGGATACAAAAATAAAACAGAAAATGTTGAAAACACCCTGGAGTGAGAAATGAAGTGAACATTTCAAAATCTGACTGAGAATGTTAACTGTTTCACTTTTCATAATCTTGCTGCCCGATCTACCACATACTTCCAGCATTTTGGATTTCAGTATAAGTAAAAATAATACATATAGGCTTAATTCCAAATAAGCACATTTAACAATTTATCATAGACCACCTTGGAAAGGTATTTCCACACACACATGCAATGACCATTCTGTTTATAATAAGCAGAATTGAAATCTTGATTATAATATTTTATAAAATGGCTACAAAATCATAATCTTAAGGACTTTTTTGAAATCATTTCCAAAATACTGGAATACTTGAATCTCCTATGAAGAAAAGGGGTCATCAGCACAAACTAAAGACGACCATAAGGAAATAAGAGCAGGCCCCTCAGGCCCTCCCCACGAATCTGTCTAATCATGGTTCTTCTTCCTTAGGCCTCAACTTTTTCTGTGCACATCCAAATAGCCTTCAATCCCCTGAACTTTCAAAAATGTACCTGTAAATACTTCTAATGATTTAGTCTCTGCAACTCTAAGGTACAGAATTTCAGAAATTCAGCACCCTCTGTAAGAAATTTCTATATCTCTGTTTTAATGAGCAAGCCTTTACCTTGAAACTGCATTCCCTCATTCAAGAGGAAAAACATCTAGAAATCTTATCCGTTAGGGTCTTGTCAAGTAGACCACGCTCATTCTTGTAAATTTGAAAGAATGTAGGCTCAGTCTGTTCAGCTTCTCTTGATAGAGCAAACCTCCCACCTCAACTCTCCATTACTGGACTACTTTTAATTCCAAATATCTTTCTAAAGTAAGGGACCGAAAGAGGGAAGGGGGTGGGGAAGTCAGAAGGTGATAATGAGAGATGTAAGAATGGTGTATGGAATCCAAATCACATTGTGCAACAGGCAACTGTGACTAACAACCATCTGCGAATAGCTACTTCTGGAAGCTGCCAAGAGCTACAAAGGTCAAATTACGACATCTAGGAAAGAGCATTGTGATATCTGAATTATAAATCTGATGAATCTTTGCCGAGCCCACAGTGGTCAAACTGATGAAAAGCTTTCTTTAATAGACCCTTATCTTAATTAACCAGAATGTTCTAGTCCCACAGATTTGAACTAACAGTACAACTTATTTGATTCTGAAATTACATAGAAACAGAGCATTCAGCCCACAATCATGCCAACCAGAGTGCACCCAACCATATTCAGCTCATTTTCCAGCCTTTAGTTCATGCCCAGACATTCCTTAAATGCTGTCTGACAGTCTAATTCTGCACTTCCTGGCAGTGCATTCCACCCTCTGGGTGAAGAAAAGATCTCCCCAATATCCCCTCTAAATCTTTTACCCATCACCCTAACCTTAAGCCAAGTTTTACACATCTCTGATCGGGGAACAAGTTCCTGCAGTCTTCTCTGTCCATACCCCTCAATTTTATATACCTCAGTCATGGCCCCCACCTTAATCTCCACAGCCCCAGGGGGAAAAAGTCTCTGTCCAGTCTCTTCTTCAGTCTCCGTCACTCGTACTATCGAAATGTCAAATCTTAAATCTTTGTGATACAAATAGTACAGACAGAATAAGGCTTTGCAGTTTGCCTCCCTCAAGAATATTCCAGAATTAAGTAAAATTAATCTGAACCTGTGGCTTGACACCTTAACTATCCAAAACCTATTGACACAGCCCTGAATATACACCCTGACTATGCACCACATTTCTCCATACGTCCATTCTCAGCTACAGGTTTCCCCCGCCATCCGAAGGTACAGTGTTCCTATGAAACAGTTCATCAGCCGAAAAGTCGTAAAGCGAAGAAGCAATTACCATCTACATGGGAAAATTTTGTGAGCGCTCACAGACCCAAAAATAACCTACCAAATCATGCCAAATAACACATAAAACCTAAAATAACAGTAACATATAGTAAAAGCAGGAATGATATGATAAATACACAGCCTATATAAAGTAGAAATACTTTTCCACAATCATTACTGCACTGTTCTCCGGAGCGAAAATCTCACGCAAGCGCTGTCGGCAGAAAATCTCACGCAAGCGCTGTTGGCAAAAACACGGCGCAAGCGCTCTCCAGTAACCTGTAAGCTATGAAGCTGCCAAATCATACCAAATAACACGTAAAAATGCACAGCCTATATAAAGTAGAAATAATGTATGTACAGTGTAGTATCACTTATCAGAATTGGTTCAGCGCCGAGCACACTGATGATGGTGTGTTAGGCTGAGTCGTCGCAGGTTGGGTGGTGCAGTGGTCCCCACCCTCCAGGCCGCCGACCAATACATTGCCGCGAAGCACGCAGGGGTCCAGTGGTAGCCGGGAGGTACACAGCACATCTTTAAGAGAAAAGCCGAAATAAACATGCTAATTAATTAGGTGCCGCCCGGCACGTAATTGTCGGCCCAGATCAGTGCTGATTTCCGATTGGGCCGACAATTACGTGTCGGGCGGCACCTAATTAATTAGCATGTTTATTTCTGCTTTCTTCTTAAAGATGTGCTGTGTGCCTCCCGGCTACCACTGCATTCTCCGCGAATCGGTATCTGTCCGAGCCTGGGTGTTGGGGTGGTGGGACAATGGGGTGTCATCTCGTCATCTGCTTCCATTAGAGCAGGCAGCTCATCTTCTCCTATGACTGCCTGCCTCAATGTCGAAGGTCGAGGTTCATCGTCTGCTGTGGAAGGCTTGCTTGACTGCTGAGCCTCGCGCATTTTTCTATCATACAATTCTTTGTAAGGACTCAAACCATCTTGCAAATATCTCCTAAATCTATGTAGCCTTTCAAAATTAAAGTCGTACTTATCATTGCAGTGAAAATCTCACGCAGTTGTTTCACGTTCATTTCGCTACTGCATTCGGTTTTGATTGTTATCCTTTCTTCTTCCAATTGCATCAGCTCTTCATCTATCAGTTCTTGGTCATGGGATGCCAAAACCTCTTCAACATCATCTTCATCAGCTTCCACAAGCCAAACTCACTTTGTCCTTACTTCGTTCACCACAATCGAAACGCTTAATTATGTCTAGTTTTATGCTAAGTATAACACCCTTACGAGCTCTTTCAGGCTTTTCCGATACCATAGAACTCATCTTGCAAATGGCTGCTCACAGACACGTGTTTAAGCAATGCCGGCGAGAATGCAGTTCCGAATCCGGGGGAGAGTGGCTGCTCGGGGCGCGCGCTGCCTTTTATCGCGCGCTGCCTTTCCTCGTAACAGTGAAAACACCTTCTGAAAACAAAACCAGGGTACTAATGTAGGTCTTTCGTAACAGTGAGGTTTCGTAAAGCGAACGTTCGAAAAGCGGGGGACACCTGTATTTACAATACTCCAGGTAAAGTGTTTTTTTTTCTTCAATTCAGGCCTAAATGGCCAACGCCTGATCCTTAAGATTGCAACTTCCTGTTCCTGCCTCCCTACCAAGAGGGAACTGAATCTCAGGCTCTGCACTGACTCCTGGGATGGAACAGCAATCTTGGAAATCCACACTACATTGACATAATGGTTCTTCAGTCACAGAGCTGTAGATTCTAAACAGCTCTCAAAATATGGTCTCAGCAAAGCCCAGTACAATCTCAGCAGGATATCCTTGCTCCAACACCCTTACAAAATACCATTTGTTGCCTTAATTGCTCTATCTCAGGATGTTTACCTTCTGCGTCTTCTAAACACAATATGCAGATCATACTATATATACGCAATCATTAACTCAGTTCTCACCATTTCATAGCCATATAGCATGGGCACCTTTTTAAAAATTCTGATTTTCTTCTCAAATTTTCCACATTAGACTCCACTTTATTGCTCATTCATCCCTCCAAGTTATTTTGTGGATACTTTGGCATGACTAAGTAAGCAATAAGTACAGTGTTATATTTTCAATACCTTTTCATATGAGAATTTGTCTTCTCTGGCAGGGAGAATAAAGGCTGAAATGCACTACTCCAGAAATTCAAACAGGAACTGGGTTACTGGTGGTTAAATTAATTCTTGTGATTCTGGGTTATGACTACAATAATCAGGCAGTTCTCTGCAGTACTAAGAGAACATGCCTCCCCAAGCAGGTCAAAGGCCAGTTGTTGGAATTGGAATTGGTATTGGTTTAATATTATCACATGCACCAAGATACAGTGAAAAGTTTGCCTTGCACATTGTGCATACAGATAAAATCATTACACAGTGAATTGAGGTAGAACAAGACAAACAATAACAATGCTCAGTAATGTGTAACAGCTACAGAGAAAGGAAATGCAGATAAATAATTAAGTCCCAAGTTCATGATGAGAAACAAACTCAGCTATTTCCCAATTAATTACTTGCACTCAGAGGCTACTTGTTAGGTACACCTGTACACATGCTTATTAATCCAAATAGCTAATCAGTCCACTATATGGCAGCAACACTATGCATAAAAGCATACAGACATGGTCAAGAGGTTCAGTTGTTCAAATCAAGCATCATCATGAGAAGAAATGTGATCTAAGTGACTTTGACTGTGGAATGATTGTTGGTAGTTTGAGTATCTAGGAAACTGCTAATCTCCTGGGATTTTCATGCTCAGCAGTCCCTAGAGTTTATAGAGAATAGTGTGAAAAACAAAAAAAAGAACATCCAGTGAGTGGCAGTTCTGTGGGTGAAAATGCCCTGTTAATAAGAGTTTACAGAGAAGAATGGCCAGACAGTTTCAAGCCAACAGTAACTCAGGGCCTCAGAATCGAGGGGTGACCTTTTAGAACAAAGGTAAAGAGGAATATTTGTAGACAGAGAGTAGTGAATCTGTGGAACGCTCTGTCACAGATTGCAGTGGCGGCCAAGTCCATGGGCATATTTAAGGTAGAAGTTGAATGGGGGAGCAGAATCAATGGGCTGAATGGTCTCATTCTGCTCCTATGTCTCCTGGTCTTGTGATGCCAGGGTTGTGATCTCAGGATTGCTATCCATGCCACGTGCTAGTGAGGCCAGAACTAGGAAGATTATACAGTTTAACACATGGCTAAAGAGTTGGTGTAGGATGGAGGGCATAAGATTTTTGGATCATTGCGCTCCCTTCCAGGGAAGGTCAGGTCTGCACAGAAGGGACGATTTGCATCTGATCTGGAGGGGGACTAATATCCTAGCAGGAAGGTTTGTTAACGCTGCATAGTGGAGTTTAAACTACAATTGCAGGGGGATGGAACCAGAGTGCCAGAACAGTTAGTGGAGAGGTTATAGAGGCAGATCTTGGTAAGAGATCAAAGTTGGGGGTCAAAAGATTGAGTGTGGTGTGACTAGTGTCATGAGCTGCGCATATTTCAATGCAAGAAGTATCGAAGGAAAGGCTGAAGATGATATAGGCAGTTTACAAACAGAGGCAATGTGTAGTGAGAAGAGGCTGTTGACAGGACTGAAGTGTATTTGAATATACGCAGTATATGGAATACAGTAGATGAACTTGCAGCACAATTGCAGATCGGCAGTTATGATGTTGTAGGCATCACTGAATTGTGGCTGAAAGATTATAGCTGGGTGCTTAATGTCCAAGGATACACATTGTATTGAAAGGACAGGCAGGAAGGCAGAGGGGATGGTGTTGCTCCACTGGTAAAAAATGAATTCAAATCATTAGAAAGAGGTGACATATGGTTGGAAGGTGCTGAAACATTGTGGATGGAGCTAAAGAACTGCAAGGGTAAAAAGACCCTGATGGGAGTTGTATAAAGACCTCCACCCCCAAACAGTAGTAAGGATGTGGCCCACAAATTACAAGGGGAGATATAGAATGCATGCCAAAAGTGCAGTGTTACAATAGTCATGGGGTTCTTCAATATGGAAATAGATTGGGAAAATCAGGTTGGCGTTGGATTCCCTGAGAGGGAATTTCTAGAGTGCTCACAGGATGGCTTTTAGAGCAGTTCCTGGTTGAGCCCACTAGAGGATCAACGATTCCAGATTCGGTGCTGTGCAATGAACCAGAATTGATTACAGACCTTAAGGTAAAAGAACCCTTAGAGGCAAGTGATCATAATATGATTGAATTCACCCTGAAATTTGAGAAGGAGAAGCTAAAGTCAGTTGATTCAGTATTACAGTTGAGTAAAGGGAATTACAGAGGCATGAGGGAAGAGGTGGCCAGAATTGATTGGAAAAGAACATTGGCAGGGATGATGGCAGAGCAGCAATAGCTGGAATTTCTGGAAATAATTCAGAAGGCAGAGCAGCAATGGCTGGAATTTCTGGAAATAATTCAGAAGGCACAGGATATATACATCCTAAAAAGAAAAAAAGATATTCTAAAGGAAAGATGGATCAACTGTGGCTAACAAGAGAAGTCAAAGCCAGCGTAAAAGCCAAAGAGAGGGCATATAATACAGCAAAAATTAGTGGGAAGTTAGAGGACTGGGGGACAATGAAACAGCAGACAAAATGAATAAGTATTTTGCATCGTTCTTCACTGTGGAAGACAGTAGCAGTATGGTGGAAGTTCCAGGTGTCAGGGGTCATGAAGTGCGTGAAGTTATTTTAACTAGAGAGAATGTTCTTCGGAAACTGGAAAATCTGATGGTAGGTAAGTCACCTGTACCAGATGTGGACACACCAGGGTTCTGAAAGGTGGCTGAAGAGATCATGAAGGCATTAGAAATATGTTTTCAAGAATCTCTATATTCTGGAATGGTTCTAGAAGACTGGAAAATTGCAAATGTCACTCCACTCTTCAAGAGGGGAGAGAGACAGAAGAAAGGAAACTATAGGGCAATTATTTGACCTCAATGGTTGGGAAGATGTTAGAGTTGATTATTCAGGATGAGTTCTCAGGGTACTTGGAGGCACAAGAGCCTATGGCCTATGAGGCACATAGGCCACAGTGAGGATGATTTCCTCGAGAGAAAATCTTAGCTGACAAATTTGTTGGAATTATTTGAAGAAATAACAAGCAGAATAGACAAAGGAGAATTGCTTGATGTTGTGTACTTGGATTTCAGAAGGCCTTTGACAAGGACCACACATGAGGCTGCTTAACAAGCTATGAGCCCAAGGTATTACAGGAAGGATTGTAGCATGGATAGAGCAATGGCTGATTGGCAGGAGGCAAAGAGCGGAAATAAAGGAAACCTTTTCTGATCGGCTGCCGGTGACTAGTGGTGTTCCACAGGGGTCTGTGTTGGGACTAATTCTTTTTACAGATGATATAAAGATAGGTGGAGGGGCAGGTAGTTTTGAAGAAAAGAAGCTACAGAAGGACTTAGGAGAATGGGCAAAGAAATGACAAATAGAATACAATGTTGGGAAGTGTATGGTCATGCACTTTGGTTGAAGAAATGAAAGGGTTGACTATTTTCCAAATGGAGAAAATAAATACGAAAAATTGAAGCGCAAAGGGACTTGGGAGCCCTTGTGCAGGATTCTCTAAAGGTTAATTTGCAGATTGTGACGAGGAAGGCAAATACAATGTTAGCATTCATTTCAAGAGGATTGCTGAGGCCTTATTTGGAGTATTGTGAGCACTTTTTGGGCCCCTTAGAAAGGATGTACTGAAACTGGAGAGGGGTCAAAGGAGGTTCACAAAAACAATTCCAGGTATGAACAGATTGTTATATGAAGAGTGTTTGATGGCTCGAGGCCTGTTTCATGAGAATTCAGAAGAATTAGAGGTGACCTCATTGAAACTGATCAAATGGTGAAAGGCCTTGATAGAGTGGATGTGAAGAGGATGTTTGCTATGGTGGGAGAGTCTAAGACCAGAAGACGCAGCCTCAGAATAGAGAGGTGTCCTTTCAGAGCAGAGATGAAGAGGAATTTCTTTAGCAAGAGAGTGGTAAATCTTCAATAGGTATATTTAAAGTCAGAGAAATGTATACAATATACATCCTGAAATTCTTTTTCTTCGCAAACATCCCCACAAAAAGAGGAGAGCCCCAAAGAATGAATGACAGTCAATTTTTAGAACCCCAAAGTACCCCCCCCACCACGCACAAGCAGCAGCAAGGTATTGGCACCCCCCAAACCCCCACCTGCAGAAAGCAACAGCCACCCCCACCAAGCACTCAAGCATGCAGCAAGCATCAATAAAGACACAGACTTGCAGTACCCCAAAGACTGCTCGTTCATCCGGTAATTCAACATACTGCAGGCTCTCTCTCTCCCTTATAAGGGAAAAAGAGGTACCCCTGTTCCAAGAATCTGTGGAATTCTTTGCCACGGGTAGCTGTGGAGGCCAAGTCTTTGTTTACATTTAAGACAAGGAGGAAAATTGGATCAACCGTGATGAAATGGTGAAGCAGACTCGATGGGCCGAGTGGCCTAATTCTGCTCCTATACCTTGTGGTCTTATCATAAGAGGCATAGATTGAGTGGACAGTCAGAGACATTTTCTCAGGGCGGAAATGGCTAATACAGTGGGGTATAACTTTAAGGTGATCAGAGGAAAGTACTGGGGAGATACCAAAGATGTCAAATTTTTTATTTACACAGACTGGTGAGTGTGTGGAACATCCTACCAGGGGTAGTGGTAGAGTCACTTAGGGACATCTAAGAAACTCTTAGATAGGTAAATAGATGACAGAAAAATGGAGGGCTATGTAGGAGGGAAGGGTTAGATATATCGTAGCGCAAGTTAAAAGGTCGGCATAGTATTCTGACCTAAAGCGCCTGTACCGTGCTGTAATGTTTTATGTTCTATTAATGTGAAATATCCATGGCCATTCAGATCACTGTGGAACCCCATGGATATTGTTGTTTTAATCTGAAAAAGACCCACTAATCGGGTTTTCTGTTGGTTAATTAACACTAATTCCTCACCATTAGCTTACCTCTAACTCCACAGGCATTTGTTCTCTAACGACTGATATGTGCACATGCTTTGCCACAGTAAATGATGTCATTAGGTCTGAGTTTCATCAAATTTAAAAACAATCAAGCTGTGATCCAAGTTTTCATATACTTGTGCAGTAAGAACTGAAGTTCTCAGCAAGTTCAGCAGCATCAGTGGAACCAAAGAAAACATGAGTCAGTGTTTCGAACGGATGACCTTAGTGAAAACTGGTAACAGCAGTCAACTGACTATAGATCATCAGAAACAGATCCTGCCTGGTTATTATTTCCATCATTTCCATTTGGAATTTCTTGAGATTCCCCCGTGCAACCCCCCCCCCCCCACCACCAATCAATTGTATCTGTTTGAGTCTAGGTAGCAAGACAGCAGCAAGGTAAACCAGTTAGGGAATAGAACCTACAAGTAAATGTTCAGTTACAGCCTTGTTGGGATGGCATCATTAAGTTAAACAGGTATTGTGGAGAATGCTGAAGTAAAAATTGAGGTAGGCAGCAACTGGAAATAAATACAACATCAGTAGAGCATTTTTGGTACATTGCCTTTCATATAAATGTACAAATATAACCTTTGACCAAGTTGTGAAAATATGTGCTTTAAGATCAAGACTTCAAAATCTTCACAGTCTACCACACACACAAACACACACAAATCCCTGCCATCCTGCTTGATTTCATGACCATAGCAACTATAGTAGGCACTAGAAAGCACTAGAGAGTTATCACCCAACTTTTGCTTCCGCAAAATCCTCCAAATCCATGGAGAAATTAAGCAAACCCAGGTCAACATCCCCAGCAAGAGTTTCTAATTATTTTCTGATATTCAATGCCAGACTCCCAAAGCAGACATCCTGTTAATGCAACAGAGAAAAGCAGATTGAGCTAAAGATTCAAGAATGTTCTTGAGACCTCTCAGAAAAGTGCAACATATCTACAAACTCATGAAATTCCCTCCGTCACGACTACTGAAGGTGCAAAAGGAGAATATTAAATCCATGTGGTCAAGGCTAGAATAAGTTCCTGCCTAAGCAATAACCTGTACCCACTGCAATTCACCTACCCCCACAACAGGTCTATAGCAGATGTAACCTCACTGGCTCTCCATTTGACTTTGGAGTACACAGACAACAGCTGATTATCAATCACAGTCTAGCATTCTACATCATCGAGTCCTCAGTACTGATCAACAAGGTTCCAATACTGAACATCTGTACCTCACTCCACAACTGGATCTTCAAGTTCTTTATCAAAAGACCACAGTTGGTGCAAATCAATAATAACATTTCCTCCTCACTGACATCAACACAGGGATTCCTCCAAGATGTGTGCTTAGTTCACAGCTCTGATCTCTCTACACTCATGACTGTGGGGCTAGGCACATCTGAAATACCATCTATAAGTTCGCCGATAACACTACTGTTGTTGGGAGGAGCACAGAGTGCGACAGGGAGACATACAAGAGTGATATCTGAACAATAACCTCGCACTCAACACCAGCAAAATCAAGCAATTGATTGTGGACTTCAGGAAGGGGAAGTCAGGAGAATTCACACCAGTCCTCATTGACAGGTCAGCAGTGGAAAGAGTGAGCAGCTTCAAGTTTCTTGGCATCAACATCTTGGAAGATCTACCCTAGGCCCAACACACTCATGCAATCACAAGGAAGGTGTGCCAGCTTTGTTAGGAGCTTGAGGAGATTTGTAAATTTCCATAATTGTACGGTGAAGAATGTTCTTATTAGTTGCATCATTGCTTGGTACAGAGGTTCCAATGTGCAGGATTGAAAGAGGCTACAGAAGATCGTAGACACAACCAGCTCCATCAAGGGCACAACCATCCTCATCATTAGGGACTTCTACAGGAGGTAGTGCCTCAAGAAGGAAGCAACCATCATTAAGGACCCTTACCATTCATGACATGCTCTCTTCTCATTATTATCTCTGAGGAGGAGATGCAGGAGCCTAAAGATCCACACTCAAAATTTTAGAACAGCTTCTTCCCCTCTGTGAAGCAGTTAATTAACTTTACACTTTTCTGCCTCTTCTGCATTCTTTATATATTTTTGTAATTTCAGTCATTTGTATCTTGCACTGTACTGCTGCGACATAACAATAAATTTCACAACTTTGTCAGTCATAAATATGTATGTTTGCTGATGACACCACTGTCGTAGGTCAAATCAAAGGTGATAACAAATCAGCATATAGGAGGGAGATTAAAAATCTGGCTCAGCAATGCCACAAACACAGCCTCTCACTCAATGTCAGCAAGACCAAGGGGTGATTATTGACTTCAGAAGGAAGAAAACAAAGATCTATGAACCAGACCTCATCAGGGCTTAGGGATGGAGAGGGTCAGCAACTTTAAATTCCTCAGTGGTATTATTTCAGAGGATCTGTCCTGGGTCCAGCATGCAAGTTATTGCAAGTAAATCATGGCAGTACCTCTACTTTCTTAGAAGTTTACGAAGATTTGGCACTTCATCTAAATCTTGGGCAAACTTCTATAGATGTGTGGTGGAGAGTATATTGACTGGTTACACCACAGCCTGGTATGGAAACACAAATGCCCTTGAACATAAAAGCCAAGAAAAAGTAGGTCCATCATGGGCAAAGCCCTCCCCACCATTAAACACATCTACACTAAGAGCTTTCACAGGAAAGCAGCGCATCCATTATCAAGGACCCATCCCACCACCATTTCTTCTCACTGCTGCCTTCAAGAAGGTGGTACTAGAGCCTTGGGACCAACACCACCAGGTTCAAGAATAGTTATTACCCCTCGAGCATCAGTGTACCAGAGGGGATAACTTCACTCCACTTCACACGGCCCATCACTGAACTGCTCCCACAACCTACGGACACACTTTCAAAATCTCTTCATCTCATGTTCTCAATATTTATTGCTTAATTAGTTATTTATTGGTACTACTTTTTTTTGTATTTGCACAGCTTGTTCTCTTCAGCTCATTGGTTATTTGCCCATCCTGATGGGTGTGGTCTTCCACTGATACTATTGTGCTTCTTCTATTTACTATGAATGCCCGCAAGGGCATTTATTTGATTACAAATTTACTTTGATTGGAACATGTCCGGAATAGAGAGAAACCCTGCAATGCATCACTTCTCAAATTATCCATCTACTCATCTCCACCCCATCTGTGGGAACATATGAATTAGGTGCAGAAGATGCCCCTCAGTTCTTCTCCACCATTCAATAAAATCATGTTTGACCTGACTGCAGCCTCATCTGCAAGTTCCTTCCTGCCTTTCCCCTAAAAACTTTTCACCAGACACTTTACGGATCTTTGCCCCACATTCCATCTTCAGTCACGTCAGAACAGCATGAAAGAAAAGTCATCTTTGACCCCAGGGCACCAAGGATTCTGAGAAGTTAACTCCAAACATCGACACCCCGGCGCCAATTTACAGCTTGTTTTGATGTACAACACAGTACAACATTACAAACTAATGTAAAAACGATGGTTTTGAAGGACTTGGCAAGCCTTTAAAACGTAGATTTGGAGATTATATAGATAATCTCTATTAAATACAGATATCCATAAATTTGAACACATTGCTGCACTATAACCTCTTTTGTCCGCTCAAATCTTCCAGTGGTCCACAAATAGAACATTTTAACAGGGTGGTTTACATCAGGCAAATCAGATACCAGTCGGTCTGAGGCGTTTCCACACTTTTCAAACAGAAAGCCCTTGATTTAACGTCGCCTACAATAGTTCCGCGGTTGCGGTGGCTCTGTCAATAACCGCAAGTGCCTAACAGTGTCACGTTAATAAGTATTCACAACAGGAACTTGTTCCTTGGTGTCCGGACCAGTAAATGATTTGACATTCACAGAACCATGTTGATACATTTTCATCGTAATATCCTTCTGTAAATTATTACACTGGTAGCTATCCTACCGCCGATCTGTACACAGTAGCCCCGTCGCCTGGGATAAATACAGCACGATCTAAAAGCCTGGGTCTGACCGACATGGTGTATTGCTCGGGAAGCCACTGCCTGACAGATCCAGAGAATCGGGATCAATCCTGACCTCAGGCACTGTCTGCGTGGAGTTTGCTCATTCTCCCTTTGTGTGGGGTTCAAGATTTGCTCACGTCTCAAATACATGTGGACTGATAAATCGATTGACCGCTGTAGGTTCCCCCTAGCGTGTGGGCGAGTGTCAGAATCTAGGGGGTGAGCGGGGAAGTAGAATTATTAATGCGAGTGTGGGATTAGTATAGAATGGGCGATCGATGGTCAATACGGACTCGATGCGCCGAAGGGCCTTTCCCTATCACCGACTTCCACATCCATCTGTGGAAACCCACCCTGCACTTGGGTCTTATTCACCGTTGCCAATTCGGTGCAAGTTCACTGCTTTTAGAGTCATGGACTTTCGAATTGTATTAGTTTATAAATAAAACCTTAATTGCAGACTCCGCCGCTCACCACTGAACTAGAGACGAGTCTTTTCCGCCTTTCGCGGTTGAAACCACGCGTCCCTCCCTCGACACCTACCTGGAATTCTCCTCAGTTCCCGAGCTAACGCCAAGCTGCCGCTGTCTGAAACAAAGAGCCGGCGCAAGAAGGATAAAGGACAGCGAGATAATGTGGCTGAATCTGAAACCAGTCAGCTAAACACTTCTCAGCAACTGACGCGCCACCTAACCTTAGTTTTGAAACCTACCTGTAGAACCTTTCCGGAAAGTGGGAGGGAATTAGCAAAACCCAACCAGTCCTCTTTTGAGCGAGCAGGAACAGAGAAAAAAGTCTTCTTTTTGCCAACAAGTACTTTAAAACATCGATCAGTCCTTCTCCCGGCAAGTATAGCACCCAGTTACACCACTTTCACCGTGATAATGAGTCACCGTGGTGGCCAAGTTCACAATTAAAACTGAGCCTAAAGTCCCATTCTTCACCTAGTCCTGTTTCGGGCGGGGGGGGGGGGTGTGGAATTAATGAAAGGAACTGACGTTAGGGAGGCGGGCAGCGTCAGCACTGAGACCTGCACGTCAGCTAGCCACCCTGCGAGGTTTCTGCCCCATTAATGTGTGATCGTGCCTTTGGTTTTAATAATTAGCTCTGAAGTATGAGTACACTTTAGGAAGGTTAGCAACTAAGTTATTTGCTGGTAAATGCTTAGATTTGCCATGCTTAAAATCAATCCAAAACAAGAGGCAGACACCTGGAATTATATATTCACAATATTCAGTGGAAATCTGTCCAGTATAACTAATACCTCCCGACGTTAAGTCAACACTACGTTTTGTGTTGTTTTTAAAAAGGATGAATTTCCCAGACAGAACTGTCAGGTGTGGCACCTGTTTAAAACATAGCATCATTTCCAAAATAACTTAAAATGCAGGAAGCCTGAAATTACGGCAGGATTTAAAATCCGTTCTGAAGTCAAAATAGAAACTTCCTGAAGCCTGATGATGAGCTGAAGTTTTAACTTGTTCCCTCTCTGTTGATGCTGACTGGCCTGCATGGTATTTCCAGTATATAAAAGTCCAATAAACTGTAATCACCGGAAATACAAAATAATAATCGAAAATGTTGGAAACACTCAGCAGATCAGATGGCATCTGTGAAAAGACAAATGGTTAATGTTTCAGATCCAGGAATCTTCATCAGAACCCTCATTATTATTTCTGGTATTTCATATTTACATTTTAGATTTACAGTATCATTTTTTTTATTTTATAGAGCAGTAAAGTTGTACAGGATAGAAACAGGCCTTCAACCCACCAGGTATATGCAACTATCATAGACCTCGACCAACACTCCACCGACTTGCCTGCAATAATCCTTCCATGTAGGGATTCTTAAATAGCTAAATGTCCTACATCTGTTCCCATTTCTCATGTTCTTATCAACACACCAAATTCAAAGGTTCAAAGGTTCAGTTATTTTCAAAGGGTATAACTCTGAAGTTCTTCAGTCGTCTGGGTAGCCATGAAACCGAGAAGGAAAAGAAAGGCAACATGAGCATCAACCTCCAAATCCCCCTCCCTGCACAAAAAAAAGAACAAAGCGGATCAGGCACATCGACCCCGAAATTCCCCTTCCCACACAAAGAAACAAACAAAATGAATCAGGCACATCAACCAAATTAAACCAGAAATTGCTACCACTCACCCATAACTACCAAATAGTTAAAACAATCTTTGCACTTGGACATAAGATTACAGCTTTGGGCGCATGGACATTATATGATCAACACTGTGGCACAGTTAATAGAGCTGGATTCAGTGCTGATCTCTTTTTCATTTATATTTGCTTCTCTCAAATTGTAAAATAAATTATTGCCAACATTTTTCTGAGCTTATGAAAGGGCAATGCCTGTAGCATCACAAAATTCCGAAATATTACCTCCCTCTTTGGCAGTCCCATTGAGCCAAGGATGAACAGATGCCACTCCTGTTTGGTGAGCTCCCAGGTGGCAGAAGAGACATTGTGGGCTCTACAGACTCTGCCAGATGTGAGCCAAGGTAGGCAGGTAGGGAGAGTTGGGCATGATGTTCCCCTAGTGTTGTTTTCACTCAGCTTCTGCATGCTCCTGACAAACAATGTGCCATCTGAATGCTCCTTCAGCTCACTGGGACAAGGATTCTCAGTAATGGGTGAGAATGCTGCATTTCTTTCAAGGAAACTTTAAGAACTTGAACAATACTGCCCTTTCCGCTCATACTGTCTTGCCCTGAAAGTGTTGGGAACCCTTGTGTCAGGGATCTGATGTCAAGCATAGGAATAATGTGATCCGCCCATTGGAGTTGACTAAGGGTGTTGAGACTTCTGTGCTGGGGGCATTGACCTGGGAGAAAATGCTGATATTTGCTCTGTCTGTAGATTGGAGTATTTATTATTGGTAGCTCACCAGTGTTCTGCAGTGTCAACCCTAGATTGTTCATGTGTCTGGTGCTTAAGTGCTGCCAAAGGCTGTGCTGGAGTGATGGAGCAGGTGGTGATTTCATCACTGATATCGGTGTTAGCCGAAAAATATCCTACGAGATATGGAAAATGGTCTATGTTTTCCCAAGGACCTGTCATTGATCCTGACCATCATGGGCAGTGTGGTACAGCAGGGTCAGTTACTTTAGATGATCTTTGTTTTGTGGATGTTGAGAGGGAAGTACATTACCTCAAAGAGTTCAGTGAATGAGTCGATGCTGACAACATCGGACTCCCAGCATACACATATGCAAGTGCATTCAGTGAAGAACCAATGAATATCACAGGAAAGAGTTCCATTGTATAACGGTAAGGTTAACAGCTGAAGTTTGGTTTACAGGAGCATAAAGGGAAAAGAAGTCAACTCCACAGTCTATTTTGAAAGTTGAACTGGACAGCTGAATCAACAGGCACCCAAGGTCTAAGTTACTCGATCTTTGAGGGCAGAGGTTGCTAAATTAAGGGTGGATAAGGGAACAAAACAACAGATGTGCCTTGTTTACCAAATCCTTGAATGGATAACCTTGGAGTCATGAGGACCCTGGACAGAAGTACAATGAATATTCTCCTAGGGTGAAAGTAAAGAAGAACTTCCAAGGATATCAATAGGGGCATCTCAGGAATAATAACTGCAGAAGGAAGATTTTGAGTTTGAAACAGGAAGACCTTAGCACATTGGAGTGCAGACAGATGAAGTTCCAGATACTTATAGATATATTTAACAGAGTGTATGGGTCAGATCTAGACCAACTACAGCTACAGTACAGGCATCCAATTACACCAGCTGGGCAAGCAATCTGGTGTCCTATCCCTTTGACATTAGTATCAGAATCAGAACCAGCTTCATTATCATATACTTTTTGTTTTGAGGCAGCAGTACAATGCAAGGCATGAAATTACAATAAGTTACAAAAACTACAGAAGTAATTAGTGCAAAAGAGGACTAGTGAGTTAATATTCAAGGTTCATGGACTATTTAGAAATCTGATGGTGGAGGGGAAGAAATTGCTCCTAAAACACTTAGGCTCCTGTACCTCCTCCCTATTGTTGTATGAAAAGAGGGCATGTCCTGGATGATGAGATTCCTTAATGCTGAATGCCACTTCCTTTTTTTTGATGATGTCCTCAATATTGTAAATATTGAGCGTATGAGAAGTATTCAGGGTTGGATAATCCTGGGAGTTTTCAGGAAGAGCAGAGCTCAGCATAGTGGGAAGTTTTAGATTTAGGAATAGCAGTGCAGACATCCCACGCTGCAAAAACTCATTTCAGGGAGGTAGCACCCCTGCCCCCCCGCAACCCCATATATCCCCCCACCCCGGTCGACCTCCAAGAGTGTATGTAATACTTTGTTTAGTGATTTTGTCTAATCCGTAAACCAAGTTGGGTATATGCAGAAAATGTGACTTTGAAATATGTACTTATATTATATTATATTATCACATTTATTCTATTACAACTTTAAGCAAATCTACAGGGAGTTTGGCCTCATCACGTAGGACATCAATAGAGTAGCTCCTTAGCAGCTAGCCAGCTAGTTTATATAACGTTAGCTATGCTAATGAACGAATGACACCTGTTAAACTCACCTCAACATGTCTTTTACATTTTAACCCACCATGGGCAATAGAAAAGTCACCGTTGCAAACAGAGCAGCAAGCAACACTGTCATTATTTTTGAGGTCGACTGTAAAGCCCGCCCAAAGAGAAAACTGATAGGTCTACTTAGCATGAAGAGAGACCAATCAGGATGCTCCCTCTCCCTCTCAAAAAAATCAATTTCTGGGATATTGTATATAGTTCCCGGGCATCAGGGAGCCACTATCAATATGCGGGAGACTCCCGGAACTTGCGGGAGAGGTGGGATGTCTGGCAGTGGGATCGACCTATTCAGCCATAGTATCACAGGCGGGTGAGATATGGCAGAGGAAGGAGAAGAGAAGTCGTAAAGAGGCTGTAGTGAATGTACTGTAGCTGGTGTGACATCACAGAGAACTTGTTTTGTGTGCCATTAGGTGGGGCATGTAGCAAGACACTCCTGACATGGGACGGTAAAGCAGATGATTTGTTACAGCTGTGGTTTCTCAGGCCATGGGTGGGGTTAGTGCCCTGAGAAAAGAGGAGAGTGTGAAAATCCAGAGTTTGCAAAGAGATGAATGACTGTCTCTTCTGCAGTGCAATTATCTTAAGGAGATAGTATTTTGTCTACCAGTTTGGGTCTCTGCTTGAAAATTTATATGAGTTAACAACCCACTGTTCAATATGATCACTTCCTGATCAGTAATGTAATAAGGCAGTTTCCTTCTCTTCAACACAGCTTCCAGATCAGCTCACAGGGTAAAAGCATTCATTGAAGAAGTAGGTCATTGACTAATGATACCTGTTCATGAAACCATTTGTATGAAAAATATGAATGATGTCATTGTCCCATGGGAAGTTTCGGCCACGGCTAACAATATTACATTTTCTGAAGTTTCATCTGGAACAATGTCATAATGCTACTGAACCACACCTTGCACATTCTCCGGTTGAATGCAGGACATCCTCCTGTTGAAATGTTAATGAATAGGAAACCTGAAATGAGGTTAAGTAATGCCCAACTCAATTTGGAGGAAAAAGTGGAGGAGAAGAAATAAAAGAAGGGGTTCAACCTTCAGTAGTGTTTGTGTACTGGTATTTAGTTTAAAGGTCCAGAGATGGTCTATTGATGAATTAGTGGTGGTGAAAGACTGGGAAATATCTAGTGCAAGTTGAGAATAGATTTTGCAAAATCTCTTTGTCATAGTCATAGTCATACTTTATTGATCCCGGGGGAAATTGGTTTTCGTTACAGTTGCACCATAAATAATAAATAGTAATAAAACCATAAATAATTAAATAGTAATATGTAAATTATGCCAGGAAATAAGTCCAGGACCAGCCTATTGGCTCAGGGTGTCTGACCCTCCAAGGGAGGAGTTGTAAAGTTTGATGGCCACAGGCAGGAATGACTTCCTATGACGCTCTGTGCTGCATCTCGGTGGAATGGGTCTCTGGCTGAATGTACTCCTATGCCCAAGCAGTACATTATGTAGTGGATGGGAGACATTGACCAAGATGGCATGCAACTTGTCCTATTTATTCCACATCAGATACTCAGGAATGGAGTAAGGTTTAAGATGCTCCTGAAGTGCATTGTGTGGTTTGCTGTTGAGAGTATGATGAGGCAATAGCACAGTGTGTAGACTGAACAGTATCTGGAGAATCTACAAGTCACCATAATTAACACAGGGAAGATCACAGAGAGGCTTGTAAAACATGGAAAGTTTCAAATAAGTTAATGCAATTTTGAAGCTTCTTTCTTTAAACAAAAGGGAAGCAGTGTAGAATAAGAAATTGTGTACAATAATTGTTTCTTTAAAATTATTGCTTCTTTAGTAATTCTGCCAGGTACCTAATTTCTCTCTGGGATGCATCTATGCTTATAGAAATTTCTAGAATTGCAATCTGTCGAATCGCGCAAATATCGATGAAGTATTTTGTTTTGATCTCTGCGTTTTACGTAAATTTCTCTGTGCACATTTCCGATGGACTTGTTGGATGCAGAAAACATATATCCCTCCCTATGTACGATCAGCTGCAGAGACAGGGTCATTATCGATACAGCGTGCAGAAGAAAGTCAGAGAATCAATGATGGCTCTGAGAGTGCACATAAGTAAAATATCACTCGTATATTACTGATGGGATGGGCTTTGTCCTAAAACACAGACGGAAAAGGCTCAAGGTGTTTCTTGTTCATGCTATAGATTAGCTAAATTATTTAGAGATGAAGTGCAGAATTGTAATGAGAACGATTAAATCTAAGGTTACAATGATGACACAACCCTGCTTGAGTCTGAGCTGCATTGGGATTGTGTTTATTATGGACTCTTGGTTTAGGATCATTGCTTTCATATTATTGTGCGGCAGGAGAGTCAAATTTGGGAAAGATTCTCCATCTACTGTGAAACCAATATCAAAGTCTTACTAAGGCTTTATTTTGCATTATGAATTTTAAAGCAGAAAGTGTGAAAAATATTCGACAGACCAGACAACATCTTTGGAGAATGAAGAACAATTAACTTATAATGGCCGTAAGATCATAAGAAGAAAGTTCAAAGTTCAAAGTAAATTTAATATCGAAGTACATATATGTCACCATATTCAACCTTGAGATCCACTTTCTTGTGGGCATACCCAATAAGTCCAATAGCCTTAATAGAATCATGAAAGGTCGCACCAGCTGGGCATACAACCACTGTGCAAAAGACAACAAACTGTAAATACAAAAAGAAAGGAATAAGTAAATAAGCAATAAATATCGAGGACATAAGATGAAGAGTCTTTGAAAGTGAGTCCCTAGGTTGTGAGAACATTTCAGTGATGGGGCGTGAAGTTATTCCCTTTGGTTCAAGGGGGGGTAATACTTGTTCCTGAACCTGGTGCTATGAGTCCTGAGGATTCTGTACACTATCCTGAGGGCAGCAGCAAGAAGAGAGCATGACCTGGGTGCTGGGGCTCCTTGATGATAGATGCTGCTTTCCTGTGGCAACGCTCTGCGTGGATGTTGCTCAATGGTGGGGAGGGCTTTACTCTTGATGGATTGGGTTGTATCCTCTACTTTTTGTAGGATTTTCTGTTCAAAAGCATTAGTGTTTCTATAACAGAATGATGCAGCCAGTCAATATACTCTCCAACAGGCAGCTAACGAAGTTTGTCCAAGTTTAGAAGTCATGCCAAATCATTTCAAACTCCTATGATGTGGAGGCGCTGCCATGCTTCCATTTACATGCTGTGTCCAGGACCTACCAACCCCAGCTTTAAATATACCCTGTGACTTGCCGCTATCTGTGGCAATTAATTCCACCAATTCACCACCCTCTGGCGAAAGAAATTCCTCTTCAATTCTGTTATAAAGGGACATCTTTGTATTCTGGGACTGTGCCCTCTGGTCCTAGACACCCCCACTATGGCTAAACAATTACCCTTGATTCTCTCTCCACATCATTGCCTGACTTTCTACTTATTCTGTTTTTTTTATTTTCATTTTCATAATCAGAATCAGGTTTATTATCAACAGCATGTGACATGAAATTTGTTAACTTAGCAGTAGCAGTTCAATGCAATACATAATATAGAAGAGAAAAAAATAAAATAATAATAGTAATAAATCAATCAATCAATCAATCAATTACAGTATATGTATATTGAATAGATTAAAAAATGTGCAAAAATCAGAAATACTGTATATTAAAAAAGTGTAAGGTAGTGTCCAAGGGTTCAATATCCATTTAGGAATCGGATGGCAGAGGAGAAGAAGCTGTTCCTGAATCGCTGAGTGTGTGCCTTCAGGTTTCTGTATCTCCTACCTGATGGTAACAGTGAGAAAAGGACATGCCCTGGGTGCTGGAGGTCCTTAATAATGGATGCTGCCTTTCTGAGGCACCGCTCCCTGAAGATGTCCTGAGTACTTTGTAGGCTAGTACCCAAGATGGAGCTGACTAGATTTACAACCTTCTGCAGCTTCTTTCAGTCCTGTGCAGCAGCTCCCCCCTCACCCCATACCAGACAGTGATGCAGGAGTGCTTTTATTTTAATATCTAATTCTTTCATTTCTATATTAATGAAAAATGGACAATGGACAGCAATCTCTGATCATCTATTTTAATGTCATCCTATGCTGGGAATCTTTCTCCACGTTCTAAGAATACAAATCACTGGAATTTCATATATTGCTTTTTTAACCTTTTTAAAAAATAGCTGAAAGAAGCTGAAAATAAATTGTTTAAGCCATTAGGTGAAATGACAGCCAAATCAATCCTTGCTTCTCCTTTTTCCCTTATTCAACATTACTGGGTGCTACCTAGATTTTTACCAGGATGTTGCCCAGACTAAAGGGCATGTCTTATGAAGATAGATTGAGTGAGCTAGGGACATTTTAGAATCTCTTAAGCGCACAGATGATAAAGAAACATGGAGGGTTATGAAGGAGGGAGGGTTAGATTGATCAAAGAGTAGGTTAGTAAGGCACATTGTGGGCCGAAGGCCCTGTACTGTACTGCAATGTTCTATGTTCTTTTTAAGCTACAAACAAATTTTGGTAAGATTTCCCCACAGAAATTTAAACATTCCTTTACATACAGTACATTCAGATTGCTTGTTAAAGAATCATAGAGGCATATAGCAGCAAAACAAATCCTTCAGTTTACAGAGTCCGTGGCAATGATCAAGGCAATCATTTGCATTATCCTATGCTAATTTAATTGTATCTTCTCTGCATTCCCATTGACTCTACAGCCCACTCATATTCTACCCTTCAACCACCCACAAGGGACAATTTACAACAGCTTATTAACCAGCAATCCACATATCATTGGTACTCATCAGTACCAACGACAAAGAAAGCCAAAACTTTCAAACGTAAAGCTGCCTCAAATAAACGTGGCAATTGAATATGCCTTATCACTAAAAAGGACAAACTGGCAAAAGAAAGCTCAAGGAATATGCCTTACCTATCACCGGCTACATTGGTAAGTGTGTAGGTGATGTTGGTACCTCACAAACAGTCATCTCACAGCCCAGCCTGAAGCCCTGGCTGAATCCAGAGGTTTGCTCCTTACTACAAGCCCAGGATGCTGCCTTCCAGTCTGGAGACAGAACAGCTCTCAGAGCAGTCAGGAAAAGCCTCTTCTTGGGAGTCAGGAAGGCAACAACCGTCTACACACAAAAAATTTGTGAACACTTGTCTGACAATGATCCCTGACAGATGTGGCTGGGCATCACAGGCATTACCGACAGCATTGACAGCATCAGTGATGCCACCCCGGTGCTCTAAGCAACTTTTATGCGCTCTTCAAAGTAAGCAACATAATGCCAGCTGCGAAAGCCCCCACCTTCCCGGGTCTGTATTGGCAGCAGATGTGAGAAGGGCTCTGCAGAGAGTCAAACCCCTGTAAAATAGCTGGACCAGATAACATCCCAGGCCAAGTACTCAGGGAGTGTGCACACCAGGTCACTGACTTCTTCATGGATATCTTCAACACTTCATTCATCCAAGCTGCTGTTCGCACATGCTTCAAATCAACCACCATCATCCCAGCACCAAAGAACTCTACACCTTCAGAGCTAAATGACTACCACCTTGGTGGCACAGGCACCAGTCATCATGAACTGCTTTGAAAGACTGGTCTTCTTGGAAGTCCGTTGGGTACGACGATGACGTCAGTGATGTCTCTGATGAGAGTGAAGCCCAAACTGGGAAGCGCAGATGCGCCCGCAGGTCAGGCATGTTATGGCCATTGAAGGGTCAGGTCATCTCTCGTTGCAGTCCTGGAGCTTTTGAATGAGATCCTTCAGCTGCTGCTCTTCGAATGTGCGGGTGCCTTTGCAGACTGCCAGGTTCCGGGCATTGCAGTCTTTGGCCAAGGCTTCCCAGCCAGTCACAGGGATATTGCATGCCTTCAAGGACACTTTCACGCAGTCTTTATAGCACTTTGTGGGGCCTCTCTGCCATGTGCCAGCTCGGAAAAGAATCCCATCTTTGGAAGGCAATTGTCTTCCATCTGAACCACATGTCCAACCCATGGAAGTTGAGCCCTCATGATCAGTGTCTCTGTGCCAACTCTCGGCCCTTCGTAGCACTTCTGTGGTGGGGACTCTGTCTTGCCACGAGATGCGGTTGGAACTGGTCAAGCATCTTGATGTTCCTCCTGTATGGGGTCCATGTTTCACAGCCACAGAGCAGAGAAGTCAGATTGACCGCTCTATAGACTGTCATCCTGGTCTTCAGCCAGACACCACGTTTTCCCCACACACACGTCCATAGCCTGCCCTAACTTTTGCAAGTCTGTTTGTGACCTCTTGATCTAGACTACAGGAGGAGGTGATGCAGCTTCCCAGGGAGGTGAAGGCATCAACATTGTTGAGCTGTTGATCAAAGAAGCGTTCCTCAGTCCTGTAGCGAATTGTTATTCCTGCATCAGTCTGTGAGAGAGCAGAGAACAGCGTCGTGGCACATAGCAGTCTGAACAGAGTAGGGGCGAGGACACAGCTCTGCTTGACACTGTTGGTACATCTCAAAAACTCTAGTCCTGCCACACTGGGCACTCACAAATATGCTTACCAACAGAACCGCTCTACAACAGATGCCATAGCATCTATTATGTACCTAGCCCTGAGATACCTAGAAAACAAGGACAGTTACGTCAGAATACTGTTTCTGAATTTCATTTTGGCATTCATCCGTATTGCCCCACAGTCCTTGGTGAACAAATTCGTACTCCTTGGGCTACACAACTGTGCAACAGGGTGTTAGACTTCCTAAACATCACACCTCGGATAGTTAGGAAGTATAAGCACTCCTCCCTCCCCAGCATCCTCAACACAGGTCCCTCCGACGTTATTTAAAATTATACAGCTTTGGAACAGGTCCTTCAACTGAACTTGTCCATGCCGACCAAGTGTTTTGCTGAACTAGTCCAATTTGCCTGCATTTGGCCCATATCCCTCAAAATCTTCCCTATCCATGTATTGGTCAAAATGTCTTTTATTTGTACATATTTCTGTCATCTCCTGTGGCAGCTCAATCCATGAAAATTCAGATCTCCTCTGAATCTTTCCCCTCTCTCTGTAAAATGATACCCTGACTTTTTTTCCACAAACAAGAGAAAATCTGCAGATGCTGGAAATCAGAGTAATACACACAAACTGCTGGAGGAACTCAGCAGGCCAGGCAGCACCTATGGAAAAGAGTAAAATGTCAACATTTTAAGCCGAGACCCTTCTTCAGGACACATAAATCCTGGTGAAGGGTCTTGGCCCGACATTTTTGTTCCCTCTTCTTTGAGGAATACAGTATTCTGTGACTATCTGTGCTATTGCTGCCCCCTATAATCTTATAAAGGTCTCTCCTTAGCCTCTTCCACTCCAGGGACACTAGTTTCAGTTTATCCAATCACTTGTTATAACTCAGGCTCTCCAGTCCAGCCAACATTCCTGTGAATCTTTTCTGTACCCTTAATAGATTACTCACCTCCTTCCTAGAATGTGATGATGAGAACAATACACAATGCCATTTAACTAACGACTTGAATAACTGTAACATGATGCCCCAACTCCTATATTCAATATGTCAAATGACGGAGGCAAGCATACCATATGCCTTCTTCGCCATTCTGTCTAGCTATGTCACCTTTTTCAGAACCCATGTAGTTGTAATCCAGTGTCCCACTATTCAAGAATACTCCCCAGAGCCCTGCCGTTCACTGTGTATATCCTGGCATGGTTTAACTTCCCAAAGTGCATCATTTAGCACTTGCCTGAGTTAAATTCCATCAGCCATTTCCTTGCCTACTTTCCCAGATGATCTAAATCCTGTTGCAGTCAACCTTTGCCAATGGTCACAACTTTATTGTCACCTACAAACTTAATAATCATGCTACTTACATTCTCTTCCAAATTAATTATTTATATGTCAAACAATAAGAAGACCCTGTACCAGTCTCTGCAGCACACAACCGGTTGCAGGTATGCAATCTGAAAAGCAACTTTCCCTTTCTATAGTCTACCTCTTAAAATCAGGCATATACTGTATCAAATTTGCTATCTCATCTTGGATCTCTTGTATTTTAACCTTAAGTACCAACCTACCATGAATGATATTGTCGAAGGGCTTTCATATGTCCATGTAGACACCCTCTTTATCATCTCCTTAAAAAATGAAATCCATCAATCCTTTTGGTCACTTCCTCATTTTAGGGCAGCTATCATGCTAGCAAGACTGTCACTCAGAAGTGCCTGAACACTGATTTTATGATGCGTTATTTCATTTCAGTAACTTGTTGAAATGGTAAAGGACTAGACTGGATCAACAATGGGACTTCACATTGAATCACCTCAAAGCACCCCATGGGATCACCTCAAGTCACTTCGCAGTTAATGAATTGGTTGGAAATGCAGCCAGTATTACTTTGCCGGTAAACATTGCTGCAAGTTTGCCAAGTGATGTCCCACAGGGAGGAATGACATATATCAACAGATACATTACATTTGATGGTGTCAATTAAACAATAAACCTTATTGAGAGAAGCGTTAGAGTTACTGTGTTATGCCTCAGATAACGCTAGTGGATCCTGAATCTCTGCCTGAACAGAAATGCAGTACAATATCTAATCTCTTTCAATCCTGTTGAGTGTTTTAGCTTAGATTACGTGTTTCTTTCTGGAATACAGTTTTAAGTCAAAATATTCTTATTGAAAGTTGAGAGTCCTACCGCTGGATTAGACTGGCAGAGAAGATGGCCACAACAAGTATAAAGAGCCTGCTGAACATGACTAGATTTCTAAATTACATAGAGTAGGATCAAAACTTTTCTGAGCTGGGCGGTAAATTTATCCACTTTTTAAATGAATTTAAGCAAATGAACAACTGAAATCTCTTTCTTTCATTTTCTACAATTCTGTAGTCGCAGGACAAGATGACAATGGAATTGGTGATCACCTGCAGCCATCAAACTTTACAGCTCTTCCCTTTGAGTGTCAGACACTCTGAGCCAATAGGCTGGTCCTGGACTTATTTCCTGGCATAACTTACATATTACTATTTAACTATTTATAGTTTTATTACTATTTATTATTTATGGTGCAACTGTAACGAAAACAAATTCCCCCGGGATCAATAAAGTATGACTATGACTATGACTATGACTATGACTATGACTATCATAGCAATCTTGATAGCAATGATTGCTCAATAAAGAAAAGGGCATTGGAAGTCTAAGCTGTGGGTTTCCTCCAGGATCATATTGGATCAATGCTTTTTGTGGTATATGTAAATAATTGTATGTAGGGTCCATGATTAGAAATTCTGAATTTGAAACCACCATTGGCAAAATATTGTCAGTGATGAAAAAGATATTAGGCCAAACGAAAAGACCAATGGACTATTTGCTGCGTACAGGTGTTGGAAAGCATTTTTGTGAAGAGCAAACAGGGAAAGGAATATATGCTAAATGGAAGGATATTTAGAGAAATGTGTGCGTGTGTGGGGGGGGGTCTTTGAATACATGTTCACTAATTCTTGAAATTAGTAAGAGAATAAGGTAGTGAAGAAAGCAAACAGGCAAACAGTTTCTTTTTTGTATTCACTGGTTGAATAATAGAATACAAGCAAGAAGAGGTCACATTAGAACTATATAAAATGTTACTTATTCCCTGGCTGCAGGTCTGGGTGCAACTCTGGTCACCACACTCCAGTAAAAATGCAATGTTGCAAGAGAGAATATTGAGAAGGTTTACGAAGACATTGTCTGAGCTGGAGAATTATAGTTATGTGGAGAGACGGCAAGAGAAAGGATATTTCCCTTAGTGGAGAGGTTTATGACTAAGAGGCAGAGATTTAAATTAACTAGCCGAAGATTTGAGGGAGTATACTGTATAACAAACTCAGGGGTGGGGTTCTTGAGCACAAGATCCGGAAAATGGGAGTGGAGGCAGAAAATCTGACCACATTTTTAAAAAATGTATTTGTATCAGTAGCAGAAGAGATATATTCTACAGGGTTACGGACTAAGAACTGTGGAGCGGAATTCATTCCGAGCTCAGCTAGCCAGGACATAAGTGGCTGAAATACCTCTTTTGCCTTAGATTTCAGTGATTCTGCTACTCTGATAGAGTCAGGTATTCTCAATGAGTGATCAACTGCATGGCTTTCAAGAGCGAATAAGGTGATTACTTCACCAGAAATGTTTCTCTTGCTCTCTTTAGTTGATGACCTTTGGTTAATGTTGCAACAGGAGACCCTAATATTTTACCTGCCATTAGTTGGGAATTCAAAGGCAGCTTATGCTGACAAAAAGCATTGACTCAATATGAGACAGAAGTGTACTGTCAACTTCTTTGGCAAAGCCAAAAGGATAGATATTCATAGGCTGCATCTGAAACAGGCTTTTGCATGTGCAAATAAGTAGCCTTACACTTGTTAGAGGCCTCCATAAAGCAGTGGGGGTTTGCTTTTAATGCACAAGGCCAGTTGCAGTTGGGAAAATCAGGCTGACATACAGTCAAACCAATATTTTCTAAACTGGTCCAGAAAGCAGCAAAATTGCAGGTGCTGGAAATCTGAAATAAAGATTAAATATTCTGTACATAGAACATTGGACATAGAATGGTGCAGCACAGTACAGGCCCTTTCACAAGATCACAAGACAAAGGAGCAGAAGTAAGCCATTCGGCCCATCGAGTCTGCTCTGCCACGTCTGCCCTTTGACCCACGATGTTGTGCCAATGTTTTAATCTACTCCACAGTTCAGGCAGCATCTGCGGAGATGTTTTAAGTGGAATGTAAAGTTATCAACCCAAAATGTTAACTTTCCTTTCCATTCCACAGATTGATATCCTGAACTGCTGATTTTCTTCAGCATTTTCTTTTCTCAACTGGCACCATAGATAACCGACATAAGTATGAAGCTTGAAGGGACTAGAGTGCCCCACTAGAGCACCAGTAAACTGGTGCCAGCAGTGTCACTATGACCAGCACCCCCTCCCTGAACTACCCTCTGTATCAATACCCTCAACACAAACCCAACATCCCCATTCTGATATCCTAGTTTATCATTGCTAACTATTTCCCAGTTGGCAGACCTGCATCCCCTTTTCCTTGAATGACCCATGTCAGGGTTTGCCAGTGGAAAGTCTTTCATTCTGTCTTTTTTTTTCATCTGCAATTGCCTTTGGACCTTCAGCACAGATCATCAATCTCATTTAAGCCTAAACCTGCGAAAGAAGTGATTGAAGGATACAGACCGCCAGAAAGTGTGTGAGAAAGTCCTTGACCAATGCTTGATATCTAAGGCTACAGCTCATACAGCTGAGAGAAAAATATTGAACTGTCTTTGAGGAGTTGAGGATGCCATCGTCTACCTGCTGAACTGTGTCTACGCCCACCTGGACAAGCCAGTGAGCACTGTGAGGGTCATGCTTTTTGACTTCTCCAGTGCGTTCAACACCATCCGCCCTGCTCTGCTGGGGAAGAAGCTGACAGCAATGCAGGTGGATGCTTCCCTGGTGTCATGGATTCTTGATTACCTGACTGGCAAACCGCAGTACGTGTGCTTGCAACACTGTGTGTCCGACAAAGTGATCAGCAGCACTGGGGCTCCACAGGGGACTGTCTTGTCTCCCTTTCTCTTCACCATTTACACCTCAGACTTCAACTACTGCACAGAGTCTTGTCATCTTCAGAAGTTTTCTGATGACTCTGCCATAGTTGGATGCATCAGCAAGGGAGATGAGGCTGAGTACAGGGCTACGGTAGGAAACTTTGTCACATAGTGTGAGCAGAATTATCTGCAGCTTAATGTGAAAATGACTAAGGAGCTGGTGGTAGACCTGAGGAGAGCTAAGGTACTGATGACCCCTGCTTCCATCCAGGGGGTCAGGGTGGACATGGTGGAGGATTATAAATACCTGGGGATACGAATTGACAATAGACTGGACTGGTCAAAGAACACTGAGGCTGTCTACAAGAAGGGTCAGAGCTATCTCTACTTCCTGAGGAGACTGAGGTCCTTAAACATCTGTCGGACGATGCTGAGGATGTTCTATGAGTCTGTGGTGGCCAGTGCTATCATGTTTGCTGTTGTGTGCTGGGGCAGCAAGCTGAGGGTAGCAGACACCAACAGAATCAACAAACTCATTCGTAAGGTCAGTGATGTTGTGGGGATGGAACTGGACTCTCTGACAGCGGTGTCTGAAAAGGGGATGCTGTCCAAGTTGCATGCCATCTTGGTCAATGTCTCCCATCCACTACATAATGTACTGGTTGGGTACAGGAGTACATTCAGCCAGAGACTCATTCCACCGAGATGCAGCACAGAGCGTCATAGGAAGTCATTCCTGCCTGTGGCCATCAAACTTTACAAATCGTCCCTTGGAGGGTCAGACACCCTGAGCCAATAGGCTGGTCCTGGACTTATTTCCTGGCATAATTTACATATTACTATTTAACTATTTATGGTTTTATTACTATTTATTATTTATAGTGCAACTGTAATGAAAACCAATTTCCCCCGGGATCAATAAAGTATGACTATGACTATGACTATGAAGTTGGCTATGCAACAGGAGACCAGAGTCTCGGGTTACAGGATCATGGATGTGTGCTCAGATTGACAGGGTGTGAATAAATTTGAGCTAGACCACAACCAATTATAATATTTAGAAATGACTTAGATGATGGATTAGGTCCAAAAGTAAAAGAAGAAAATTGGTCTAATCTGACCTAATAAAGGATTATAAAGTTAAGAGAGGCATGGGTAGGCTAGATATTGAGAGTCTTTTCCCAAGGTAGAAGCATCGAGTAGCTCAGGGCATAGCTTGAAGGTGAAAGGGGGAAAGTTTAAAGAAGATGTGCAGGGAAATATTTTTCACACAGAGAGTGGTAGGTGCTGGAACACACTGCCGGGGGTGTTGGTGGAAGGAGACATGACACTGGCATTTAAGAGGCATTTAGATAGTCACAAGAATATACTGAGTGGAGTGGGGTGGGGGAATATGAATCATGTGCAGGCAGATGGGATTAATTTGATTTGGCATCATGTTCAGCACAATCATCATGGCTGCAGCTGAGGTTCAGGAGTAATGTGGGAATGGGGACCATGTACACGATAGAGTCAAAGGTTCAGAATGAGATTCAGATGTGTGCCTGGGATCAGGATTGGGTTTTGTGTGTGTGTGTGTGTGTGTGTGTGTGTGTGTGTGTGTCTGTCTGTGTGGGGGGGTGAGGGAGAGAGGGAGGGGAGAGGGAGAGAGGGAGGGGAAAGGGAGAAAGAGAGGGAGAGAAGGAATGAGGGAGAAAGGGTGAGGGAGAGGGAGAGGGAAGGAGGGAGGAGGGAGAGAGAGAAGGAGAGAGGGGGAGAGATGGGAAGGGGGAGAGGGGAGAGGGAGAGGGAGGAGAGAAAGAGAGTGGGAGAGACAGGGTGGGAGGGGGAGGGAGAGGAGAGGAAGAGAGAGACAGAGAGAGAAATAGAGAGAGAAAGAGAGAGAGGGGGGTGGGAGGGAGAGAGAGAAAACCTTGGGAACTTGGTTACACTCATATGTCTGCCCCCAAATGTATAAGATTATTAGATTATTCCATCCAGAAGAGCTCATCTCCAATTCCTTGCCACTGCATTAGGATATGGTGGTTGTCGATATGCAACAGAGCCCCAATATTAAAAGAAACCTCACACAGGTAACTACCACTGTGAAGTCTGAGATCTGGAGCATCAGTACCAGACATAAAGGCCATGATCATTGTTCAGGAAATCAAACATTGATGCCCTAAGTGGGACATGATGGGCAGGAGATAGCTAGCTAAATACAGACTTTCTTCACGATATGGGCTTTGCCATGAACAAAGAGCTATTGCAGAGAATGAGTTGAGGAGAAAATTAGCCTTGACCAAAAGGCATTGTTGGATTGAAAGCTCCAGTTTCCCTCAGAGAATTTCACAGATACCTGAACCAGAGATCCAGCAGAAAATCCATAGTCTGCAGAACAGATGGTTAGTAGAGTCTGCAGAATGCTCAGCATCTCAGACAGCCGTGACAGCCAAACACCCAAGATCCCAACCCAGTGAAAGGCAGGGACAAGGGGAACATATCAAGGATACCAAGGTGGGCCTGATGCCAATCCAACTGATAAGAAGTCATGAAAACTAGAATGTAAGATCATAGGGAGGCGAATGTTGTTCTCTTGTTCAAAAAAGGTAGTAGGGATAGTCCAGGTAATTATAGACCAGCAAGCCTCACGTCTATGGTGGGAAAGCTGTTGGAAAAGATTCTTAGAGATAGGATCTCTGGGCATTTAGAGAATCATGGTCTGATCGGGGACAATCAGCATGGCTTTGTTAAGGGCAGATCGTGTCTAACAAGTCTGATAGAGTTCTTTGAGGAGGTGACCAGACATATAGATGAGGGTAGTGCAGTGGATGTGATCTACATGGATTTTAGTGAGGCATTTGATAAGGTTCCACACGGTAGGCTTATTCAGAAAGTCAGAAGGCATGGGATCCAAGGAAGTTTGGCCAGGTAGATTCAGAATTGGCTTGCCTGCAGAAAGCAAAGGGTCATGGTGGAGGGAGTACATTTGGATTGGAGGATTGTGACTAGTGGTGTCCCACAAGGATCATTTCTAGGACCTCTACTTTTCGTGATTTTTATTAACCACCTGGATATGGGGGTAGAAGGGTGGGTTGGCAAGTTTGCAGACGACACGAAGGTTGGTGGTGTTGTGGATAGTGTAGAGGATTGTCGAAGATTGCAGAGAGACATTGATAAGTTGCAGAAGTGGGCTGAGAAGTGGCAGATGGAGTTCAACCCGGAGAAATGTGAGGTGGTCCACCTTGGAAGGACAAACTCCAAGGCAGAGAACAAAGTAACTGGCAGGATACTTAGAGGTGTGGAGGAGCAGAGGGATCTGGGGGTACATGTCCACAGATCCCTGAAAGTTGTCTCACAGGTAGATAGGGGTAGTTAAGAAAGCTTATAGAGTGTTAGCTTTCATAAGTCGAGGGACAGAGTGTAAGAGTCGCGGGGTAATGATGCAGCTCTATAAAACTCTGGTTAGGCCACGCTTGGAGTACTGTGTCCAGTGCTGGTCGCCTCACTATAGGAAGGATGTGGAAGCATTGGAAAGGGTACAGAGGAGATTTACCAGGATGCTGCCTGGTTTAGAGAGTATGCATTATGATCAGAGATTAAGGGAGCTAGGGCTTTACTCTCTGGAGAGGAGGAGGATGAGAGGAGACATGATAGAGGTGTACAAGATATTAAGAGGAATAGATAGAGTGGACAACCAGTGCCTCTTCCCCAGGACACCACTGCTGAATACAAGAGGACATTGCTTTAAGGTAAGGTGTGGGAAGTTCAAGGGGGATATTAGAGGAAGGTTTTTCACTCAGAGAGTTGTTGGTGCGTGGAATGCACTGCCTGAGTCAGTGGTGGAGGCAGATACACTAGTGAAATTTAAGAGACTACTAGACAGGTATATGGAGGAATTTAAGGTGGGGGGTTATATGGGAGGCAGGGTTTAAGGGTCGGCACAACATTGTGGGCCAAAGGGCCTGTACTGTGCTGTACTGTTCTATGTTCTATGTTTAAAACACTTTGGCAGCTGTGAAATCTACACTGAAGTTCTAAAGCCAGTAAACTTCTGTCATGATTCCTTAATCTCGCTGTCCACATTTGTGAAGAGTAGAAGTTAACAGGTGAACGCAGGGATGACATCTCCTTGCAGAAACCCATGTTCAGGAAAGGAGATGACGTGACTGTGGTAAGCACAGAGAGACTTTGGGCAGGCATCATGAGAGTCCTCCTCAACTATCTCCTTCCGATATCTGAAGTGCTGATCCATACCTCACAGAGTGGATCCAATGATCCTAGACATGGCATATAACAGATCTCAGAGCATCTGCTTTGGAAAACTGGAGTCAGGTGTGGAATGACGAGTCTTTCCCAGTGATGCTGGCCAAGTAATAAGGGCCTCAATACTGGAGTTAACAGCCTGGCTGAGGATACTGACCAACATAAAATGCTGGAAAAACTCAGCAAGTCAGTGAGTATCTATGAAGAGGAATAACACAGTTGACATTTCAGGCTGAGATTCTTCATCAAAGCATGCTGGTGGGGGTTTGCTTATCTTTCCAGCGAATCTTGATGACCTCATGGAAGTGAGTGGGAAGAGACTGCACAAGAGAAGAAAAATAATCAACCTGCGACATTATCTGTTTCTCCCACTACACTTACCACCTGACTACTGAGTATTTCCAGCCTTATCTGTTTTGATTAATAGTTTATGTGTATAATAACTGTCAACATTTTGAATATTACAGAAAGGTCTACTTGCAAAAATGTTTTGTTCATTTTAAAGTGTTTTAAGAAATCTTAAATTCACAAAATAACTTCTTTTTGCTGGGATCTATGGTTTATCTCAAGAATCAGTCAATACCTAAAGTTCAAAGTAAATTTATTATCAAAGTAAATACATATCATATAGAACCCCGTGATTCATTTTCTTGTGGGCATACTCAATAAATCCAATAACCATAATAGAACCAATTGAAGCCTGCACCCAGCAGGGCAGGGAGCCAGTGTGCAAAAGACAATAAATGTTCGAATACAAAAGAAAACATGAAATAATAATAATAATTAATTAATAAGCAATAAATATCGAGATGGGAAAGTAGCTTTTTCTGAAAAAATATCATCTTTTCAGGCTCTTTTAAAATATAGTGGTTTTGATAAAACTACAATTTTTCTGGAATAATGTGAAATGATACCAAAAGATATTCACCACAACATCAGTTTACTCAATCAGTACGTTCAATTTTAATGGCGAACTGTTGTGGCTGATCAGCTTTTGTGACAACCCCATGAAATGCGGCTGAACACAAGACTATGCAGACACCTGGTGGAGAACTGAAGAATTGCAACACATCCAGTCAATGGTTTCAAATTTAACTTTCTGCAGTAAGGCATCAAGCCATTCTGATGTATATATGAGAAACTGTGTTGAGTTAGCTGAGCTCATCTGAATTACTGCAAGGTGCTGCAATAATTAGGGGGCAGAGTTATTGATTCAGATATAGCCTCTTGAGGAAGATGTTGAAGGTTCATATGAAACTTTACTTAAGTAGAGAAAGCAAACACTTTCAATCTTTGTAGATTTAACCATTAGTGAGTGGCTCTAATGAACTGCACTAATAATCATCCAAATTAGAAATCTCCATTTATAGCTACTGTTGCCTAAATAATAGGCCCAAGATTGGTAAATATGTGTTCTAAATCAAATCTCTTTTTTAGTAGGACTACAACAATCCATTGGCAATTATTGCTGGATAAGCTTTCAGTCACTAAATTTTAAGTATAGATATTAAGGGAAGTTTCCATCCTGCTTCAGGCTCAAGGGAAGAACAACACACAGTCGTGAGATTATAATTACCTGCAGCTAGACTAAATCTACTAAAGTGGTTCAGGTGACCTTTGAACTATGAGGCAATAGTGAGTTTGCGTTTCCTGTTCAATGAGTGTAAACAAGCTCCCTCCCACTGATCACTTATTAATAGCACATAGCCACTGAGCTGACTGAAAATAGCCATTATTAGATAAACTCTTGATAAAGTGAATCTAATGGCATATCCATCAAAGTCAAAATAAAATTTATTATCAAAGTACATATATGTTACCTATTTAAATTTTGCAGGAATTTACAGAAAAATAAAACAACTACAATAGAATTTATATTAAAAATATACACAAAGGCTGGCAAACAACCAATGTGCAAAAGAAGACAAATTTGTAAATAATAAAATTTTGAGAACTTGAGTTGTAAGTGAGTGGTGCAAACCTCACGCTCAATGTCAGCAAGACCAAGGGGATGATTATTGAGTTCAGGAGGAGGAAGCTGAAGGTCCATAAGCCTCTCCTCATCAGGGAATCAGAGGGTCGGCAACTTTAAACTCCTCACTGTTAACTTTTCAGAGGAGCTGTCCTGCAACAACACATGTAAGTGCCTTTACAAACAAAGCATGGCAGCACCTCTACTTTCTTAGAATTTTGTGTAGATTTGGCACGTCATCTAAAACTTTAACAAATTTCTATAGATGTGTGGTGGAGAGTGTATTGACTGGTTTATCACAGACTGGTATGGAAACACCAATGCCCTTGAATGGAAAGCTTTACAAAAAGTAGTGGATATGGCCCAGTCCATCACATGTAAAGCCCTCTACGCCACTGAGGGTATATCCAAGGAGTGCTGTCGCAGGAAAGCAGCATTCATCATCAAGGACAGTCACCATTCAAGCCATGCTCTGTTATCACTGCTGCCATTAGGAAAAAGATACAGGAACCTCAGGACATGCACCCCTCAGCATCAGGCTTTTGAACCAGAGGGATAACTTCACTCACCCCAACACTGAACTGTTCCCATTGAACTGCCCCACTTTCAAGGACTCTTCATCTCATGTTCTCAATAATTATTGCATATTTATTTATTTACTACTATTATTATGTTCTTTTTTCTCTTTCATATTATATTTACACAGTTTAATTTTTTTACACGTTGGTTGTTGTCCACCTTGTTGGGTGTGGGCTTTCATTTATTTGATTGTGTTTCTTGTATTTACTGTGAATGCACACGGGAAATAGAAGCGCAGGGTTGTATATGGTGATATATATGTAATTTAATAGCAAATTTACTTTGAACTTTGAGTCCCTGAGGTGAGTATGCAAGTTGTACAATCAACTCTGAGTTGTAATAAGTGAAGTTATTCACAATTCCACAGCACCAACACCTCAGATAGTTTACCACAAAGCTTGGATGATGTCTTCAGGTCCTATTCTAGATTTTTTTGTTCCATGATAAGCAGAATATCAAATTATCTGCATTTTTGAAGACTATATGCATTATGATTCACATTTCGAAGGGTTAGCTGCATTGACTGGAAAAATGGAAAACAAATGGGAATAACATTCATAATAATACCCATGACTGTGTCGCCACCCGCAGCTCCAATCTGCTAATTAAATTTGCTGACGACACTACATTGATTGGCCTTGTCTCAAATAATAATGAGGCAGCCTACAGAGAAGTCATCAACCTGATACAGTGGCGTAAAGAAAACAAACTCTCTCTCAATGTCACAAAGACAAAGGAGCTGGTTGTGAACTACAGGAGGAATGGAGATAAGCTAACCTCTATTAACACCAATAGATCGGGGGTTGAGAGGGTGAACAGCTTTAAATTCCTCGGTATGAACATTACCAAGGATCTCACGTGGTCTGTACATACCGGCTGTGTGGTGAAAAAAGCACCACAGCGCCTCTTTCACCTCAGATGGTTGAAGAAGTTTGGCATGGTTCCCCAAATCCTAATGACTTTCTACAGGGGCACAATTGAGAGCATCCTGACTGGCTGTATCATTGCCTGGTATGGGAGCTGTACTTCCCTCAATCACAGGGCTCTGCAGAGAGTGGTGCAGACAGCCCAGTGCATCTGCAGATGTGAACTTCCTACTACTCAGGACATTTAGAAAGGCAGGTGTGTAAAAAGGGCCTGTAGGATCATTGGAGACCTGAGTCATCCCAACCACAAACTGTTGCAGCTGCTATCATCCGGGAAACAGTATCGCAGCATAAAAGCCAGGACCAACAGGCTCTGGGACAGCTTCTTCCATCAGGCCATCAGACTGATTAACTCACACTGATACAATTGTATTTCTAGGCTATAATAACCGTTCTGTTGTGTATCTTTCGTAAGAAAACAACCGAAACCCAATCTTCTGCTAACGACCAGGTCCTGGGAGATGGGGGTCGATGTGGGAAGGAGGTTGCAGTTCCCAGACGTGGTGCACACAACCCTACGCCCGGACATTGTACTGTGGTCAACCGAAGACAGGAAAGTAATTCTGGTTGAGCTGACTGTGCCAAGGGAGGAGGGATGGGAAGAGGCCCACGAGAGAAAGGCCTTGAAGTACCAGCCCTTAGTGCAGGAGTGTAAAGACAAGGGATGGCAGGCATGGTTGTTCCCTGTGGAGATCGGCTGCAGAGGTTTCCCAGCCAAATCAACGTGGCGATTGTTGTCAGCTCTGGGCCTGGACAAAAGGAGCAAAAAACAAGCAGCTCATAGGATGGGGGAAGAGGCAGAACGAGCCTCTTGTTGGATTTGGAGTAGGTGAGAGAAGGGAAGCTGGAATCCAGGAGCAGATGGGCAGTGACTTGGCCACCCCTGCCGGCCCACCAACTGGAGGGTGTCATGGTTAAGGGTCGTAACACTCTGTGAAGGTTGGGAACCACTTGATGACATCTGCTCCTGGCTGAAGGCTACGGTTACCTTATAAGGTATCTGGAGAATGCACCCTAACAGGTGTGTGTAACATGCAAACAAGTACATGCTATTTATTACAAATTACTATAAGTTGCACATTGCACGGAGACGTAATGTAAAGATTTTTAATCTTCATGTATGTGAAGGATGTAAGAAAATAAATTCAATTCAATTCAAATTCAAATTCATTTTGTCCCATGATAATAAATAGATAGTTAAAGAAAAAGCATTTTTTTGTAGTATAATGCAAGGTCAAAAATATCTAACACTTCCAGTAGCGGGAAAATAATTAAAGTTAACTATAAATGAAATGAACAATTAAAGGCTGATTGAGGCATTCAATCATTCAGAGCACTTCCAAAGAGTACTTATGAGTATTTAAACCCATTATCGACCTTTGAAGAGGTATGAGCATCATGAAGTCAGGAAGAAGCCAAGATATCGGGTATATTTAAAGTGGAGGTCAATAGGTTCTTGATTAGTAAGGGAGGAGGCAAGAGAATAGAGTGAGGGGGACAATAAATTAGCCATGATGCAATAGCAGTGCAGATATGATGGGCCAAATGGCCTAATTCTGCTCATTTACCGTATGGTATTATTGTCTTTTGTAGATTGGGATAAAGGAAAAAGAGTCAGAAATACAGTCATTGATCAGTATGGTGCAGCATCTGACCTTTTTTGGTTGCTGAACCCATAAGATCTGTTTACCACTGACAATGCCATCCCTCTGGCCAATACAGCAGTACCTTTACTGGATAGCAACTGAGTTTCAAACACAGGAAAGCTGCCAGAATTCTGTAAAAGAGCAGGTTTTATGCTACACAAACCACTGGTGCCCTTGCAGTGGATGGCTAAGTTTGGCATTTTTACTTATATCAGTGCAGAGTCGTCGAGAGCTGAACAGCACACATAATCAGGTGGATTTGGTTTGGAAGTGGACAAATAGGAGGTGCCAGCCCTGACTCACTTTGGCAAAATATGATGTAAGGTGCGGCATGCTGTGATTGAATCATGAGGTCAGAGAGGCTTTCACAATGGGTCGCCATGTTAGCAGTGACTACAACGATATCTGGGTGGATTGCATTCTTGCCCTGCAGATCTTGAGGTGTAGGTGCAAGAGCCACAGCGTCTGCTGGGCAGCCTCATTTTCCTGGCATCCTACTGTCCTTCGGCAAAACTGAGCAATTCAAATAAATCCTGTGTAAAATCCTCTGGCACCATCTTAGGGGGATCAGAGCAAAAGAAATGCCTAATTTCACTTGGATCTAAGATCATAAAAACCATTCAAACTAAGAGAAGAAAAAAAATGAAGGTACCAAAATAATCTTTAAAATGTAGGGAAATTTAGGGAGAGAATAGCAGAGGCAGGACTGATGAAGGAGCAGCACCAGTGGTAGAAAAATCGTGATATAGCCAGAATTAAAGGTCTTCAGGATTCACAGAGCACAGTCGGTGTACACGAGGTGAGTCATAGTCATACTTTATTGATCCCGAGGGGAATTGATTTTCGTTACAGTTGCCCCAACCAAGAATAGAGTATAAATACAGCAATATAAAACCATAAAGAATTAAATAGTAATATGTAAATTATGCCAGGAAATAAGTCCAGGACCAGCCTATTGGCTCAGGGTGTCTGACCCTCCAAGGGACGAGTTGTAAAGATTGATGGCCACAGGCAGGAATGACTTCCTATAATGCTCTGTGTTGCATCTCAGTGGAATGAGTCTCTGGCTGAATGTACTCCTGTACCCAACCAGTACATTATGTAGTGGATGGGAGACATTGACCAAGATGGCATGCAACTTAGACAGCATCCTCTTTTCAGACACCACCATCCCCACAACATCACTGGCCTTACAAATGAGTTTGTTGATTCTGTTGGTGTCTGCTACCCTCAGCCTGCTGCCCCAGCACACAACAGCAAACATGATCGCACTGGCCTCCACAGACTTGTAGAACATCCTCAGCATCATCCGGCAGATGTTAATGGACCTCAGTCTCCTCAGGAAATAGAGATAGCTCTGACGCTTCTTGTAGACAGCCTCAGTGTTCTTTGACCAGTCCAGTTTATTGTCAATTCGTATCTCCAGGTATTTGTAATCCTCAACAATGTCCACACTAACCCCCTGGATGGAAACAGGGGTCACCGGTGCCTTAGCTCTCCTCAGGTCTACCACCAGCTCCTTAGTCTTTTTCACATTAAGCTACAGATAATTCTGCTCACACCATGTGACAAAGTTTCCTACCGTAGACCTGTACTCAGCCTCATCTCCCTTGCTGATGCAACCAACTATGGCAGAGTCATCAGAAAACTTCTGAAGATGGCAAGACTCTGTACAGTAGTTGTAGTGCAATGATAACAGGGGTGGAAAGGTGATGCGTGATGTAAGATACTGAAAATTTCAAGGAGCTTTAGAGAAAAGATACTATTGGGCCAGAATTCGATATAGTTAGTTAACATCGACATTTACGGAAGTGAAATCTAAAAAAAGATATTTACAGTTCAATACTCAACATTTAAAGTTCAAAGTAAATTTATTATTAAAGTACATATACAACCCTCAGATTCATTTTCTTGTAGGCATACTCAATAAATCCATAATAGAATAATTACCATAATCACTGGAAGACTGCAGCAACTTGGGCATTCAGCCAAAGTGCAAAAAACTAGCAAACTGAGCAAACACAAAAATAAATAATAAATAAATAAACAAACAAACAAACAAACAATAAATATCAAGAACATGAGATGAAGATTCCTTGAAAGTAAGCCCATTGGATATGGGAACACTTCAGTGATGGGCAAGTGAGGTTAAGTGAAGTTATCCCCTTCAGTTCAAGAGCCTGATGACTGAGGGGTGAAAACTGTTCCTGGACCTGGTGGTGTGAATCCAGATGCTTCTACACCTTCTTCCTGATGGCAGAAGTGAGAAGAGAGCATGACCTAGGTAGCAGGGGCTCCCTGAAGATGGATGCTGCTTTCCTGCAACAATTTTGTTTCACAGTTGTGAAATAAAGGATTTTAACAACTATTATGAATAAAGCACCTTTAATGAATTGTAAGAGTCATAAAGCCCATTGCAGAAATGTTGTCAAAAAAAGAAATTCTGAACGCTGAGCCACACAATTAGTTACTTGGAGAAATGCTGAAAAGCTTGAGCATTTGGGCAAAAACCTGAAAAGGCACTCTGAGCTGTTGCCTGGTATGGAAGCTCCAACGCACTGGATTGAAAAAAGCTGCAGATGGCTGTAACGTTGGCCATCTCCATCCCGGGCACTAGCCTCGCCACCACGAATTAATCTTCAAAACATGCCTCAGGAAGACAGCATCCATCATTGAAAACCTTCACCACTAAGCCCATGCCCTCTTCTCTTTATTACCATCAGGGAGGAGGTCCAGGAGCCTGAAGACACACACTCAATATTTTAGGAACAGCTTCTTCCCTTCTGTCATCAGATTTCTGAATGGTCCGTGAACCCCTGAACACTGCCCTTATCATTTTGCTCCCTTTTTGTATTCCTTATTGATTTATTTTTATATATTTCTTATTGAAACTTATAGTGAATTTTAATGTATTGCATTGTACTGCTGCCACAAAATAACAAATTTCATAACATATGTTCACTGTTCAAAGTTCACAGTACATTTATTATCAAAGTATGTATACATTATGCAACCTTGAGATTCGTCTCCTTACAGGCAGCCACAAGACAAGAAACCCAAAACAACCTATTAAAGAAAGGAAGGCCAACGAGCACCCAAGGAGCAGAGAGAGAAAGAAAAATCGCGTGAACAATAGAAGTAAGCAAATAGCATTTAGAGCAAAGGTGAGTCCTCAGACTCGAAGCCCAGAGCAGGCCCACAGCCTCAGCCTCAGTGCAGCGGAAAGCAGAGTAAACATCACTGAGCAGCGAGCAGAACCAGCCAGACCCTCACTTCTGGCCCCAACACCGTGCCTTCTCAATCCATCTGGCCCTGTGTTTAAATCATCTACACATCGGGTCGTTCCTCACTCTAGGACCTGGGTCCTGTTGCATCAATATACTCTGGGCTTGGAACCCGCCGCCACATTTCAATGCTCCCAAGTTGGCTCAGCGTTTAGATCAATCAAACCTCGCCCTCGGTTTAGGTGGAGAAGCACCAAATCTGCCTTCCCTCCTTTATTCCAACTTTACTCTGCTCCACCTACTCTGACTTTGTTATAAGTAGGCCTCAACCTCACTAGGATCATGGGACGGGAGGCCTAGAGAGAAAGAAAGGGGGAGGGGAGCGCCAGAGGAAGATGGAGAGTTGGCAAGGAGTTATTGTGAGAGGGACAGAGAGAGAAGGAAAAAAAAGGAAAATAATAAATAAACAAACAAGTTAATAAACAAACAAACAAACAAACAAATAAATAAATAAGGGATGGGGTAAGAAGGGGAGGAGGGGCATTAGCGGAAGTTAGAGAAGTCAATATTCATGCCATCAGGTTGGAGGCTACCCAGAGGGAATATAAGATGTTGTTCCTCCAACATGAGTGTGGCTTCATCTTGACAGTAGAAGAGGCCATGAATAGACATATCAGAATGGGAATGGGACGTGGAATTAAAATGTGTGGCCACTGGGAGATCCTGCTTTCTCTGGTGGACAGAGCGTAGGACAGAGTGTAGGAATGAAGGAGATATCTTCCTTTTTTAAAGAAAGGGGCTCCCCTTCCTCCACCATCAACTCTGCTCTCAAACGCATCTCTCCCATTTCACACACATCTGCTCTCACCCCATCCTCCCACCACCCCACTGGGGATAGGGTTCCCCTTGTCCTCACCTACCACCTCACCAGCCTCCGGGTCCAACATATTATTCTCTGTAACTTCCGCCACCTCCAACGGGATCCCACCACTAAGCACATCTTTCCCTCCCCCCCTTCTCTGCATTCCGCAGGGATCGCTCCCTATGTGACTCCCTTGTCCATTCATCAACCCCCATCCCTCCCCACCGATCTCCCTCCTGGCACTTATCCTTGTAAGCGGAACAAGTGCTACACATGCCCTTACACGTCCTCCCTCTCCACCATTCAGGGCCCCAGACAGTCCTTCCAGGTGAGGCGACACTTCACCTGTGAGTCGGCTGGTGTGATATACTGCGTCTGGTGGTCCCAAATACGACCTTCTATATATTGGTGAGACCCGATGCAGGCTGGAAGACCGTTTTGCTGAACACCGACGCTCTGTCCACCAGAGAAAGCAGGATCTCCCAGTGGCCACACATTTTAATTCCACATCCCATTCCCATTTTGATATGTCTATCCACGGCCTCCTCTACTTTCAAGATGAAGCCACACTCAGGTTGGAGGAACAACACCTTATATTCCATCTGGGTAGCCTCCAACCTGATGGCATGAACATTGATTTCTTTAACTTCCGTTAATGCCCCTCCTCCCCTTCTCACCCCATCCCTTATTTATTTATCTATCTATCTATCTATTTATCTATTTATCTATCTATTTATTTATTTATTTACTTATTTATTTATTTTCATTTTTTTCCCTCCTCTCTCTGTGCCTCTCACAATAATTCCTTGCCTTCTCTCCATCTTCCTCTGGTGCTCCCCTCTCCCTTCCTTTCTCCCTAGGTCTCTCGTCCCATGGTCCTCCAGCCTTGTATCCCTTTTGCCAATCAACTGTCCAGCTCTTGGCTCCATCCCTCCCCCTCCTGTCTTCTCCTATCATTTCGGAACTCCCCCTCCCCCTCCCACTTTCAAATCTCTTACTATTTCTTCTTTCAGTTAGTCCTAACGAAGGGTCTCAGCCCGAAACGTCGATTGTACCTCTTCCTAGAGATGGTGTCTGGCCTGCTGCATTCTAAGTGTATAACTCATAGATTTTGTGATGTACACATTTTATAATTTATGGCTGGGTTGGTAGTGAATACCAGGGCCAGTAATGTAATGAAAGATCCCACTTGTCCTGCTCATGGATTGTTTGTCGCACTCCCATCAGGCGATGTAGCAACCATACCAGGACCACCAGACTCAAATACAGGAAGGCTGATCAACACCTCCACCCACTAACTGTCCCCTCAACAACCCCCCCACTACTACTTTATTATTTCCTGTCAGTCACTTTATGTACAGACACTTCTGTGCCCAGCGTCACTTTATGGACATGCAATCACCCTATATGTACACACACACACACACACACACACACACACACACACACACACACACACACACACACACACACACATATATATATAAGCTATCTTATATATTCATATTTATTGTTTTTTTAATTACTGTGTTTTTTTTGTATTTTTCTGGGCTGCTTCAGATCCACAGTTTCAAATAGATCATTCTCCTTTACACTTGTGCATTGGAAATGGCATTAAACAATTCTGAGTTACATCTTGAGTATCCCTGTCACAGCTAAAAAAATTGCATTAAATAGATAACAGATAATCTGATTTCACTTAAGTCCTGTTTCTCATTTCATCTGTCAAATATTTATCCAGTTCTTTATGGTACTTTTATTTCTTTTTGAATGAACCACAGTCTGACATCCTTGGTCTAATTAGCTGCTTTATTGCATCGGAAGAGCATTGGAGCAAACAATTAAGTAATTAGCCTTCGTGCAGAGAAACATTTTATGCTGGTTTTAACACCCCTTCCCCTCCCCCATTCAGCCTCAAGGTTTGAGCTCCTCTGCTCTATTGTTTTCAGCCCTTGGGTTATGTCTCAGAAGGGCACTTGATTGCCAAGCTGCTGTGTTACAGGTGCACAACAGGTTGTTCCAACTCTTGGGGATTTATTGCAAGCCATAAAAATAAATGGTGAAAGATAAAGAATCCACCCCCTTCCATCTCTGCTGGACCTAACAAAGAGGATCAAACTGTTTAACATCTGCTTGCACCCAGACATATCTGAACACGCAGATCCTGTGATGATGCTATTGCTTTCTTCTCAACGCCTCCCGAGTGACCATAAATTGAGAAAGACTCCCAGTCCACATGGAGTGAAAAAAGCATAGGATGGTATTCCCAAAAGCAAATGCAAAATAATACTAGTGTGCTGCCACTAAGCTTTTTCATTTTGTAAAACAAATTGATCAAAGGCTAGACCAAACTCAAAGTGCTGACCCGTATACTTGCTAGATCTCTTGTAACTGCTTCAGAACCTGAAGTTGTTCCCATTTGAGAGCAATATGAGATCTCCATAGGTTGTGTTCCATTGACAAAACGTGGAGTGGAAATGAATTGTTCAGACTAGATGAGAACCATATTCATGAATTCATGAGGTAGTGGGACTATAGGTTTAGTTTCTGTGACAAAGTTGGGTTCCCTTTAGATTAGGCAGGGCAGGAAACAGGTAATGCTTTATTTCTGCAACACACACACAAAAAGCTGGAGGAACTCAGCAGGTCAGGCAGCATTAATGGATGTCGATGCTTCGGGCCAAGAAACTTCTTCAGGACTGAAAAGGAAGGGGGAAGATGCCAGATGCTTTATTTGGGATTGCTTTCTAGAAACAACAGAAAATGTGCCCTCACAGAGATTGTGTGAGGATGGGATCACGTATGATGCTGAAAGGGTCCTAGGAGGTTAGACAAATTGTGCCAAACTCTGGATCAGTGAGTGTTTTCATATCATAAAGGGTTGGATTTGTGAGTGGGAAGTACAGCATAGAAATCATTTGTTTAGAACATGATAATTGAATACAGCGGAATTCTTAAGAATGTTTCTTTTGCTTATTGTCAGCTGCAGCCTAAGCTTTTTCATTCATCAGCTCCCATCAACCTTGCATTGCTGGTTCCTGATTGCCTTTCTTTTCTGGATCATCATATCAGTCACACCACCTCAGGTAGGTTTCACTGTCACTGGGTACAAGGACTTTGGTTCAAGCTTGATACCACTTTAACAATCACAGTGAGAGTGCTGGCTGTCCTGACGTAATAGTGTCTTTAGGATGGGTTTTTTAACCAAGACCCACTGACCCATCATTTGAATGAATCCCACTGCACTACTTTGAAGAAGAGCATGGCAGGCATCTCTGGAATATCGGGTAATATTTTACCCCTCACTTCACATCATAACAGCAAATGTTCTGGCCATTATCTCACTGATGTTTATGGGACCTTGGTGTGCAAAACTTTCTACCTTTTTTCTTGCATCATAACAATGGCTGCACTTGAAAGATATTTTGTTGGTGGTACGATTCATGGAAGCTGTGAAATACAGCAAATAACTTTCTTTCAATCACCTTTTTATTTTTCTTTGCTTGTCACTGATGTCTTTCTCTCTTCACCAACTCTTGTCTGATAGACCCGATCTATCAAAAGATCTTCCAACTGAAACAATACCTCCACTTCCTTTCCTCAGATGCTGCCTGACCTATTGAGTGCTTCCACTATTTTCTGTTTATATTTCAGATCTCTAGCAACTGCAATTTCTATAGATGTGGAGAACATACTAACTGGTTGCGTCACCATCTGATATGGAAGGACCACTTCATGGGATCAGAAACGGCTGCAGAAAGTTACAAACTCAGCCGGCTCCATCATGGGTTCTAGCTTTCCAAGCATTGAGTGTTAGAGTGAATTTTTTTGGGGTAGATGATTTGTATACACTTAAATGACTTTGGCCTCCAGACTTCCACAATAATGTGCTTCCTAAAAAGGTGTAAATACCAGATGCTTGTGGCGCCGTAGTTTGACCAGATGCTGTAGTTTCGAAGACAGTATTATCTATACATTACAAATACTAATTGTCTTCTATGTTAGCATGGGAAATGCCAACTAAATGTATCGTAGACTTAACTTACATTCCTAAAGGCTGTGGATACCAACCCAGACATGTTGGCGTCGGAAGGAAAGGATGGTGTGATATTTTGTATGTAGCTTCAAGAGGAAGCATTGTCTATGCATTGTCTGTAACTTTTTAAGTAGCGATTGCCTTTGTGCTTAGCATATAAATATCAAGCCCACATTGAGCTAGCAGACCTTTCTGCGGAAAGCGTCTCCATCCGTAAGATGCCTGCTGTACCTTGTTGTGTCGAATAAAGAAGCTGCTTTGTATCTACCAGTAACTCTGTCTCTCCGGTGATCTCATCCACACTACAACATTGAGGACATCTTTAAAAGGTGATGTATCCATCATTATGGATCCCCATCACCCAGCTCATGCAGTCTTCTCATTACCACTAACAGAGATGAGGTACAGGAAACTGGAGTTTGTTTTAGAAGCAGCTTCTTCTCCTCCACCATCAGATTTCTGAACAGACACTGAATAACCTATGGACACTACCTCACTATTTTCGCTCATTTTACACACAGACACACACACATAGTACTGCACTGCTACCCAAAACAAGAGAATGCATGACATACAGTATGTAAGTGATAAAAAACCTGATTTTGATTCTAATTCTGATTCTTCAGATCTTTGAGTTTCTCTGCCATCATCTTCCTTCTGCACAATTCTTCTCTTTGTCTCATTCTGATTATGCTCCACACTTTTCAGTTTCTCTCACCCAACATATAAGATATAAGACATATATTAAACATATAAGATAGCTTTAAAGTGCTTTCAGAAACAGGGTGTTAGTTCTTACTTCCATACTGAAAAAACAATGAGGACAGAAAACATGGAGAAAGGGAATATACTGTAGCTTGAGTTTGGGAAAGGAAACAAGAAAGTGGTTTGAACTACCGCTTTATGTTGTTATGTTAATGCTGTCCTGTGTTGTTGCAGTTCCCTTTTAAAATACTGAGTGTATTTCTTCTTTAAGACTGTGTCCGGTCCTGGGCATGTCCCGTGCCCCGGGGGTAGTAATAAAGAACATGGACATTATTTGCACTGTGCTCAGCAGTAAGTCTATTTAGTTGATCCCAAATGTAAGGGTTAAATTAATCAGAGCTAGAAAGTTGTTCACCAAACTTCAATAAGTTTGCATTGCGCCATTTGAAATTGGTTTAACTAGGAGAGAGCAAATTGATGCAAATTTCCGGATCTTTGGTGACTTTAAGAAACTTATCTCATTTACCCAGTGGAATTTTCATTCTTCTTGGCACTACTTTGCATTGTTAAACTTCCTCAAGTGGTGCTAAACATACTGCAGCATTTACCATTTATCCGCTGTGTGATGTTCACCTTACTAGTTTGAAGAATGATCACTCCTAATTAATCAGAAAATAACCAGCATTTACCAGCCCGGTTTTCTCAATTCAAGGGCCACCATTCAAAATGTACTTTATGTCCTCACTGAGATCTGTGACCTCTTGAGACCTTATCTACAACCTTGCATGTGCATCTCAATTACTTTGCCTGTAAAGGTCAAGGTCATGGTCAAACTCAGCTTCTGAGTCTCGGATCACTCAGCCTGCAGCTGATCTCTGCCACAACTCTCTCAGCTGGTGACTGCTAAACTAGGGCGACAATGCAGCCTCTACACTGATGATGAGGAGAATTCGCTTTCCCTTCCTTTAGCCCACAGAGCAGACAGATTGAACATGAACTTTTACCTGTATTGCCAGCTTCCCCAAAATGCAAGTCTTCATGGGCTACACCCACGTCATTGTGAAGATGTCCCTGGGAAATCTGTCAGTATCTCTGGAAGGTCTCATACACAAAGAACATACTCTCTGTGTGTTGGGTACTTCAACAGTCTGTCTCTGGCTCTCTGGCTCCTAGGGAGTATTCTTTATTCCTCCCATGCCCGAGTGCAGCAAGTGCTGCTTCTTTCAGGATGTATCTCTTTAAGAGGTACAGTGAAGATTGTCCTGTTTGCTCAGAACTTTACTCCTAATACTTCAATAGGGAATGACTTCCTGAAGCTGTTAACGTCAGTTTTGGCCTGGTGTTACTTCTGTTAATTGGTTGCATCATGGCCCGACATGGAAACACCAATGCCCAGGATGGAAGTGTCTACAGAAAGAGATGGGTCATCAAGGAAACCCATCACCCAGGCCATGCTCCCTTTTCACTACTACCATTGGGCAGGAGGTACAAGATCCTTAGGTTCAGAAACAGTTATTACCCTGCAACCATCAGGCTCCTGAACCAATGTGAACACTCACCATAACTCTGAACTGATAACATAATGTACAGACTCACTTTCAAGTTCTCAAAATTATTTATTTGTTATTTGCACAATTTGTCTTCTTTTGCACATTGGTCATTTGTCAGCCTTTGTTTATGCACAGTTTTTCATAAATTTGATTGTATTTCCTTATTTTCCTGTAAATGCCTGCAAGAAATTGAATCTTGATGTTCTATATGGTTGCATATACATACTTTGATAATACATTGACTTAGATTTTACATCATGAACAAAACCATCCCAACTATTGAGCACATCTACATGAAACGTTGATGTAGAAAAGCAGCACCCATCATAGAAGGTACAAGTGCCTCAGGCTTGCACCACCAGGTTCAAGAACACATACTACCCTCAAGCATCAGGCTCTTGAACAAAAGGGGATAACTACACTTATTCTTCTTCACAACCGATGTTTTCACTTTGAGGACTCTTTATCTTGTTATTTCATGCTCATTATTTATTGCTATTTATTTATATTTGCATTTGAAGTTTGTTATCCATTGAACCTGTTTACAGTTACTGTTCTATAGGTTTGCTAAGTTGCCTGCAAAAAAAAAATCTCAGGGTTGTATGTGGTGAGATGTATGTACTCTGATAATGAATTTTCCATGAAACTTTGAAATAAGAAGCTGGGAGTGGATAAGTGGAAGAGTTAAATGGCTGAAGAAGATTCTAATAGGAGAGGACAGTGGACCATGGAAGAGTGGGAAGCAGAAGGGGAAGCAAAGGGAGATGGTGTGCTCATGAAGAGAAGGTAACTAGAATTGGGAATGAGTAAAGAGAGGAGGAGGGACCAGGTGAAATTAATGGAAGTTAGAGAAATCGTTGTTCATGCCATCAGGTTGGAGGCCTCCAGCCTGAGTTTGGCCTCATATTGGCAGGAGATAAATATGTCAGAATGGGAATGGGAAATAGGTAGCCACTGAGAAATCTTGACTTTTGCAGTGATAGAACAAAGGTACTAGACAAATCAGCCCTCTGGTCTGCATTGGGCTTCACCATTGACCGTTTTCAGATTGGGACCCTGCGCTTATTGATATCTTGCAAGGATTGGTTCTACAGCATTAACAATCTATAGTATATCAATAACGTCTCTGTGTTTTCATTACTGAAGCACAGATGGGTGTCTGTGTGACTGAGAAGGATGCAAAGACTTCAATAGCCAAAATAATTGGACAGATGAAGACATGCACTGTAGATGCTAGCATGCACCCTGAGAAATTACTGCAGTGATGTCCAGGGACTGGAATGATTGCCAACAAGCACAAATGTCTTTCTTTGCTCAAAGATTCCCTGAGCAGTGCAGTCACCTTGGGATGGTCCATGGAAACGTGAACTTAAAGGTCAGTATTGTAATGTTAGATTAAAGTGCACAATTGTTATTTTTCTTGTAATTTAACTGCCCTATGCTTGCTCATAATTTTTATGTATCTTTTGTATGTACAGTGTCTATAAAAATATTCACCCTCCTTGGAAGTTTTCTTGTTTTATCATTTTACAACATTGAATTACAGTGAATTTAATTTGGCCTTTTTGACACTGTTCAACAGAAAAAGTGTTTTTCATGTCAAAGTGAAATGTGTTTTGTCTCTCTAGTCTGAGCTAGTTTTTAGAATAAGACAACCTTTGACTTTATTAACTTTGCCTCCAACTTTCACCCTGCCCTCAAGTTTACCTGGTTCATTTCTGAGACCTCCCTCCCCTTTCTAGATCTTTCGGTCTCTATCTCTGCAGACAGCTTATCTACTGATGTCTACTACAAGCCTACTGACTCTCACAGCTATCTGGACTATTACTCTTCTCACCCTGCCTCTTGCAGAAATGCCATCCCCTTCTCGCAATTCCTCTGGCTCCGCTGCATCTGCTCTCAGGATGAGGCTTTTCATTCCAGGATGAGGGAGATGTCCTCCTTTTTTAAAGAAAGGGGCTTCCCTTCCTCCACCATCCACTCTGCTCTCAAACACATCTCCCCCATTTCATGCACATCTGCTCTCACTCCATCCTCCCGCTACCCCACTAGGAATAGGGTTCCCCTGGTCCTCACCTACCACCCCACCAGCCTCCGGGTCCAACATATTATTCTCCATAGCTTCCGCCACCTCCAATGGGATCCCACCACTAAGCACATCTTTCTCTTCCCCTCTCCCCCCCCCCGCTTTCCGTAAGGATCGCTCTCTACGCGACTCCCTTGTCCATTCATCCCCCCCATCCCTCCCCACTGATCTCCCTCCTGGCACTTATCCTTGTAAGCGGAACAAGTGCTACACATGCCCTTACACTTCCTCCCTTACCACCATTCAGGGCCCCAGACAGTCCTTCCAGGTGAGGCGACACTTCACCTGTGAGTCGGCTGGGGTGATATACTGCGTCCGGTGCTCTCGATGTGGCCTTCTATATATTGGCGAGTCCCGACGCAGATGGGGAGATCATTTTGCTGAACACCTACGGTCTGTCCGCCAGAGCAAGCAGGATCTCCCAGTGGCCACATATTTTAATTCCACATCCCATTCCCATTCTGACATGTCTATCCACGGCCTCCTCTACCGTAAAGATGAAGCCACACTCAGGTTGGAGGAACAACACCTTATATTCCGTCTGGGTAGCCTCCAACCTGATGGCATGAACATTGACTTCTCTAATTTCTGCTAATGCCCCAGCTCGCCCTCGTACCCCATCCATTATTTATATACACACATTCTTTCTCTCACTCTCCTTTTTCTCCCTCTGTTCCTCTAACTATACCCCGTGCCCATCCTCTGGGTTTCCCCCCCCTCCCCTTTTCCTTCTCCCTGGACCTCCTGTCCCATGATCCTCTCATATCCCTTTTGCCAATCACCTGTCCAGCTCTTGGCTCCATCCCTCCCCCTCCTGTCTTCCCCTATCATTTTGGATCTCCCCCTCCCCCTCCCACTTTCAAATCTCTTACTAGCTCTTCCTTCAGTTAGTCCTGACGAAGGGTCTCGGCCTGAAACATCGACTGTACCTCTTCCTAGAGATGCTGCCTGGCCTGCTGTGTTCACCAGCAACTTTGATATGTGTTGCTTGAATTTCCAGCATCTGCAGAATTCCTCGACCTTGCTTTCTTTGTTCATTTTCCTTCCTATGTTCTCCTTCACTTTCAAGGACTCTTCATCTCATGTTTCAATGTTTACTTTCAATTTATTTTTTTCACAGTTTGTTGTCTTTTGCACACTGGTTGAACACCCAAGCTGGCATGGTCTTTGATTGATTCTATTATGGTTATTATTCTAATTGAGAAAATGTATTTGAGGGTTGTATCTGGTGACATATAAAGTACTTTGATAATAAATTTACTTTGAACGTTGAACGTTGAACATAATCACAAAATTTGTGACTCACTCTTGGGTTCTGAAGAACCTTCTAGATCAAAACATCTCCAGATTCAACAGCATCTATACGCATAAGCTGAGCATTCAGCAAAAGCATTACAAGAGAATAACATGCATGGTACGCATGAAAAACCAAGTACGCATCAGGATGTGACTAAAGCAGTCTGTTTAGAACTGAACTTATGATGTACCTGTGATACCACACCTTCCATTTATTCACAAATTCTATTTGAACATTAAATTTCCATTTTGTGCTTTCTCATGTCTGACACGTGCACTGTGCTATTTATGTCCTGTTAATATCATTTTCCAAATTATAAAAAAATGTGAAAACTTCCTTTTAAAACAGCGTGAAAAGTAGTACTCGTGTAAAAAACTCAGAGATAAAATTGTGTTCAGTGACAGACTTAGAAATATTTAATGCCTCTTTTCACAAGCCCCCATAACTGGGGGGACAGAGATTCAAGGTGGGAAGGGAGACATTTAAAATGGTCCTGAGGGGCAACTTCTTTGTACAGAGGGAGGTGAGTGTATGGAATGAACCACCAGAGGCAGGTACGTTTAAGAAGCTCTTGGATAGATACATGGAGGGAAGGGGCTTAAAGTGATAATGGTATGAATGAAAGAAATTGGGACTGACTAGGTGGAGATTATTGTTGTCATGGACTCATTGGGCTGAAGAGTCAGTATCAGTGCTGTGTTGCTCTAGGACTCCATGACTATGTGTTAGTTTCCCAGTACAAGCTGCAGTTGATGTTTCCCAGAATTATCATCTTTATGTGGATTACCATAATGGTAACTACTGGCTGATCAGTTGATTAAAGGTGCCAACAATCTGAAGACGGAGATCAGCTGTATTTGTCACATGTACATCAAAACGCCGAAACATGCAGAAAAAATGTGCCGCTTGCATTGGGAATGTGCTGGAGGCAGCCCACAAGTGTCGCCAAGATTCTGGCGCCAACATAGCAAGCCCACGATTTACTAACTCTAATCCGTAAGTCTTTGGAATTTGAGAGAAAACTGGACAACCTGGGAGAAACTAATGTGGTCACAGTGAGAACATGCACATTCCTTACAGTTGACAGTGGGAATTGAACCCCAATCTAGCAGCTGATGGTAAAGCTTAGTGCTAACCACTGAGCCCCATTTGAAGACTGAAGTACTTGGCCTTCATGTCCCCTTCAGAACTTCCCACACTGCTTCACGGAGGAGGAGTATGATTTGAAGTGTGGTACCTTTTGTACTGTAGATAGTTCAATAGCTAATATGCACGGTAAGCTTTCACAAACAATATTGCACTGATGATGTTAATTGTAGGATAAATATTGGCCAGGGCACCAAGGTTAATTTGCCTGTTCTTCTTTGAACATTGTCATAGGATCTATTATGTCCAGGGCAGAAAGATTAATGTTCTGTTTGATAGATGGCATCCCCGATAATGCAGTACTCCCTCAGAGCAACACTGTTGTTTCAGGTTAGAAAGTGTCCAGGGAAACAAGTTTGAGGACCAAATATATTTTCTCATTTCATTCCTGATTGTAAACATACAAGTAGGAGCCCAGGAGACAAAAAATCTGGACCTGTCTGCCTTCTGGTCTGAATGTTTCTAGTGGTACAAAAAACATAACCACATCAAGGGGGATTTCAGAATCTTAGTTGTGCATTGGATATGGAGTGTATGCACAGAGCAACATCATCAAAGTTTAAAAAGGATGACATAAAACAGCAAACAGACATTTTTAGTTGCTTCACTTTCAGGTTTTTCTGTTTTTTCCCCAGCGAAGGGAAATGGTTTCTTTCACTGAAAATCTCAGAAGTCTGTTACAAGGAATTTTCCTTGCTAAAATACCTTTATCTTTCTCCCCTCCTGAGTAATGAGCATTCACTTTGCCTTTAGGATAGGAACCTACTGACAATGTTCTGGGATTTATTGCCTCTATAGCACTTTATCTTGTAGCCAGTATTAGGGAACATCCGGCAAATTCCTTCCATATATTTAGCCACTGAATCAGACAAATCTATTTGCAGAGCCTGTTCTTTTACAATAAAACTGTCTAAATTAATTCTTACATGACGTTGCAGTTGATATGTCACTTGGACTGTGTCCCAGAGCTTTTATCTAAGATTAATAGACCAAATGAGCAATAAGTCACTTGTTTAAAAGGTTTACTTTCCAGCTCTGTAGTATTATATCTAATTTATATGAAAATAAACTGCCACATTTAATGTTATCCAATGATTTATAGGTGGGCTAACTGAGCACATACCAGGCCATTTGCTTTTCATCCAAAAATTACAGCGCGTCAGACAAACAGTCCAATAATTTTCAGCCTCTAATCTTCCCAACTGCTCTCCTTTCCTAGGAAACTTCAGTTAAGCAATTAGAAGTAAATTTTTTAAAACCAAGTGTCAAGTGAGCACGATTTCTTTGTCAGGCACTTCAGCTAAGAAGATTGTTCAGTCACTCAGAATACAAAACAAATATTACTGCTGATTCTCTTCCTTCTTTCATTTGGATATCAAACACAGAATCCTTGCTGCACTGCGATGTTAATAATTACTTTGGAGCAATGTGATCATTAAAGCACATAATGGGAAGCAAATAAAAACCAACACAGCTGCCTTTCCTGCTGATAAAGGCCAAAGAACTGTCTCAGGCCTCCACATGATATTGGTTGTGAGGGTCATGTCGCCAAGAGTGAGAGTGAGCATGCGAGTGAGTGTGTGTGAGAGTGTATGTCGAGTACAGCTAACAACAAATACACAGAGATTCTTCCTCATCAGCTGATCTCCTGAATATTAATGCCCTAGTCTTCTGGATGCTTTGCCCCGGAAATCTTACTGGTGGAATGTATCTTTTTTTCACCATACACGCTGACCCAGTGGATCTGCTCCCAATAAAGGAGTGAATCTACTTTTCCTACAGAGATCAGATCTCCGATCTAAACATGATTAAAGGAGCTCCTCAAATTAATTTCCTACTGACTAGAATCAATAACAAAGGTAAATATGACATGTAAGAAATTACCGACAAATCTGCTACTGCAGATGGGCGAAATCTTTTCAATCAGGACAGGGCAAATCAGAATCAGGTTTAATATCACCAGCACGCTGAACGTTGTGGAATTTGTTCAGTAACTGAGATACAAGATTATCTTGGTGATATTCTTCTACAACAATCCAAATAGTAACTGGTATAAAATGAACTTGGGGTTATACCATATGTCCTCTTGGACCTGGTGCCAACTTAACTAAAAAGTTTTTTTTATTCCCCTTGTTCATATTAGCCCAGCCAATTGCAGAATGACAGTTAAGAAAGTTACTGTTTGCATCTATATAGCAAAGGCGACAAAACAGTGAACCAAAGAGACAAAGCTTAAGTAGGTGCAAAAAATCTGAGGGATACACACATATTAACATGTGAATTTGGACAGAAATACACAACTTAGCCTCTCAAACCACCTTTGAGGTTTAAAAAGATCTTACTAGCAAAGTGCTTTTGCCCACATAACTGCTGCATAACCTGAATCTTTTTATTTGCTTTTGAGAGACTGTTATGCATCCAAATCCCTAGAGATCAGTAGTGTCTAAGGTACTCAAACCATCCTGTCAGGCACCAACAATCATTCCCTGGTCAAAGTCACTTAGATCACATTTCTTGCCTATTTTGATGTTTGGTCTGAACAACAACTGAACCTCTTGACCATGTCTGCATGCTTTTATGCATTGAGTTGCTGCCACATGATTGGCTGATTAGATATTTGCATTAATGAGCAGGTGTACAGATGTAATTAATAAAGTGGCCTCTGTGACAGTAAACCTGATTTTGATTTGGATTATGATTCTTTATGATTGTTAAACTGAAGGAGAGGACTTTAGTAATTTATATAATCATGAACCACTTTTCTATAATCCAACTGCAAGCTATGTTAGAAAATGGAAAACTCCTTACAAACACATGGGTTGGAGACAAGACATCAAAAAACATGCAAGTTCATTTAAAGTGGTGGAATTGTGACTCTGCGTGACTTCCTAACTGTTCCTAACCTTACAGGACAGAATTATTTGGATATTCATGAATGGCTTTTGTTTCAGTTTGGTTTATTGTCATACACACCAGGTGCAACGTAATGTTTTTATTCTTGCTCACATGGCAAGAATAATTCAACAACAAATAGTGTGATGAGCACAAAAAAGCAGAATGGTGCAAAGGTAGCTGTGCGTTCGAAGAGGTATAAGAAATGCTAAATTAACAGAAGAACTGTCCGATAAACAGAATTATGAGTCTAAGAACATGGCAGCGCCATCGGGAAGGGGGACGTGAAGGAGGTGATTTGTTCAGCAGCCTGATAGCAGTGGGGATAACCCTGTTCTTGGGTCATGTTGTCCAGGTTTTTCGAGCACCTGTATCTTCTCCCAGAAGGTAGAAGAGAGGAAAGGGAATGATCAGGGTGGCAGGCATCTTCAACAACACCATCAGCCTTCCTGAAGCAATGTGCCATCAAGGCATAACATTTATTACCCCTCAACCATCAGGCTCTTGAACCAAAGGGGAAAACTTCACTCAACTTCATTTGCCCATCACTGAAATGTTCCCACAACCTATGGACTCACTTTCAAGGACTCCTTATCTCATATTCTTGATATTTACTTCTTATTTATTTTTTATTATTATTATTATTTCTTTCTTTTTGTATTTGCATAGTTTGTTGTTTTTTGCCCACTGGTTGAACACCCAAGTTGGAGCGGACTTTCATTGATTCTATTACGGGTTATTATGCTATTATGGATTTACTGAGTATGCTCACAAGAAAATAAATCTCGAGCTTGTATATGGTGACATATATGTACTTTGATAATAAATTTACTTTGTACTTTGAATATGGTCTGGGTAGAAGGAAGGAGGAAAATCTAGGGGCCAACCCAGATTTAGAATTCAAAATTTAAAGCATCATCGATTTCCAAAGAAGAGAAGCCCAATGAGCCCCCTTTTCGGCCAAATACTAGGTTTAAGATCTCTGTACTTGTCTGAGGAGGTGTGGTTTATAATGGACAAACTGCAGGAAATTCCAACAGTAGCCAAAGAGCAACTTTGAATTTATTCATGTCACAACTAATGCACAATCATACAAAATAAACAGTGCTAGGCCACAAAATGAAAATATTAGGAAAGGTGACTAAAGGCCATTAGATTCTGAATGGTTCATGAACCCACTGAACACTACTTCATTGTTTGTATTTTATACAATTTACGATATTTTGTAACTTGCAAATGTTACATCTTGCTCTGTACTGCGGTCTCAAAGCAATACATTTCACAACATACATCAGAGGTACTAAATCGGATTCACAAACCCATGGTTTGTTCACAGAGTGAAGTTTTAAGTGACACCATAAAGGGGGGAAGAGGGGCAGAGAGGTGGAGTGGTTTTCAGAGGAAATTCCAAAGTACGTTCAATGCAATGCTACTGAATGGAACTTCCAGAAATGAAAAGGAAAAGCACACCTTCCTTTACAGGAGGTTGAATTACAGGAGGTAAGAAACAGCAGATGTGGGTTTCACTGCAAGAAAAATCACAGTCTGCACCCTTTCCAAATGCTCCAGAATTCTTTCTGTTATAGGCTAGAATTTGCAGCCACAAGCATCTGTTTTCTAAATCAGCTCCAATGAGCCTATAGCAGAGAAAAGCTTTTGTTACACTTCACAATGCAAAAATGTTTTAATGAAAGCCTCACAATGCAAGCCCAGTTTATACATTACCTTTGTGGAATGTTAGGAAGGAAAGGGGAAGTAATGATAACATACCTAGTGTAAGAAGTCATGACCTTGTGTTGACCCCTCAGTAGGAAGTGATGACCATCTCAAAGCAAAGCCTGGAACCACTTCAGATGAACCCATAATTGTGGAGGAGAAAGAGGAGCCATTATCTAACAATGGTCCACACAACATTTTGGTATGTGATTAACAACAAGCAAGGCTGCTGTGCATATAACTGCTCCACCCAGCTCCTATTTAGCACTAGGTTAGAGTGTTCACACATCATCGTCAAATTCATCACTTACATGGCTGCCAAGCTGAAGAGTTAAAAGAAGATGTTCCTTGTCAGGTGTAAGCTAAGTACTGTAAAGAGGCATTTGAACAGTTCAATAAACTTATGTACTTTCTCAAATTTAAATTAGCTACAAATATCTAGCTCTAATGAATTCTGCATGATAAAGCGACATGCTTTAACCTATGTAAGATATCCCCCATGTATCTGACAATACTTTTCAGAAGACAAAGAAGATAACAAAATAAGGTTAAAAATCTTGGTCCACTTTCTACATGCTGTTCCTGCAGTCGTGCGAAGATAACTTACATCCACTCTCATCCATTATGCTCAGAGGCGGCTGATGACGACAATGTTGGGCATTTAAGTGCTGCCATAGGTGGGGCTGGAGCTGCTCGATGGGGTAATCCAAGAAGTGGTGAGCTTCTCCCCACCATCTGCCATCTCATTTTGAATGGTGATATGTCGAGGATTCATAAGACATATGAGCAGAAATAGGCTATTTGGCCCATTGAATCTGCTTCACCATTATATCACGGCTGATTTATTATCCCTCTCAATCCTATTATCCCACTTTCTCCCTGTAACTTTTGGTGCTTCGATTAATCAAAGACCTATCAACCTCCACCTTGAATATATCCAATATTGTGCCATCTTTTTAACCTATAGCTGGGGAAGTGATGACTCCCACCTGTTAGAGGGTTTGAGGCAACTTATCTTTTACTCCTTCTTACTTCTCTTCTAATATTTGTATACTTGTATACCTGTGCACTTGTAATGCTACTGTGACACTGTAATTTCCTTTGGGATCAAGTCTCTCTAACCTCTCCAAGATCAATCCAACTCTGTGAGACATTCTGATTCTGCACCATTACTACTATACGGGGAAGATAAGAAATAAATGTCCATGTCTTTGAAATCCACATTCTGAGAGGCCAATCACTTGGCCTCCACAGCCATCTGCGGCAATGAATTCTACAGATCCACCACACTCTGGCTAAAGAAATACCTCCTCATCTCTATTGTAAAGGGACGTCCTTGTATTCTGAGGCCGTGGTCTCGGATTCTAGATGCCCCCACTAAAGGAAGCATCCTTTCCGTATCCACTCTCTCTAGCACTTTCAATATTCGACAGGTTTCCATGAGATTCCCACAAATTTGGTGGAGATGTTGCACTTAAGATAGCTTTGAGAGCATTTGAAAGATAACCTCTGCCCAGCTTATTTTTCTGCCATAAAGAACTTCAGAAGAGAGTATCTGTTTTGAGAATCTGATACCAGGCTTGTGGGTGACATGATCAGCCCACTGGAGTTGCCCGAATGTAATTAGGCTCCATTGCTGTGGATGGGGCTGGCAAAGGACTCTAATATTGATTCACTTATTCTACTAGTAGACTTGGGGGAGTTTGGCACTAACCCTCCATTGCTTTAAGGTTCCTCCATATGGAAAAACGTGGATTACTAGTGCCCAGTATGACAAGATTTGTACTGGGTTTGGGTCTTTTCCTCAGTCAGCTAAAGTCTGTGAAAGAATTTCATCATCAATTTCTGCCTTCCTTGAGAGATGGACCTTGAGAGATAGGAAGAGGTCCACATTTTTCAAGGTATTGTTGTGGACCCTTATTCTCAGTGGGAGGGGTGGACTGGTAGTGGAAGGACGTCTGACTGCAGGCATTAAAATGTTCTCACATGAGCTTCAGTGAATGAATTGACAAAGACTTCAAGCGAAGTTCAAGTTTGTAGTCATGGACCTACATGACAATAAAGTTGACGATGCTGACAATACAATTATTGTTGGCAGAATTTCAGATGCTGATGAGAGGGCATGCAGGAGCTAAATATATCAGCTAGTGGAGTGGGGTCGCAGCAACAGCCTTGCACTCAGTGTCAGTAAGACCAAAGAAATGATTGTGGACTTCAGAAAGGGTAAGATGAGGGAACACACACCAGTTCTTATAGAGGGATCTGAAGTGCAAAGAGTGAGCAATTTCAAGTTCCTGGGTGTCAACGTCTAGGGTCTATCCTGGATCCAACATATCGATGCAGCTTCAAAGATGCACTAAAGCAGCTATATCTCATTCAGAGTTTGAGGAGATTTGCTATGTCGCTCGCAGGTTTCTATAGGTATACTGCGGAGACCATTCTAACAGGCTGCATCACTGCCTGGTATCGGGGTGGCGGTGGTGGAGATGGGACAACTGCACAGGGTCAAGATAAGCTGCAGGGAGTTGTAAACTTAGTCAGCTTTATCATGGACACCAGCCTCCATAGTATCCAGGACATCTTCAAGGAGCAATGCCTCAAAAAGGTGACATCCATCATTAAGGACCCCCATCACCCAGGACATCCCTTGTTCTTATTGCTACCATCAGGAAGGGGCTACAGAAGAATGGTGAAAAAAGGAATAATGGGGCAGCATTCATGAGTTCATGGACAGTCTAGACATCTGATGGCAGAGGGGAAGGAGCTGTATTTGAAATCTTGAGTATGTGTCTTTAGGCTCCTGTACCTCCTCCTGATGGTAGTAACAAGTAGAGTGTTAGCCACTTCTGTCCTCTTTCTGTTGTATATACTGGGTTAAAATTAATTCCTTCTATTTATGAAGGTTCATTAATTTGAAATATTAGCTCTGCTACGCAGAAAATAGTGAATCCTGTGAACTTTCTTCAGGAGACGACAGTCAGTGTGGATCAGAAGAACATCCTCTCCTATCTAACAATCAGCACAAGTGCATCTGTACTTAACCTACCACTCGGCTCTCTCCCAAGAGCTCAAATGCCATCGATAAATTTGTAGGTGATGCTCTGTTGTTGGCAGAATCTCAACTAATGACAAGGAGGCGTACAGGGAGAGATAGATCAGCTGGTTGAGTGGTGTCAGAACAACAACCTTGCACTCAACATTAGTAAGAGCGATGAATTGATTCTGGACTGCAGGAAGGAGGAGCTGGGAGAACACACACCAATCTTCATCGAGGGGACTAATAATGGAAAGGTGAGCAGTTTCAAGTTCCTGGGTGTCAACATCACAGAGGATCTACCCTGGGCCCAACATATTGACGTAATCACAAAGAAGGCACGCCAGTAGCTATACTTCATTAGGAGTTTCAGGATGTTTGGTATGTCACCAAAGATTCTAGCGTATTTCTATAGCTGTACCATGGAGAGTGTCTGAATGGTTGCATCACCACCTGGTATAGAGGGTCCAATACACAGGAGTGAAAAAGCTGTGGATGGTTGTAGACAGCTATCTCGTTCATGGACATTAGTCTCCTTACATTTTCTAACGTCAATGCCTCAGGAAGGTGGCATCTGTCATTAAGGAGCCTCACCATCCACCATGCTCTCTTCTCATTACTACTATTGGGGAGGAGTTACATGGGCCTGAAGATACACGATCACTTTAGGAACAGCTTCTTCCCCTCCACCATCAGATTTCTGAATGGTCCATGAACTCATGAACACTACCTTACTACTTTGCTTTCTTTTTACGCTATTTATTTCTGTTTTTATATTTCTTTTTGTAAGCTATAGTAGTTTTTATGTAGTGCACTGTACTGCTGCTGCAGAACAACAAATTTCACAACGTATGCTGTGATAATAAACCTGATTCTCTTCTGATTCTGATTTCTATCCAAGAAGGCTCTAGAGGCTCAGTTGCTGAATACATTTGAGACATGGCTTTATAGATGTTAGATTATGAACAGATGTGGGATTAGTGCAGAAAGTTCCATTGAGGTAAATGGTCAATCATGATCTTTTTGAAGAGCGCAGGAGGAATGAGGAGCCAAATGGCCTCCCCTACTTTGATTTCTTATGCTCTTATGTCATGCAAAATAACTTGGAAACAACATTAACTGAAGTACAGTTGAAGCAGACAAATTGAATAGCTTAAGTATAATAGAAATACATATATAATAAATTTCCTTCTGGAAAATGCAGTTTGTATTGAGATTGCAAAATTGTCTCTTTTATCCCAGGACAAAGTGAAGCACTGCCCTCAAGCACAGAGTGAGTAAATCTATTCTTTGCTCTTGGAAATATTCAGCAAGAAGTGGGCAGCATTGTTCATCTCTAATGATTTGCTTATCATAGATCTGGCCATTTGTAAGGGTAGGTGAATATCAAACAGAACATCCATCTCTTTGATGTGGTACTGATACACAAACATGCTTTGTATGTGAATCAAATAGCTCATCTGTCTTCCATAGTGAAGTGTGTGCCTTAAACATATCTCGTTATTGAAGGAAACAGAATGAGATATAATTTACTGAAGGGGTAAGGTCTAGTCTGATAAATCTCATTAAGGGATCAATTCCGCTCTTTGCGATATAATTTGGTAAAACCAGAACAAAAATGGTGTACACATAAAACAACATTTTGGGTTTGTGTCCTTACTGACTCCAGTAAGGAACCAACAGCTCTGGAAAAGGGAGAAAAAAAAACAACCTGAAGACTCCCACTGATGCAAACGGCATAAAATGACATGGAATTATAATTGGTGACACAACATTCTGTAATGCTTGTTTGTCTATCCTTTGCTCTTATGATTTCCTGGCAATGAAAGCACTTGAAGAGAGAAAAAGGAACTGGTCACATGATTCTGACAAGGGGCAGCTGCGTTTGCAGTAAGTGTCGGGCGCATCAAGGAAGGGAAGTACTCCTGCTGGGCAGACACATACTCAGGATAAACAGACCAGCCCACACGAATTGATTGAAACCCTCACATCACCCATGTGACAGAATGGCAATGACCTCAAGGTCAAACTAACCCTGGGTGAGACCAATCTATCTTGTGAAAGGGTATAAGTCTCTGCCATAAATGATTTCTGTTTTTTTTGTTACCTGAGCGCCTTGCAAAAGCACAACAGCATAAATTCAGAACCATAAGTTAAACAGGAAAAATAGAATTGCTGTAAAGTATACTTATTCTATCAGGAATACATATATCTTATCAAGTTAAAAATCTCATAGGCTTCCAAGTACAAGTAAGAATGAGAGACTAATCAATTGGATCACAGTTTACTGCCATAAAAATAGATACAAAGGTGCAGAGAATTATCGGTAAACCACAACAAGCCTCAGCAGCACGGCAGCTGTAAGATCAGGATTCGATTCCTGCTGCTGCCTGCAGGAGCCTGTACATTTCTCCATGACTGTGTGGTTTTTCCCGGGTGCTCGGGTGTCTTCCCACATTCCGAAGGACGTACGGTTAGGGTTAGTGAGTTGTGGGCATGCTATGCTGGTGCCGGAAGCAGGGTGTCACCTGCCAGCTTCTGCCTACGATCCTTGCTGACTTTATTTGATGTATGTTTTGATCTACGCGTGACAGGTAAAGCAAATGTTTAAGATCTTTATCTTTAAGTGGATACTTAGCCGAGGTGCTGCACAAGCAAGAGGTTCCATTTATTAGACTACCATGTTACCAACACCAGTCAGTTGTATATACGATAAAAACAATATTTGCAGAAGTATTTAGCAAGGAGTCCTTTGTGAAGTTTTATGTGCATTTTGTATGTGCAAATGGCATTTAATATCTATTTCTAATGTCACTTTGTTGTCCTGAGTCTGACATAACAGCACAGAAATTATAGTGCAGGAAAAAAGATAGGTTAGATAATTATGGACCCAATATTGTAGATTTCAATCTCATGTCAGGTTTAAGGCTCCATCACTGAAAGGAATGATGCATTGAAAGTGTGGCACTTGTGTTTGAGGCCATTTGCAGTAAGCTGTAGCAGAGGGAGAACTGGCAGCCGCTGTGACCGTGAATAAGCCACTGGAGACTGAAGACAGTAGCTGTAAAAGATCTTCATTCTCAAGGACATCTTCTGGAGATTCTATTTCTCCTCTCCTGAAATGCTGTTGAACAGTGAGGTTTTGTACTTTTCAAACATAAAGATGGCAGTCCATGATTCAGTACAGTTTCGATGATTATAATTACCTACTTTGAACATATTGAGTAAAAGCAGCAAACAACAGGAATTCTGCAGATGCTGGAAATTCAAGCAACTTTGATGTGTGTTGCTTGAGTATAAGCAGGTAATTTTTCCAGGGTTACATATTTACAAAGGCAGTACATTTCAATCAGTAGAACCCCTTTGAACATTCAAATACTAGTGGCTGGCCCAAGGGGTTCCAAGCACAAAATGTCACACACCCAAAGTATACTTCTGTTTTTACATTGCTAAGGGATGGTTTATCAGAGTATCAGCAGACAAAACAGACATGTCCTGACCTGTGCATTAAGTAGCTGAGTTATGTGTTAATACAAGAGATGACCACTTTATGACATTCCTGATCTCATCATGTGGGTTTTAATGATGATCAATCAACATAAATGTTTATTTATTGTCTTTTCTGATAGTTCCTGATAGTTATCAGAATGTCGCAAACCTGCTGGCCAGTTTCAATATCTTTAAAATACATTGAGAACTCTTCTTTTTGCTTTAAGACTGGTTCTTATTTGCATTAACTGGCTGACTCCCCAGATCCACGACCCTTGAAAGGTAAGCCATATTTAACGATCGTAACAACAGCCAACAGTTAAAAAGCAGGTCCTGGGGTTGGGTAGACATGCAAGTGTCTGAAAGTTGCCGGGAAGGGAAGAGGTGAACGGTTCTGCCAGGGAGACTTGTGCAGAAGCAGGGTGGGAGGGGTAAGGGATTAGGTTAAGTGGTTGGATGAGAGTAGGGTTGGGGCAACTGTCAGGTCAGTCAGCAGACTAAGAATTGGAACTTGTTTCTTAATTCCTCAGTGGCAGGAGTGTAGCAGCCCAAAGGATATATGGCAAGGTGAATACAGAACACCTTGCAGTGGTACTAAAAGCTGGTTGTCTCAGGATGTAATCAACATGGTCTCTCTCAGAAGCTTTGCCTAATTTCTCCCAAAACCAAAGGATACATTGCTTGGAGAATTTGTGATCATTCTTCATGGATTTATTAGCTGTGATTTTGGGAAGAGGATTCATTACCCATATTTTTCCTGAAGCCATAAGATATCGAAGGACTTAAAACAATATTAGCAGTTCTCTGGGCCACTGTATCCTAGCTGTTTACCACTGTACCACCACAGACATGATGTACCCAAAGATTCTTTTGGAGGAATCTGTCGTGTTGACTGTAAAGCAGGGATGGCCAACCTTTTACGTTCCATGCGTCAATTTTATCACGCACGAGTTCAGCCATACAACTCTTGTACCCCCCTTCAATTCTTGTAAAAATATATTGATATAGACATATTTAGCATTTTTACATAATGTATTGATTTAATATCAAAACAAGATAAACATTACTTACCTTAATGAGACTTTTAATATATTTTGTCATCTTTTGATTTCTTCCTTTTTCTTAATCACATATTCTTTCCGTAGCTCAGACCCAAGCACTAGCTTCAGTTTTCCTTCTATTTCAGTCTGATGTTGTGTTTTATAGTGTCTATTAAGAACGTCTTCTGTTATGCGAGAAAGTGTTTTCACAAACAACGCACAAAGGTTTTCCTGACAGACCTGCTATAAATAAGAACTCTTCCCACTGTTCATTGAATTCCTGCTTACTATCACTTTCTGATTTTCTTTTGCACTGTGATGGGTAACTGAATGTAAAAACAAAGCCTAATTTTTGAAAAAGAACGAAACTGCAAATGTTCACAAAGGACGAACAAAGCACAACTCCGTAGTGCACGAGTGTCAATTGTAAACTGACTGGCAAACACCTGCGACGCATCGCTGGTGCAGACGCCTGGCGCCTCAGGATCAAACAAGTATCAAACGTGTATTGAACAGTTATGGAACGGCTGCAGAACAAAAGTCCTTCTTTCCTAGTTTGACTCATTGAATATTTTTAAAATTGAAAACAGATTAATGTGAAAGAAGATAACCTTCGCCAAAAGATGAGCACGAAATAATAAAATCGCTAAAAATAATTGCTAAGTTTTAGATTTATTCTCAGTAAAACCTATTTCTAGCTAAGCTACTTGAATTCCTGTTTTTTTCTACAAATTGGTTTTTGGTTAATACTTTTTACGAGTAGGCTTACTTCTTTATTATTATCACTGGGATGCAATGCGCCACTTCTAATCATCCAATGCACCACTTTTGGCGCATGCACCATAGGTTGGCCATCCCTGTTGTAAAGTTTGTGTCTTTGACTACCTCGGGGCTCTCCTACTTCAGACATCTTTTTCTAGATATTTGTGCTAAAGGGCAGACTGGAGAACTTCCACAGAAACAAATTTTGTTTTACTTTCTCAATCAGCTCCAGCCAATTCTTGTTACATGCCTCAATTCCTCCGAATCAGATTCCCAGCATCTTCAGGTAGTCAGACCCGGTGGTAAAGGGGACATTGGGTTGGTCAATCTCGTTTCTGAAGAGCCGTTCTTTATGTGGTTGACTTTGGCCCCCAATACCAACTCAAACTGGGCACAGGCATTGATCTGACTGTGGATTTGAGTAGAAGATGGCAACATTATCTATGCACAGGGAGACTTTGGCTTGTGTGCATCCACTGCTTGACATCATCACTCCTCATATGCACTTGTCCATCCTTGCAGATCTGACAACGGGTTCTACGCAACACACAAACAAGACAAGGGAGAGAGGACGAGTCTGAGTCCAGACTTAATGGGGAAACTATCTGCCTCTGACCCATTAATTTGGATTACACTACAGGTATTTATCTAGAGCAGTTGGATCCAGGTTTCTGATTCCCTCTCCAAAACTCATTTTGAAGAGCACGTCCATCATGTTCATGTGAGATGTCTTGTTGAAGGCCTTCTACTGGTCCAAGCTGACATGGCCCGGGCACCCATCACCCTGTCCTGCATTTATTCAATAGTATTCACAAGGCTAGTAGAGACTTTCTGCCTGGTAAAGATAAATATTTTTATGGGAACAAAGTTACCAGAGAGTGACTGAAGCTGGTGGATACAGAGGTGCTTTCTTCAACAAAAACGAGCAGCAGGCATCATATTGAGACCCTTTCAGAGGAAGAGACCCAATATTGCATAATATTTTATATGCTAAAGATCAAAGGACAATTCTCTATTTACAGTGTATCTACAATGCTTCCTTTGAATTACATATTATCTTCATAGCTCCTTCTTCACACCCACACTCCAGACACCCAAAGTGAGCATTCATCAGCATTGCCTGGTTTTTCAATTGTCTGCTGCCACAGCTCTAGGAACTGACTGTTCAGGGCTGTATTTTAAATTTAATCTGCAATCCACATTAAGGTCTAAAGATTGGTTGGTGAAGTTACTTGTTGAAGTTACTATTTGCTATACACCCTAATTCCAGAATATGCCCTAACAGTCCCTCCTCTTGAACCTTCTGGACAAAAATAAATTTGTTAGAGGAAGGCCAAACCTTAAGGAGGATCGAATCAAATAGGGCAGCCAAAATGCTCTGTACTTTGGAACCCCTTCCTCAGTTGCCCTATGTGCATCTACATCTACGCTATTATCCCTAATGACTACCTACAAGACTCCAAACAGAGATTGTTCCAGAAATTTGACAAGCAGTCTTTAAAATGCAGTTTTGTCATTTGTGTGCCTGTTGCCTCTTTCCCTGCTGGCCAATTGATGTTTAATCACATTCTTTATCTTCATTTTCTGATAGCTAAATCTCTGCAGTGGCTATCAGTGGTTGCCTTCTGGTCAGGGGCTGCAGCAAGGTAGATGTATCAGGCTCACGGGCCCGCTCAGCAATGCACAGGAGGGATTGGGATGATCTCTATTTGAATGACTGTAAGGACCTCTCCCCGGTGTCACCCCCTTCTGGACGGCCCAGTTAATCATTGGCCCACCCACTGAAAGGGCCCAGCTCATTTGTATTCACTCCCCGTTCAGGCTGGAGTGACTGCATTCTCTTTCTCAGTCTGCCATGCCATCGAAGTTGTGGAACCTGATGTCTCTGCTGTAACTCAGATCCCTTCCCATCCACTTACCCAATGTTCTTCTCTGTTCTACACTGCACAACTATTCATCTGTCTTCAGCAAGCAGCCTGCATTACACTTTAGCATGCTACTCAGGGCTTTCTGTCATGCTCTCAGTGTCCTCAGCCTTTGTATTTGCTATGGGTCTGCTTCCATCAGGTCTGATGCAGCCGGCTGGTGTTTATCACATGGGTTCTCTGCAATGACCCTGTCACCGGGTACACCTGATCTCCCACTCAGTCTCTGGGGGTGACAACAAGGTGTGTTGTACGCTTTAACCCGAGTCCAGTGTTTCCACTTCTTCGCCGAGTGTGCGCACAGACACAATTATATTTGTGTTATTTGTCAAAAGTACCATCTGTGGTCCCATCCGTCTGGGAGCAAAACCAGCCTGTCAGGCACCATCCTCACCATGACTTGGTCACCTGGTAGTGGGAGGACAACCTCATTTCCCTCCAGCTCTCTCTGACCAGCAATGAGCTGCTGTTGTTTTGCTCGGTCCTTCAACACTTTAAGGTGGTTTCAAAGGTCTTTCACAGCTCCAAGTAATCTTACTAAATTGGCAGTGGTAGTTCCTTGTTCTTCCGCTGTCCTCCTCACACTGATGTCTGCCCACTCATTCACTTTCTGCTCCTTACTGTCCCCTTTCTGGTGAGCCTTTACTTTAATCACTGCAACCTCCTCAGGCCAGTGCACTACTTCCAACAGCTTCTGACTGTACTCGGCCCCTACCTTGGGACCTCCTGACGTGATTCCCTCACATCGCCCTGTCTCTCCTCCCTGCTTGGGGCGACTGTCTCTCAGTAGGCCATGTTAGCTGCTCTGTGGGTCACAAACATTCGTTGTTCCTGTCTCTGCATGTTATTTCTCCTTTTCCAGAGTCTGTGATAGCACCTGCTTTACTCAGTGTGTCTATCCCCAGGATAATACCTTCATTGTTTGAGCACATCTAAAAATCTGCAGGAAGCTGCACTCCCTCTATTTCAACCACATGGGGCTGACTTCTCTCCAACCTCCTTGTTTCACCTCCTGCACTGGTAATGTGGATCCCCTCTCCAGTCATGAGCAAGGATAGATCAGTTATCGAAACTGACGACCTCATGTTCACTAACATTTCACATTGCTGGCCCCCTAATAAACCTCTTAAGTAGATCTGTGGATGACCACCATTGGCAATAGGGGCAGCTGTCAGCCGTTCGTCTGACCTCATCAGCTCTATAATGTGGTCAGCAGCCAAATCAGTAAGAAAGGATGCTGCTCTGGATTCTGCCTGCTTTGGTGAGTGATTTTCACACTTCCCTGATTTTTCAGGGTACTGCCTCCAACCACGGCCTGAGAAACCACAGCTGTAACAAATCATCTCCTTTACCCTCCCACATCTATTCCAGCAGTTCCTCGCTACATGCCCCAGCTGCCGGCACACAAAACAAGTTCTCTGTGATGTCACAGCAGCTACATACACTACAGCCACTTTGCCACTTTTATTCACCCTCCTTTGGTTTATCTCTCTGGCCTATGCATGGTGCTATCATAAGATCATGAGGTATCAAGCAGAATTAGGCTATTTGGCCCATCGAGTCTGCTTCATCATGCTTAATCCAATTTTCCTCTCAGACCCAATCACCTGCCTTTTACCCATATCCCTTCATGCCCTGACCAATCAAGAATCTATCAAACTCTGCCTTAAATGTACATAAAGACTTGGCTTCCACAGCAGCAAAGAATTCCACGTATTCATCACTCTTGGCTAAAGAAGTTCCTCCTCATCTCCATTCTAAAAGGACGTTCCTCTATTCTGAGGCCATGTCATCTGGTCTTAGACTCTCCCACCACAGGAAACATCCTCTCCACATACATTCTATCAAGTCCTATCACCCCTCATTCTTCTGAATTCCAGTGAATACAGGCCCAGAGCCATCAAAAGCACTTCATATGAAAAGCCATTCAATCCTGGAATCATTTTTGTGAGCCTCATTTGAACCCTCTCCAGCTTCAGCACATACTTTCTAAGATAAGGGGCTCAAAATTGCTCACAATACTCCAATTCAGGCCTCACTGATGCTTTATAAATTTTCAATATTACATCTTTGTTTTGATATTCTAGTCTTCTTGAAATGAATGTTAACATTGCATTTGCCCTCTTCACCACAGACTCAACCTGCAAATTAGCCTTTGAGAATCCCGCACAAGGATTCCCAAGTCCCTTTGTATCTCCATTTTTTGTATTACACTGACTGGTTGCATCACAGTCTAGTATGGAAACACCAATGTCCTTGAATGGAGAAGCCTACAAAAACTAGTGGATATAGCCTAGCCCATCACAGGTAAAACCACCCCCCCCACCCTACACAATTGAGCACATCTACAAGGAATGCTGTTGCATTAAAAAAGCATCCATCATCAAGGATCCCCATCATCCAGGCCATGCTCTTTTCTCACTGCTGCCATCAGGGAGGAGGTACAAGAGTCTTGCCAGCAAGAAAATAAATCTCAGGTGATATATATGTACTGTGGTCTCCCAAAGTGGAAATCAAGGATCCGTTTCAGAGGCAGGTACACCAGCCTAGGTTTTGAATCTTACTGAGGGTATGATGGTTTTAAATGCTGAGCTGTAATCAATATTGCTGATGTCTCGGTGATCCAAAGCCAAGTGGAAAACCAGTGAGAATGCATCGACTGTAGACCTGTTGGGGCAGGAGGCAAACTGCAGCAGGCCCAAGCTCTTGCTTAGGCAGGAATTGATTCTGGCCATGACCAACCTCTCAAAGCACTTCATCACAGAAGCTGTGAGTGCAGTCATTGAGGCAGCTGAGTAATAGTCATTGAGACAGCTGAGTAACAGATAGATAGATAGATAGATAGATATACTTTATTGATCCCGAGGGAAATTGGGTTTCGTTACAGCCGCACCAACCAAGAATAGAGCATAAATATAGCAATACAAAAACCACAGACAATCAAACAACAAAATGCAAACTATGCCAGATGGAAAATAAGTCCAGGACCAGTCTATTGGCTCAGGGTGTCTGATCCTCCACGGGAGGAGCTGCAAGTTTGATGGCCACAGGCAGGAACGACCTCCCGTGCCGCCCAGTGTTGTATCTCAGTGGAATATGGCCAAAGTCCAACAGTAAAAAGTTCAATATCCGGTCTACAAACACGTTCCTCAATCGTAATATGATCCGGATTGCACCATCTGTTGTTAACCAGAACAGTAAGCCCCCAACTCCTTTACGCTTACCGCTCTCAGTGCACTTCCAGTCAGCCCGAATGGTCTGGAAGCCGTCCATGGAAAAGTTTTGATCAGGTATGTCCTTGTGCAGCCCCATTCCAGTGAAACACATAACACTGCACTCCCGAAATGTTCTCTGACGCCTGGCTAGCGCCGTGAACTCATCCATTTTGTTACCCACCGAACTTCTCTTCTCCATAATGAGACAGCTGAGTAATAGTCATTGAGGCAGCTGAGTAATAGTCATTGAGACAGCTCATTCTGCCTTCTTAGACAATCCTATTACTCATGCCCTTTTAAAACAGCTGGGAACCTCTGACTGCAGCAGTGAGAGATTAATGTCCTTGAAAAACCAGACAGTTGATTGGCATAGTGCCCTACCAGATTCGCCATCAGAACTGATGCCTTGCAAAGGTTCACCCTCTTGAAAGATGTGCTAACGTCAGCCTCCAAGACAGAGATCAACGGGTAACCAGATGCTGCAGGGATTCACACAGGTGTAGTTCTTTTTCTCCCTTTCAAAGTGTGCATAAAAAACATTGAGCTCATCTGGGAGTGAAGCATCACAGACATCCACAATGGTAGTGATGACTTGCAAACCCTACCAGAGCTGACTAGTATCCATTTCCAACTCTAACTTCAATCGGAATTGTTTCCTGGCTGTTAATATAGCCTTCCATAAGTTATACCTGAACTTGAGGAATAATTCTGGATCACCAGTCTTGAACACCACAGATCTAGCCCTCAGCAGGCCACATATCTCCTAGTTCATCTATGGCTTTTGGTTTAGGTAGGTCTGCACAGGTCTTGATGAAATCAGTGACAACTGAGACATGGTTATTCAGATTCAAAGATGAATCTCTGAATGTTGTCCTGCCCATTGACTCAAAATCCACCCTGTAAGGACCTTTGACCTTACCACCCACCGCTTCTTTGACTTCAGTGACTGAGAAGTTGTCTCCATAAAGAAGGATCCCCAGGGTGGATGTGCGACTCTCATTCTCCCCCAACAATACAGACATGCAGACCACACAGACAGCTTACTATGATGGTGAGGACTTGAATGTGGTGAGGACCTACAAGTACCTGGGGGTGCACCTGGATGACAGACTTGAGTGGAGCACCAACACAGAGGCTGTGTACAAGAAGGGCTAGAGTCACTTCTACTTCCTGAGGAGACTGAGGTCCTTTGGAGGATGCAGGCCTCTCCTTCACATGTTCTACCAGTCTGTTGATGCCAGTACAATCTTTCATGTGGTGGTGAGCTGGGGCAGCGGCATCAACACGGGTGATGCCAACATGCTCAATATACTGACTAGAAAGGCTGGCTCTGTTATAGAAGTCAAACTGGACAGACTGGAGGCTGTGATAGAACAAAGGACCCTACAGAAAAGCCTGGCAATACTTCTCATCCTCTGCATGCCACTTTGGTTGAACAGAGGAGCACTTTCAGTAATAGACTAACTGTGCTGCTCCAAAGAGCGCTGTATGAGGTCATTCTTACCCTCGGCCATTAGGCTCTACAATGAGTCAACCTATAGCCGGGGAAGTGAAGGCTCCCTCCCGTTAGACTGTTTGTGGTAACTTATTTTTTATTCATTCTTAATTCTCTTCTAATATGTGTATATCTGTGCTACTGTGACACTGTAACTTTCTTTGGGATCAATGAAGTATCTGTCTATACTTTGAACTTTGAGCTTTTATCCAAGGGTGGAGCAAGAAGTCAGGTGCATTGTTGAGGATAGTGATGTTCTTGGAGTTTGCTCCTTTCATTTGCTTTTTAATATGTAGATGTAGCAGGACTGTAAAGCTTTGACAGGATCCTTTCATTGTGACGTCATTTAGCTCTGGCTACTGCACTTAAAACAATATTATTTTGGAGACAAAAGTGGATGCAATGTGCATTTTGATGTACAGGGAATCCCATTCCAGGACTTCTTAATACCAACCACAGAACAACCATGTAGTAAGAAAAGGTAGAAGGAAGAAGAACTCTCCCTGCCATGAGCTTCCAGCGCCGCAAACTTGCCGATGCAGCATCCTGGAAGCACCCGACCACAGCCGACTCTTGAGTCCGTCCAAAAACTTCGAGCCTCCGACACCAAGCACCGAGCACCATCTCTGCCGAGTGCTTCGACTCCGGCCCTGGCAACAGGCAATAGGCAAAGCCGAGGATTTGGGGCCTTCCCCTCCGGAGATTCTCGATCGCACAATAGCAGTGGCAGTGAAGCAGGCATTTCAGAAGTTTCTCCGGATGTTCCTCCGTGTTTCTCACGTCTGTCTCCATCAAATCAGGATTGTGCACGGCATGAAGTGAATGCTATGAAGGAGAGGTGCTCAGTAATGACTGAAGTGGTGAGGACCAGTCAGAATAGGGCACAGGAAGCTGAGGAGAAGGGAACTAAGATGGCATGTAGGCTAGTGCAAATTAAACATCAGGAGGTGGCCCACTGCCAGAATTATACCCCCCCGATCCCATGAAGATAAGATCGACGTTGCTATCCAGGGGAGACCCAGACACCTGGGATGGGGATATATGGAATGATGATAATGATAATCGGTCCTTTGGTGAGGGGGAAACTGCTTTTGCCCCAGAACCATTGCAGGCTCGGCCTGCTGTGGTGACTTCTCAGAAAAACGTCCATGGGCAGCCGAGAGTACAGACTCTCGAGTACAAGAAGTATAATGATAAGGAGCTATTTTAGGTGGCTGCTCGTTTTAAACAAAGGTCTGGGGAATCACTGACCGAATGGTTCCTCTGCTTGTGGGATGATGGAGGTGCTAGTATAACCTTTTATCCTGAAGAACTAGCAAGGCTAGGGTCTTTAACCTCGAATTCTCGTATTAATATTGATATTCTCGTATTTGGAGTATTGTGTGCAGTTTTGGTAACCAAATTACAGGAAGGATATTAATAAGGTTGAAAGAGTGCAGAGAAGGTTTACAAGGATGTTGCCGGAACTTGAGAAACTCAGTTACAGAGAAAGGTTGAATAGGTTAAGACTTTATTCCCTGGAGCGTAGAAGAATGAGGGGAGATTTGATAGAGGTATATAAAATTATGATGGGTATAGATAGAGTGAATGCAAGCAGGCTTTTTCCACTGAGGCTGAGGGAGAAAAAACCAGAGGAAATGGGCTAAGGGTGAAGGGGGAAAAGTTTAAAGGGAACATTAGGGGGGGGCTTCTTCACACAGAGAGTGGTGGGAGTGTGGAATGAGCTGCCAGATGAAGTGGTAAATGCAGACTCACTTTTAATATTTAAAAACTTGGACAGGTACATGGATGAGAGGTGTATAGAAGGATATGGTGCAGGTGCAGGTCAGTGGGACAAGGCAGAAAAATGGTTCGGCACAGCCAAGAAAGGCCTGTTTCTGTGCTGTAATGTTCTATGGTTCTATCAAAACCCTCTTGAGATTCTTGGTCCTGAATGAGTCCTGAGCCACACTGTGGTTTTCTAACTTAGTATTCCTCTATTTCTTCAAGTTTACATTATACACACATGTGTGATTTGGATCTCATCCATTGTCTAAGTGATCTCACAATCTGGATAGTATTAATTTATCAGCCGTCTATGAATTCTCCTTAATGAGCTGCGTCATGATGAAGGAACTGCTATAATTTCTATCACTGAATCTTGATGTATAGTATGCTTTGGCAACCTTTATCCATACAAATAAGATAATTTACTCCATCTATTTGTCAGAATTACATCCACGTTGGATTATCCTGACACAAAAACACTATTTTAGGTATGGAAAACATGAAGTTGAATATTTGGAAATATTCCTTCCCCTAAACTTTGAAGTGAATGACAGGTATTACAGTCCACTGGGCATAGAAGCTTGGGACACTGGCACATAGAGAGCTTAATGCTTGAAACTCTGTTAATTAGATCTTGTGCGTTCATTATAAGTCACGTTGTGGCTTTAATCTGCTTCGCAGCTGTTAATCATATACTTGTTTCTTGCAGATTTCCCAATCTGCAGGATAATCCAGCCCGAGAAGACGCAGTACATTCATTTCAAAAACAAGTTCTGATTTAACTTTTAAGTTTACCTCCATGATAGCAGGAATAGTACAAATGAACTCAGTTTGCCTTAATATCAAAGTTCGAAGATCAAAATAAAATTTATTATTATCAAAGTACATAATTGCCACTACATACAATCCTGAGATTTTATTTCCTGCGGGCACACTCAGTAAATCTATAGAATAGTAACTGTAAACAGGATCAATGAAAGTGCAAGAGCATAGAAGACATCAAACTGTTGAAATGCAACTATAAATAACAATAAGTAACGAGAGAATGAAATACCAAGACAAAGAGTCTGTAAAGTGAGATCATTGGTTGTAGAAACATCTCAATAGATGAGTGTAATTATCCTCTTTTGTGCAAGAGCCTTATGGTTGAGGGGTCATAACTGTTCCTGAACCCAGTAGAGTGAGTGCTGAGGCACTTGTACCTTCTACCTGATGGCAGCAGTGAGAAAAGAGCATGGCCTGGGTGGTCAGGATCTTTGATGATAGATCCTGTTTTCCTACGACAACATTTCATGTAGATGTGCTCAATGGTAGGGAGGGCTTTACCAGTTATGTACTGGACTGAATCCACTATCTCATGTAGGATTTTCCATTCATTGGTGTTTCCATACCAGGCTGTAATGCAGCCAGCCAATACACCTTCCACTCCACACATCTGGAAGTTTGTCAAGGTTTTTGATGTCATGCCAGATCTCCACAGCCTAAGCAATTCAAGAGTTGTTAGTAAATTACTGAACTAAGTGATCAGATGCACTTCAAGTTGAAAATAAAGTAACACTTACCATCAAAATATGTATATGTTACCATATATTATCTTGAGATTTACTCTCTTGCAGGCATTTACAGCCCATAAGATATGAATCTCAAGATGGTATATGGTGACATAAATGCACTTTGATAATAAATTTAAGTTGAACTTTGACATACCATAGACTTTGTGTAAAGTACACATAAATAAAGGCTCAAGAACAATGAATGTGCAAAGGAAACCAAGTTATGCATGTAAAAAATAAATAACACCTAGAACATGAGTTGTACGGAGTACTTGGAAGTGAGTCTGTAGTTGTTGAATCAGTTTAGAATTGTGGTGAATGAAATTATCTATGTTGGTTCAGGAGCCTAATGACTGTAACTTAATAAATGTTCCTGAAATTGGTGTTGTGGGATCTAAGGCACCTGTACCTTCTGCATGATGGTAGGAAATAAACAGTTCCATCAGTTTTACGTTACCCATTACTGATGCATCTAATGTAGCCCCATTCTTTTGAGTGGCCTTGTCAAACATCAGTTAAAAGCAAAATTGTTCTTTTTCCTTTTTCAATTAATATTTATACAAACTTTGTATTTTACATCAATTGTTTAATGTCTGTTTTTTGAAGTTTTTAAAAAAATTTTGAACTTCTTAAAAATTTGTCATTGTAGATATTTAGAAAGAGTGAAATAGTGTCTGAGAGCACAGGTCATCGGAAGGCCAGGTGGTCCTTGGGCAAGATCCTACCATCTATGTCCTGATCACCATTTTTGAGCCCCTGCACCCTGCAGAAATGTTGTGATGATAGTAATGGGAGGACCTCAGGAGCAGCAGGGAGGTATAGGTGGCAGCCATGAGGCTCATGCCAGAATCATTACCATTGGAGAACATTATTGCAATATAGGAGCTTACATCAACACCTGGCTATCTCTGTGAAGGAATCAATAAGTAGGAAGAAAGGAGATATGCAGAAGGAAATGGTGTGCAATGCCCTTAGCCTTCAAAGATCAAAGTACATTTATTGTCAAAGTACATATGTTATATACAGCCTTCAGACTTGTTTTCTTACAGTCAGCCACAAAAACAAGAAACACAATAGAACCCATTAAAAAACACCACACAACAAAGATCGTCAACCGCCTAATGTGCGATAAAAGAACAAGTTGTGCAAAGAATAAAAAAAGTAAACAAGTAACACACAGAATATTAACCACAGTGTCCCTGAAAAGTGAGACCAGTTCAGCACTGAGGCGAGTGAAGCCAGTCCAGGAGCCTAGTGGAAGCAGGCCACAGCCACTGAGGAAGTTCAGTGCCGAAGTGAGTAGGCCTCACGGCGCAGTGAGCTGAACACTGGTTTGTCCTTGACGCCTTGATAAAATCATCAAATTGTTTAAAAAAAGTAAACAGAAACACATAGAGCATGAACTACAGAGACCCCAAAAGTGATTCCAGACTGCGGAACCCATTCAGCATTGAGGCTTGAGAAGCCTCTCTAGGAGCCCAATAACTGCAGGGTAGCAACTGCTCCTGAAGCTGGTGGCATGAGACACCTCCTGCTCAAGGTTAGACTGGTCAAATGCAGGCAGATGTCGCTAAGCATCTGTTCATTTTCTGCTCTCATCTTCAGCGATTTTAATTTTGCTCAATGCTTTTATTGGCATGGAGTAATAGAGCTAACCATGAGTTCATCTTCTGTCATCAGGCCTCAACTCAGCATCTATCCATCTCCAACTGCCCCTGGCTGTACCTGCATTCTCAAGAGTCTAGCTCACCGAATTGCCCTGGAGATCGCATGAGCACCAGAGCATTAAGTCAGTTCAAAAGAACATCCCTAAAAGCTTCTGGTACAAGATCAACATCGCTGTAGACCCACAGTTCTTTCATGTAAGAGAGATTTATATTTACAGGTCCTCACCAGCTTAGAAATACCTGACTTATTAACAGCCCATAAATGAGTGTTCAGGAGAGCTGTGGCTGGTTGTTTTGCGGCTGCAGGCAAGAAGGAACTTGGTTTGTGGCCTCATCACCAACATGTTTTGAACAGTTCATGGGGATGGAACCCCGTCAAAACTTCGGGTTTTACCAATAGTGCTGGGGATTCAATACTATCATCCCCTCAAAACTAATCAATAAGCTTCAAGACCTGAGCCTCAATACCTTGTTGTGCAATTGGATCCTCAATTTCCTCACATGCAGATCCCAGCTAGTTTGGATTGCCAACAGCATCACTTCCACAGTCTCCATCATCAAAGGTACCCCACAAGGCTGTGTGCTTAGCCCCCCTGCTCTACTTGTTTTACACAAATGACTACATGGCTAAGTACAGCTCCAATGCCATATCCAAGTTTGCTGTTGACACCACTGTCATGGGCCAAATCAAAGGGTGGTGATGAATCAGAAAGAGATTGAAAATCTGGCTGAGTTGTGCCGCAACAACAACCTCCTACTCAATGTCAGCAAGATCAAGGAGTTCATTAGCGATGTCATGAGGAAGAAACCAGAGGTCCATAGACAGTCCTCATTGGAAGATCAGGTATAGAGAGGGCCAGCAACTTTCAATTCCAGAGGACCTGTCCTGGGCCCAGCACGTAAGAGCAATTGTGAAGAAAGCACGGCAGCGCCTTTACTTCCTGAGCAGTTCGCAATGATTCAGCGTGACATCTAAAACTTTAACAAACTTCTATAGGTATGTGGTGGAGAGTATATTGCCTGACTGATCACGGCCTGGTATGGAAGCACCAAAACCCTCGTGCGGAAAAACTTATAAAAAGCAACAGACATGGCCTCGCCCCATCACGGAAATGTTTCCACAACCTACAGGCTCACTTTCAAGGGTTCTTCCTCTCAGGTTCTCAATATTTATCATTTATTTATTACTATTATTATTATTTCTTTCTTTTTGTATTTGCACACTGGTTGTCTGCCCTGTTGGTGTGGTCTATCATTGATTCTCTTATGATTATGCCTGCAAGAAAATGAATCTGAGGATTGCATATGGTGACATGTATGTACTTTGATAATAAATTTACTTTGAACTTTGAGTAGGGTACTTCAACACTTATTTCAGTCGTAGTAGGAATTATAATTACAGGAAGATTATTCCTACAAAGACGACATTATATCTTAATTAGCCTTGAATGCCTTTACAGCTTTATTATCTACAGCAAGAGGATCACAATGACTGTAATTTCTT